>NC_138874.1:35827865-36366552 GCF_965194805.1 Balaenoptera borealis | reverse complement strand
TGGAGAAATGGGAGCCTTGCTACGCTGATGGGTGGGCTGTAAATTGCCAACAGCCACTCTGGAGAAGTGTACGGTGTGTCCTGAAACATCTAAAAAACTCAGCTTAGAGAGCATAGGGCACTTCCACTCATGGGCGTATAAATTGGGAAAACTAAAAATCAGCAAGACACAGGCACCCCAAAGTTTAGGGCTGCTCTGTTGACAAGAACCTCCACTTCGTTACACCTGAAACATCCCAGGAAAGAGAAGAATGGATAAAGAAGTTGTGGTCCTTATGTACAATGGAATATCACTCAGCCATGAAATCAACGTCATAAGGCTAGGAGCAGCATGATGAGTGGATTTAGGTACGACGATTCTAAGTGAAATAAGTCACACAGAAAAAGACACTTATCATAAGATATCACTTACAGAGGGAATGTAAAAACCGCTACCCTTGAACTGAATTACAAAACAGAACAGAGTCGCACGTTTAGAAAACACACTATGGCTGCTTAACGGGAAAGGTGAGGTGGGGTGATGCATAAAACAAGGGTTTCAAATTAGCTCAGATACCGTTCCATAAACCCAATATGTAATAGACCAGACCTACTCCTTGCTCAGTGAACTGGACTCAACGCCCCCTATTCACCGCCCAAGAATATATCTGACTAGTAAGAATCTTAAAACCTATGTATTGATATCTCTCTGTAAGTGAGTCAAGTGGGTGTAAAGCGGCATAAACACAGCAGTGCAAAGCAGGTAAACCCTATTATAAAAATCAATTACTTTTAAAAACCCGTGAAACAAAGACAGTGAAAGAGAGAGAAATTCTTACAAAATTCGTTCAGGGGCTGCGATGCCACCTGGATTGACCATATCTAGACCCACAGCTGATTGAGACATAAGGGTGGACACTCTTGGGGCTGAGAGGTTTGGTGAGGTTGGGTGAGCTAACACAGACCCTTTAAAGTAATACGGCGTGGTACCCATCCCATGGGTCCCAAATCTCCAGGTTCAAGGGCATCGTCCTACGTCGAAAACATGCACGAGAAACCCAGAAGATGGTACACCGTGTGACCGGGAAAGGTTTCTAAAACGCACCTCATTTCTCATCTCCTTGTGCTCCGGTTCGCCATTCCAGCCGCTTTACTAGCAATCTCCCTCCTTGGAGAATCAGCACCTTTAACCTCCTGTTCCGTACACGTTGCAATTTGTCCTGAGGATGAACGGGAAGAGGGGGAACCAATGAGAGACTAGCTCTAGGTGTTGGGACAGGCAGAGGTCACTCTATTTTCCCATCAGGAAGCAGAATTAACCACAGGCTCAGCCTGCCGCCCGGAGCCAGAATAGGGCCTGAAGCAATCCTGCGCTTTTGCGGCCAGCTCCCAAGAAAGCCAGTTGAAAAATGGAGCTCAGGGGCACTGCAATTCACAAACCTGCAGAGTTAGAAATGATAACTCTCGTCCACAAATATATGGAGGGAAGGCTACGAAGAGGATTTGAAAGCAAGGCAGAATTGCAGGAAACCGATTTCAGGAGGTAGATTCGAATCGCCTTTAAAGCACAGTAAAAGCGGCAAAACCTCGACAATGATGCCCTTGGCCAAAAAGGGCGTATGCGTTTTTTCCTGAATATATTCAGGAAAAAACGCATACGCCCTTTTTGGCCAACCAAGCAACCTGGAAAGGCAAATCAGCGCTACAAAGAAGTCTCGCTTCCCATCGGTCAAAAGGGCCATGCTGAATAAAGTGTCAAAACCAGAAATGCAGGACAGGCCATGGAGAAATGGGAGCCTTGCTACGCTGATGGGCGGGCTGTAAATTGCCAACAGCCTCTCTGGAGAAGTGTACGGTGTGTCCTGAAACATCTAAAAAACTCAGCTTAGAGAGCATAGGGCACTTCCACTCATGGGCGTATAAATTGGGAAAACTAAAAATCAGCAAGACACAGGCACCCCAAAGTTTAGGGCTGCTCTGTTGACAAGAACCTCCACTTCGTTACACCTGAAACATCCCAGGAAAGAGAAGAATGGATAAAGAAGTTGTGGTCCTTATGTACAATGGAATATCACTCAGCCATGAAATCAACGTCATAAGGCTAGGAGCAGCATGATGAGTGGATTTAGGTACGACGATTCTAAGTGAAATAAGTCACACAGAAAAAGACACTTATCATAAGATATCACTTACAGAGGGAATGTAAAAACCGCTACCCTTGAACTGAATTACAAAACAGAACAGAGTCGCACGTTTAGAAAACACACTATGGCTGCTTAACGGGAAAGGTGAGGTGGGGTGATGCATAAAACAAGGGTTTCAAATTAGCTCAGATACCGTTCCATAAACCCAATATGTAATAGACCAGACCTACTCCTTGCTCAGTGAACTGGACTCAACGCCCCCTATTCACCGCCCAAGAATATATCTGACTAGTAAGAATCTTAAAACCTATGTATTGATATCTCTCTGTAAGTGAGTCAAGTGGGTGTAAAGCGGCATAAACACAGCAGAGCAAAGCAGCTAAACCCTATTATAAAAATCAATTACTTTTAAAAACCCGTGAAACAAAGACAGTGAAAGAGAGAGAAATTCTTACAAAATTCGTTCAGGGGCTGCGATGCCACCTGGATTGACCATATCTAGACCCACAGCTGATTGAGACATAAGGGTGGACACTCTTGGGGCTGAGAGGTTTGGTGAGGTTGGGTGAGCTAACGCAGACCCTTTAAAGTAATACGGTGTGGTACCCATCCCATGGGTCCCAAATCTCCAGGTTCAAGGGCATCTTCCTACGTCGAAAACATGCACGAGAAACCCAGAAGATGGTACACCGTGTGACCGGGAAAGGTTTCTAAAACGCACCTCATTTCTCATCTCCTTGTGCTCCGGTTCGCCATTCCAGCCGCTTTACTAGCAATCTCCCTCCTTGGAGAATCAGCACCTTTAACCTCCTGTTCCGTACACGTTGCAATTTGTCCTGAGGATGAACGGGAAGAGGGGGAACCAATGAGAGACTAGCTCTAGGTGTTGGGACAGGCAGAGGTCACTCTATTTTCCCATCAGGAAGCAGAATTAACCACAGGCTCAGCCTGCCGCCCGGAGCCAGAATAGGGCCTGAAGCAATCCTGCGCTTTTGCGGCCAGCTCCCAAGAAAGCGAGTTGAAAAATGGAGCTCAGGGGCACTGCAATTCACAAACCTGCAGAGTTAGAAATGATAACTCTCGTCCACAAATATATGGAGGGAAGGCTACGAAGAGGATTTGAAAGCAAGGCAGAATTGCAGGAAACCGATTTCAGGAGGTAGATTCGAATCGCCTTTAAAGCACAGGAAAAGCGGCAAAACCTCGACAATGATGCCCTTGGCCAAATAGAGCGTATGCGTTTTTTCCTGAATATATTCAGGAAAAAAGACATACGCCCTATTTGGCCAACCAAGCAACCTGGAAAGGCAAATCAGTGCTACAAAGAAGTCTCGCTTCCCATCGGTCAAAAGGGCCATGCTGAATAAAGTGTCAAAACCAGAAATGCAGGACAGGCCATGGAGAAATGGGAGCCTTGCTACGCTGATGGGCGGGCTGTAAATTGCCAACAGCTACTCTGGAGAAGTGTACGGTGTGTCCTGAAACATCTAAAAAACTCAGCTTAGAGAGCATAGGGCACTTCCACTCATGGGCGTATAAATTGGGAAAACTAAAAATCAGCAAGACACAGGCACCCCAAAGTTTAGGGCTGCTCTGTTGACAAGAACCTCCACTTCGTTACACCTTAAACATCCCAGGAAAGAGAAGAATGGATAAAGAAGTTGTGGTCCTTATGTACAATGGAATATCACTCAGCCATGAAATCAACGTCATAAGGCTAGGAGCAGCATGATGAGTGGATTTAGGTACGACGATTCTAAGTGAAATAAGTCACACAGAAAAAGACACTTATCATAAGATATCACTTACAGAGGGAATGTAAAAACCGCTACCCTTGAACTGAATTACAAAACAGAACAGAGTCGCACGTTTAGAAAACACACTATGGCTGCTTAACGGGAAAGGTGAGGTGGGGTGATGCATAAAACAAGGGTTTCAAATTAGCTCAGATACCGTTCCATAAACCCAATATGTAATAGACCAGACCTACTCCTTGCTCAGTGAACTGGACTCAACGCCCCCTATTCACCGCCCAAGAATATATCTGACTAGTAAGAATCTTAAAACCTATGTATTGATATCTCTCTGTAAGTGAGTCAAGTGGGTGTAAAGCGGCATAAACACAGCAGTGCAAAGCAGCTAAACCCTATTATAAAAATCAATTACTTTTAAAAACCCATGAAACAAAGACAGTGAAAGAGAGAGAAATTCTTACAAAATTCGTTCAGGGGCTGCGATGCCACCTGGATTGACCATATCTAGACCCACAGCTGATTGAGACATAAGGGAGGACACTCTTGGGGCTGAGAGGTTTGGTGAGGTTGGGTGAGCTAACGCAGACCCTGTAAATTAATACGGCGTGGTACCCATCCCATGGGTCCCAAATCTCCAGGTTCAAGGGCATCGTCCTACGTCGAAAACATGCACGAGAAACCCAGAAGATGGTACACCGTGTGACCGGGAAAGGTTTCTAAAACGCACCTCATTTCTCATCTCCTTGTGCTCCGGTTCGCCATTCCAGCTGCTTTACTAGCAATCTCCCTCCTTGGAGAATCAGCACCTTTAACCTCCTGTTCCGAACACGTTGCAATTTGTCCTGAGGATGAACGGGAAGAGGGGGAACCAATGAGAGACTAGCTCTAGGTGTTGGGACAGGCACAGGTCACTCTATTTTCCCATCAGGAAGCAGAATTAACCACAGGCTCAGCCTGCCGCCCGGAGCCAGAATAGGGCCTGAAGCAATCCTGCGCTTTTGCGGCCAGCTCCCAAGAAAGCGAGTTGAAAAATGGAGCTCAGGGGCACTGCAATTCACAAACCTGCAGAGTTAGAAATGATAACTCTCGTCCACAAATATATGGAGGGAAGGCAACGAAGAGGATTTGAAAGCAAGGCAGAATTGCAGGAAACCGATTTCAGGAGGTAGATTCGAATCGCCTTTAAAGCACAGGAAAAGCGGCAAAACCTCGACAATGATGCCCTTGGCCAAAAAGGGCGTATGCGTTTTTTCCTGAATATATTCAGGAAAAAACGCATACGCCCTTTTTGGCCAACCAAGCAACCTGGAAAGGCAAATCAGCGCTACAAAGAAGTCTCGCTTCCCATCGGTCAAAAGGGCCATGCTGAATAAAGTGTCAAAACCAGAAATGCAGGACAGCCCATGGAGAAATGGGAGCCTTGCTACGCTGATGGGCGGGCTGTAAATTGCCAACAGCCACTCTGGAGAAGTGTAGGGTGTGTCCTGAAACATCTAAAAAACTCAGCTTAGAGAGCATAGGGCACTTCCACTCATGGGCGTATAAATTGGGAAAACTAAAAATCAGCAAGACACAGGCACCCCAAAGTTTAGGGCTGCTCTGTTGACAAGAACCTCCACTTCGTTACACCTTAAACATCCCAGGAAAGAGAAGAATGGATAAAGAAGTTGTGGTCCTTATGTACAATGGAATATCACTCAGCCATGAAATCAACGTCATAAGGCTAGGAGCAGCATGATGAGTGGATTTAGGTACGACGATTCTAAGTGAAATAAGTCACACAGAAAAAGACACTTATCATAAGATATCACTTACACAGGGAATGTAAAAACCGCTACCCTTGAACTGAATTACAAAACAGAACAGAGTCGCACGTTTAGAAAACACACTATGGCTGCTTAACGGGAAAGGTGAGGTGGGGTGATGCATAAAACAAGGGTTTCAAATTAGCTCAGATACCGTTCCATAAACCCAATATGTAATAGACAAGACCTACTCCTTGCTCAGTGAACTGGACTCAACGCCCCCTATTCACCGCCCAAGAATATATCTGACTAGTAAGAATCTTAAAACCTATGTATTGATATCTCTCTGTAAGTGAGTCAAGTGGGTGTAAAGCGGCATAAACACAGCAGTGCAAAGCAGCTAAACCCTGTTATAAAAATCAATTACTTTTAAAAACCCGTGAAACAAAGACAGTGAAAGAGAGAGAAATTCTTACAAAATTCGTTCAGGGGCTGCGATGCCACCTGGATTGACCATATCTAGACCCACAGCTGATTGAGACATAAGGGTGGACACTCTTGGGGCTGAGAGGTTTGGTGAGGTTGGGTGAGCTAACGCAGACCCTTTAAAGTAATACGGCGTGGTACCCATCCCATGGGTCCCAAATCTCCAGGTTCAAGGGCATCGTCCTACGTCGAAAAGATGCACGAGAAACCCAGAAGATGGTACACCGTGTGACCGGGAAAGGTTTCTAAAACGCACCTCATTTCTCATCTCCTTGTGCTCCGGTTTGCCATTCCAGCCGCTTTACTAGCAATCTCCCTCCTTGGAGAATCAGCACCTTTAACCTCCTGTTCCGAACACGTTGCAATTTGTCCTGAGGATGAACGGGAAGAGGGGGAACCAATGAGAGACTAGCTCTAGGTATTGGGACAGGCACAGGTCACTCTATTTTCCCATCAGGAAGCAGAATTAACCACAGGCTCAGCCTGCCACCCGGAGCCAGAATAGGGCCTGAAGCAATCCTGCGCTTTTGCGGCCAGCTCCCAAGAAAGCGAGTTGAAAAATGGAGCTCAGGGGCACTGCAATTCACAAACCTGCAGAGTTAGAAATGATAACTCTCGTCCACAAATATATGGAGGGAAGGCAACGAAGAGGATTTGAAAGTAAGGCAGAATTGCAGGAAACCGATTTCAGGAGGTAGATTCGAATCGCCTTTAAAGCACAGGAAAAGCGGCAAAACCTCGACAATGATGCCCTTGGCCAAAAAGGGCGTATGCGTTTTTTCCTGAATATATTCAGGAAAAAACGCATACGCCCTTTTTGGCCAACCAAGCAACCTGGAAAGGCAAATCAGCGCTACAAAGAAGTCTCGCTTCCCATCGGTCAAAAGGGCCATGCTGAATAAAGTGTCAAAACCAGAAATGCAGGACAGGCCATGGAGAAATGGGAGCCTTGCTACGCTGATGGGCGGGCTGTAAATTGCCAACAGCCACTCTGGAGAAGTGTACGGTGTGTCCTGAAACATCTAAAAAACTCAGCTTAGAGAGCATAGGGCACTTCCACTCATGGGCGTATAAATTGGGAAAACTAAAAATCAGCAAGACACAGGCACCCCAAAGTTTAGGGCTGCTCTGTTGACAAGAACCTCCACTTCGTTACACCTGAAACATCCCAGGAAAGAGAAGAATGGATAAAGAAGTTGTGGTCCTTATGTACAATGGAATATCACTCAGCCATGAAATCAACGTCATAAGGCTAGGAGCAGCATGATGAGTGGATTTAGGTACGACGATTCTAAGTGAAATAAGTCACACAGAAAAAGACACTTATCATAAGATATCACTTACAGAGGGAATGTAAAAACCGCTACCCTTGAACTGAATTACAAAACAGAACAGAGTCGCACGTTTAGAAAACACACTATGGCTGCTTAACGGGAAAGGTGAGGTGGGGTGATGCATAAAACAAGGGTTTCAAATTAGCTCAGATACCGTTCCATAAACCCAATATGTAATAGACCAGACCTACTCCTTGCTCAGTGAACTGGACTCAACGCCCCCTATTCACCGCCCAAGAATATATCTGACTAGTAAGAATCTTAAAACCTATGTATTGATATCTCTCTGTAAGTGAGTCAAGTGGGTGTAAAGCGGCATAAACACAGCAGTGCAAAGCAGCTAAACCCTATTATAAAAATCAATTACTTTTAAAAACCCGTGAAACAAAGACAGTGAAAGAGAGAGAAATTCTTACAAAATTCGTTCAGGGGCTGCGATGCCACCTGGATTGACCATATCTAGACCCACAGCTGATTGAGACACAAGGGAGGACACTCTTGGGGCTGAGAGGTTTGGTGAGGTTGGGTGAGCTAACGCAGACCCTGTAAAGTAATACGGCGTGGTACCCATCCCATGGGTCCCAAATCTCCAGGTTCAAGGGCATCGTCCTACGTCGAAAACATGCACGAGAAACCCAGAAGATGGTACACCGTGTGACCGGGAAAGGTTTCTAAAACGCACCTCATTTCTCATCTCCTTGTGCTCCGGTTCGCCATTCCAGCCGCTTTACTAGCAATCTCCCTCCTTGGAGAATCAGCACCTTTAACCTCCTGTTCCGTACACGTTGCAATTTGTCCTGAGGATGAACGGGAAGAGGGGGAACCAATGAGAGACTAGCTCTAGGTGTTGGGACAGGCACAGGTCACTCTATTTTCCCATCAGGAAGCAGAATTAACCACAGGCTCAGCCTGCCGCCCGGAGCCAGAATAGGGCCTGAAGCAATCCTGCGCTTTTGCGGCCAGCTCCCAAGAAAGCGAGTTGAAAAATGGAGCTCAGGGGCACTGCAATTCACAAACCTGCAGAGTTAGAAATGATAACTCTCGTCCACAAATATATGGAGGGAAGGCAACGAAGAGGATTTGAAAGCAAGGCAGAATTGCAGGAAACCGATTTCAGGAGGTAGATTCGAATCGCCTTTAAAGCACAGGAAAAGCGGCAAAACCTCGACAATGATGCCCTTGGCCAAAAAGGGCGTATGCGTTTTTTCCTGAATATATTCAGGAAAAAACGCATACGCCCTTTTTGGCCAACCAAGCAACCTGGAAAGGCAAATCAGCGCTACAAAGAAGTCTCGCTTCCCATCGGTCAAAAGGGCCATGCTGAATAAAGTGTCAAAACCAGAAATGCAGGACAGGCCATGGAGAAATGGGAGCCTTGCTACGCTGATGGGCGGGCTGTAAATTGCCAACAGCCACTCTGGAGAAGTGTACGGTGTGTCCTGAAACATCTAAAAAACTCAGCTTAGAGAGCATAGGGCACTTCCACTCATGGGCGTATAAATTGGGAAAACTAAAAATCAGCAAGACACAGGCACCCCAAATTTTAGGGCTGCTCTGTTGACAAGAACCTCCACTTCGTTACACCTTAAACATCCCAGGAAAGAGAAGAATGGATAAAGAAGTTGTGGTCCTTATGTACAATGGAATATCACTCAGCCATGAAATCAACGTCATAAGGCTAGGAGCAGCATGATGAGTGGATTTAGGTACGACGATTTTAAGTGAAGTAAGTCACACAGAAAAAGACACTTATCATAAGATATCACTTACAGAGGGAATGTAAAAACCGCTACCCTTGAACTGAATTACAAAACAGAACAGAGTCGCACGTTTAGAAAACACACTATGGCTGCTTAACGGGAAAGGTGAGGTGGGGTGATGCATAAAACAAGGGTTTCAAATTAGCTCAGATACCGTTCCATAAACCCAATATGTAATAGACCAGACCTACTCCTTGCTCAGTGAACTGGACTCAACGCCCCCTATTCACCGCCCAAGAATATATCTGACTAGTAAGAATCTTAAAACCTATGTATTGATATCTCTCTGTAAGTGAGTCAAGTGGGTGTAAAGCGGCATAAACACAGCAGTGCAAAGCAGCTAAACCCTATTATAAAAATCAATTACTTTTAAAAACCCGTGAAACAAAGACAGTGAAAGAGAGAGAAATTCTTACAAAATTCGTTCAGGGGCTGCGATGCCACCTGGATTGACCATATCTAGACCCACAGCTGATTGAGACATAAGGGAGGACACTCTTGGGGCTGAGAGGTTTGGTGAGGTTGGGTGAGCTAACGCAGACCCTGTAAAGTAATACGGCGTGGTACCCATCCCATGGGTCCCAAATCTCCAGGTTCAAGGGCATCGTCCTACGTCGAAAACATGCACGAGAAACCCAGAAGATGGTACACCGTGTGACCGGGAAAGGTTTCTAAAACGCACCTCATTTCTCATCTCCTTGTGCTCCGGTTCGCCATTCCAGCCGCTTTACTAGCAATCTCCCTCCTTGGAGAATCAGCACCTTTAACCTCCTGTTCCGAACACGTTGCAATTTGTCCTGAGGATGAACGGGAAGAGGGGGAACCAATGAGAGACTAGCTCTAGGTGTTGGGACAGGCACAGGTCACTCTATTTTCCCATCAGGAAGCAGAATTAACCACAGGCTCAGCCTGCCGCCCGGAGCCAGAATAGGGCCTGAAGCAATCCTGCGCTTTTGCGGCCAGCTCCCAAGAAAGCGAGTTGAAAAATGGAGCTCAGGGGCACTGCAATTCACAAACCTGCAGAGTTAGAAATGATAACTCTCGTCCACAAATATATGGAGGGAAGGCAACGAAGAGGATTTGAAAGCAAGGCAGAATTGCAGGAAACCGATTTCAGGAGGTAGATTCGAATCGCCTTTAAAGCACAGGAAAAGCGGCAAAACCTCGACAATGATGCCCTTGGCCAAAAAGGGCGTATGCGTTTTTTCCTGAATATATTCAGGAAAAAACGCATACGCCCTTTTTGGCCAACCAAGCAACCTGGAAAGGCAAATCAGCGCTACAAAGAAGTCTCGCTTCCCATCGGTCAAAAGGGCCATGCTGAATAAAGTGTCAAAACCAGAAATGCAGGACAGGCCATGGAGAAATGGGAGCCTTGCTACGCTGATGGGCGGGCTGTAAATTGCCAACAGCCACTCTGGAGAAGTGTACGGTGTGTCCTGAAACATCTAAAAAACTCAGCTTAGAGAGCATAGGGCACTTCCACTCATGGGCGTATAAATTGGGAAAACTAAAAATCAGCAAGACACAGGCACCCCAAAGTTTAGGGCTGCTCTGTTGACAAGAACCTCCACTTCGTTACACCTGAAACATCCCAGGAAAGAGAAGAATGGATAAAGAAGTTGTGGTCCTTATGTACAATGGAATATCACTCAGCCATGAAATCAACGTCATAAGGCTAGGAGCAGCATGATGAGTGGATTTAGGTACGACGATTCTAAGTGAAATAAGTCACACAGAAAAAGACACTTATCATAAGATATCACTTACAGAGGGAATGTAAAAACCGCTACCCTTGAACTGAATTACAAAACAGAACAGAGTCGCACGTTTAGAAAACACACTATGGCTGCTTAACGGGAAAGGTGAGGTGGGGTGATGCATAAAACAAGGGTTTCAAATTAGCTCAGATACCGTTCCATAAACCCAATATGTAATAGACCAGACCTACTCCTTGCTCAGTGAACTGGACTCAACGCCCCCTATTCACCGCCCAAGAATATATCTGACTAGTAAGAATCTTAAAACCTATGTATTGATATCTCTCTGTAAGTGAGTCAAGTGGGTGTAAAGCGGCATAAACACAGCAGAGCAAAGCAGCTAAACCCTATTATAAAAATCAATTACTTTTAAAAACCCGTGAAACAAAGACAGTGAAAGAGAGAGAAATTCTTACAAAATTCGTTCAGGGGCTGCGATGCCACCTGGATTGACCATATCTAGACCCACAGCTGATTGAGACATAAGGGTGGACACTCTTGGGGCTGAGAGGTTTGGTGAGGTTGGGTGAGCTAACGCAGACCCTTTAAAGTAGTACGGCGTGGTACCCATCCCATGGGTCCCAAATCTCCAGGTTCAAGGGCATCTTCCTACGTCGAAAACATGCACGAGAAACCCAGAAGATGGTACACCGTGTGACCGGGAAAGGTTTCTAAAACGCACCTCATTTCTCATCTCCTTGTGCTCCGGTTTGCCATTCCAGCCGCTTTACTAGCAATCTCCCTCCTTGGAGAATCAGCACCTTTAACCTCCTGTTCCGAACACGTTGCAATTTGTCCTGAGGATGAACGGGAAGAGGGGGAACCAATGAGAGACTAGCTCTAGGTATTGGGACAGGCACAGGTCACTCTATTTTCCCATCAGGAAGCAGAATTAACCACAGGCTCAGCCTGCCGCCCGGAGCCAGAATAGGGCCTGAAGCAATCCTGCGCTTTTGCGGCCAGCTCCCAAGAAAGCGAGTTGAAAAATGGAGCTCAGGGGCACTGCAATTCACAAACCTGCAGAGTTAGAAATGATAACTCTCGTCCACAAATATATGGAGGGAAGGCAACGAAGAGGATTTGAAAGTAAGGCAGAATTGCAGGAAACCGATTTCAGGAGGTAGATTCGAATCGCCTTTAAAGCACAGGAAAAGCGGCAAAACCTCGACAATGATGCCCTTGGCCAAAAAGGGCGTATGCGTTTTTTCCTGAATATATTCAGGAAAAAACGCATACGCCCTTTTTGGCCAACCAAGCAACCTGGAAAGGCAAATCAGCGCTACAAAGAAGTCTCGCTTCCCATCGGTCAAAAGGGCCATGCTGAATAAAGTGTCAAAACCAGAAATGCAGGACAGGCCATGGAGAAATGGGAGCCTTGCTACGCTGATGGGCGGGCTGTAAATTGCCAACAGCCACTCTGGAGAAGTGTACGGTGTGTCCTGAAACATCTAAAAAACTCAGCTTAGAGAGCATAGGGCACTTCCACTCATGGGCGTATAAATTGGGAAAACTAAAAATCAGCAAGACACAGGCACCCCAAAGTTTAGGGCTGCTCTGTTGACAAGAACCTCCACTTCGTTACACCTGAAACATCCCAGGAAAGAGAAGAATGGATAAAGAAGTTGTGGTCCTTATGTACAATGGAATATCACTCAGCCATGAAATCAACGTCATAAGGCTAGGAGCAGCATGATGAGTGGATTTAGGTACGACGATTCTAAGTGAAATAAGTCACACAGAAAAAGACACTTATCATAAGATATCACTTACAGAGGGAATGTAAAAACCGCTACCCTTGAACTGAATTACAAAACAGAACAGAGTCGCACGTTTAGAAAACACACTATGGCTGCTTAACGGGAAAGGTGAGGTGGGGTGATGCATAAAACAAGGGTTTCAAATTAGCTCAGATACCGTTCCATAAACCCAATATGTAATAGACCAGACCTACTCCTTGCTCAGTGAACTGGACTCAACGCCCCCTATTCACCGCCCAAGAATATATCTGACTAGTAAGAATCTTAAAACCTATGTATTGATATCTCTCTGTAAGTGAGTCAAGTGGGTGTAAAGCGGCATAAACACAGCAGTGCAAAGCAGCTAAACCCTATTATAAAAATCAATTACTTTTAAAAACCCGTGAAACAAAGACAGTGAAAGAGAGAGAAATTCTTACAAAATTCGTTCAGGGGCTGCGATGCCACCTGGATTGACCATATCTAGACCCACAGCTGATTGAGACACAAGGGAGGACACTCTTGGGGCTGAGAGGTTTGGTGAGGTTGGGTGAGCTAACGCAGACCCTGTAAAGTAATACGGCGTGGTACCCATCCCATGGGTCCCAAATCTCCAGGTTCAAGGGCATCGTCCTACGTCGAAAACATGCACGAGAAACCCAGAAGATGGTACACCGTGTGACCGGGAAAGGTTTCTAAAACGCACCTCATTTCTCATCTCCTTGTGCTCCGGTTCGCCATTCCAGCCGCTTTACTAGCAATCTCCCTCCTTGGAGAATCAGCACCTTTAACCTCCTGTTCCGAACACGTTGCAATTTGTCCTGAGGATGAACGGGAAGAGGGGGAACCAATGAGAGACTAGCTCTAGGTGTTGGGACAGGCACAGGTCACTCTATTTTCCCATCAGGAAGCAGAATTAACCACAGGCTCAGCCTGCCGCCCGGAGCCAGAATAGGGCCTGAAGCAATCCTGCGCTTTTGCGGCCAGCTCCCAAGAAAGCGAGTTGAAAAATGGAGCTCAGGGGCACTGCAATTCACAAACCTGCAGAGTTAGAAATGATAACTCTCGTCCACAAATATATGGAGGGAAGGCAACGAAGAGGATTTGAAAGCAAGGCAGAATTGCAGGAAACCGATTTCAGGAGGTAGATTCGAATCGCCTTTAAAGCACAGGAAAAGCGGCAAAACCTCGACAATGATGCCCTTGGCCAAAAAGGGCGTATGCGTTTTTTCCTGAATATATTCAGGAAAAAACGCATACGCCCTTTTTGGCCAACCAAGCAACCTGGAAAGGCAAATCAGCGCTACAAAGAAGTCTCGCTTCCCATCGGTCAAAAGGGCCATGCTGAATAAAGTGTCAAAACCAGAAATGCAGGACAGGCCATGGAGAAATGGGAGCCTTGCTACGCTGATGGGCGGGCTGTAAATTGCCAACAGCCACTCTGGAGAAGTGTACGGTGTGTCCTGAAACATCTAAAAAACTCAGCTTAGAGAGCATAGGGCACTTCCACTCATGGGCGTATAAATTGGGAAAACTAAAAATCAGCAAGACACAGGCACCCCAAATTTTAGGGCTGCTCTGTTGACAAGAACCTCCACTTCGTTACACCTTAAACATCCCAGGAAAGAGAAGAATGGATAAAGAAGTTGTGGTCCTTATGTACAATGGAATATCACTCAGCCATGAAATCAACGTCATAAGGCTAGGAGCAGCATGATGAGTGGATTTAGGTACGACGATTCTAAGTGAAGTAAGTCACACAGAAAAAGACACTTATCATAAGATATCACTTACAGAGGGAATGTAAAAACCGCTACCCTTGAACTGAATTACAAAACAGAACAGAGTCGCACGTTTAGAAAACACACTATGGCTGCTTAACGGGAAAGGTGAGGTGGGGTGATGCATAAAACAAGGGTTTCAAATTAGCTCAGATACCGTTCCATAAACCCAATATGTAATAGACCAGACCTACTCCTTGCTCAGTGAACTGGACTCAACGCCCCCTATTCACCGCCCAAGAATATATCTGACTAGTAAGAATCTTAAAACCTATGTATTGATATCTCTCTGTAAGTGAGTCAAGTGGGTGTAAAGCGGCATAAACACAGCAGTGCAAAGCAGCTAAACCCTATTATAAAAATCAATTACTTTTAAAAACCCGTGAAACAAAGACAGTGAAAGAGAGAGAAATTCTTACAAAATTCGTTCAGGGGCTGCGATGCCACCTGGATTGACCATATCTAGACCCACAGCTGATTGAGACATAAGGGAGGACACTCTTGGGGCTGAGAGGTTTGGTGAGGTTGGGTGAGCTAACGCAGACCCTGTAAAGTAATACGGCGTGGTACCCATCCCATGGGTCCCAAATCTCCAGGTTCAAGGGCATCGTCCTACGTCGAAAACATGCACGAGAAACCCAGAAGATGGTACACCGTGTGACCGGGAAAGGTTTCTAAAACGCACCTCATTTCTCATCTCCTTGTGCTCCGGTTCGCCATTCCAGCCGCTTTACTAGCAATCTCCCTCCTTGGAGAATCAGCACCTTTAACCTCCTGTTCCGAACACGTTGCAATTTGTCCTGAGGATGAACGGGAAGAGGGGGAACCAATGAGAGACTAGCTCTAGGTGTTGGGACAGGCACAGGTCACTCTATTTTCCCATCAGGAAGCAGAATTAACCACAGGCTCAGCCTGCCGCCCGGAGCCAGAATAGGGCCTGAAGCAATCCTGCGCTTTTGCGGCCAGCTCCCAAGAAAGCGAGTTGAAAAATGGAGCTCAGGGGCACTGCAATTCACAAACCTGCAGAGTTAGAAATGATAACTCTCGTCCACAAATATATGGAGGGAAGGCAACGAAGAGGATTTGAAAGCAAGGCAGAATTGCAGGAAACCGATTTCAGGAGGTAGATTCGAATCGCCTTTAAAGCACAGGAAAAGCGGCAAAACCTCGACAATGATGCCCTTGGCCAAAAAGGGCGTATGCGTTTTTTCCTGAATATATTCAGGAAAAAACGCATACGCCCTTTTTGGCCAACCAAGCAACCTGGAAAGGCAAATCAGCGCTACAAAGAAGTCTCGCTTCCCATCGGTCAAAAGGGCCATGCTGAATAAAGTGTCAAAACCAGAAATGCAGGACAGGCCATGGAGAAATGGGAGCCTTGCTACGCTGATGGGTGGGCTGTAAATTGCCAACAGCCACTCTGGAGAAGTGTACGGTGTGTCCTGAAACATCTAAAAAACTCAGCTTAGAGAGCATAGGGAACTTCCACTCATGGGCGTATAAATTGGGAAAACTAAAAATCAGCAAGACACAGGCACCCCAAAGTTTAGGGCTGCTCTGTTGACAAGAACCTCCACTTCGTTACACCTGAAACATCCCAGGAAAGAGAAAAATGGATAAAGAAGTTGTGGTCCTTATGTACAATGGAATATCACTCAGCCATGAAATCAACGTCATAAGGCTAGGAGCAGCATGATGAGTGGATTTAGGTACGACGATTCTAAGTGAAATAAGTCACACAGAAAAAGACACTTATCATAAGATATCACTTACAGAGGGAATGTAAAAACCGCTACCCTTGAACTGAATTACAAAACAGAACAGAGTCGCACGTTTAGAAAACACACTATGGCTGCTTAACGGGAAAGGTGAGGTGGGGTAATGCATAAAACAAGGGTTTCAAATTAGCTCAGATACCGTTCCATAAACCCAATATGTAATAGACCAGACCTACTCCTTGCTCAGTGAACTGGACTCAACGCCCCCTATTCACCGCCCAAGAATATATCTGACTAGTAAGAATCTTAAAACCTATGTATTGATATCTCTCTGTAAGTGAGTCAAGTGGGTGTAAAGCGGCATAAACACAGCAGTGCAAAGCAGCTAAACCCTGTTATAAAAATCAATTACTTTTAAAAACCCGTGAAACAAAGACAGTGAAAGAGAGAGAAATTCTTACAAAATTCGTTCAGGGGCTGCGATGCCACCTGGATTGACCATATCTAGACCCACAGCTGATTGAGACATAAGGGTGGACACTCTTGGGGCTGAGAGGTTTGGTGAGGTTGGGTGAGCTAACACAGACCCTTTAAAGTAATACGGCGTGGTACCCATCCCATGGGTCCCAAATCTCCAGGTTCAAGGGCATCGTCCTACGTCGAAAACATGCACGAGAAACCCAGAAGATGGTACACCGTGTGACCGGGAAAGGTTTCTAAAACGCACCTCATTTCTCATCTCCTTGTGCTCCGGTTCGCCATTCCAGCCGCTTTACTAGCAATCTCCCTCCTTGGAGAATCAGCACCTTTAACCTCCTGTTCCGTACACGTTGCAATTTGTCCTGAGGATGAACGGGAAGAGGGGGAACCAATGAGAGACTAGCTCTAGGTGTTGGGACAGGCAGAGGTCACTCTATTTTCCCATCAGGAAGCAGAATTAACCACAGGCTCAGCCTGCCGCCCGGAGCCAGAATAGGGCCTGAAGCAATCCTGCGCTTTTGCGGCCAGCTCCCAAGAAAGCCAGTTGAAAAATGGAGCTCAGGGGCACTGCAATTCACAAACCTGCAGAGTTAGAAATGATAACTCTCGTCCACAAATATATGGAGGGAAGGCTACGAAGAGGATTTGAAAGCAAGGCAGAATTGCAGGAAACCGATTTCAGGAGGTAGATTCAAATCGCCTTTAAAGCACAGGAAAAGCGGCAAAACCTCGACAATGATGCCCTTGGCCAAAAAGGGCGTATGCGTTTTTTCCTGAATATATTCAGGAAAAAACGCATACGCCCTTTTTGGCCAACCAAGCAACCTGGAAAGGCAAATCAGCGCTACAAAGAAGTCTCGCTTCCCATCGGTCAAAAGGGCCATGCTGAATAAAGTGTCAAAACCAGAAATGCAGGACAGGCCATGGAGAAATGGGAGCCTTGCTACGCTGATGGGCGGGCTGTAAATTGCCAACAGCCACTCTGGAGAAGTGTACGGTGTGTCCTGAAACATCTAAAAAACTCAGCTTAGAGAGCATAGGGCACTTCCACTCATGGGCGTATAAATTGGGAAAACTAAAAATCAGCAAGACACAGGCACCCCAAAGTTTAGGGCTGCTCTGTTGACAAGAACCTCCACTTCGTTACACCTGAAACATCCCAGGAAAGAGAAGAATGGATAAAGAAGTTGTGGTCCTTATGTACAATGGAATATCACTCAGCCATGAAATCAACGTCATAAGGCTAGGAGCAGCATGATGAGTGGATTTAGGTACGACGATTCTAAGTGAAATAAGTCACACAGAAAAAGACACTTATCATAAGATATCACTTACAGAGGGAATGTAAAAACCGCTACCCTTGAACTGAATTACAAAACAGAACAGAGTCGCACGTTTAGAAAACACACTATGGCTGCTTAACGGGAAAGGTGAGGTGGGGTGATGCATAAAACAAGGGTTTCAAATTAGCTCAGATACCGTTCCATAAACCCAATATGTAATAGACCAGACCTACTCCTTGCTCAGTGAACTGGACTCAACGCCCCCTATTCACCGCCCAAGAATATATCTGACTAGTAAGAATCTTAAAACCTATGTATTGATATCTCTCTGTAAGTGAGTCAAGTGGGTGTAAAGCGGCATAAACACAGCAGTGCAAAGCAGCTAAACCCTATTATAAAAATCAATTACTTTTAAAAACCCGTGAAACAAAGACAGTGAAAGAGAGAGAAATTCTTACAAAATTCGTTCAGGGGCTGCGATGCCACCTGGATTGACCATATCTAGACCCACAGCTGATTGAGACACAAGGGAGGACACTCTTGGGGCTGAGAGGTTTGGTGAGGTTGGGTGAGCTAACGCAGACCCTGTAAAGTAATACGGCGTGGTACCCATCCCATGGGTCCCAAATCTCCAGGTTCAAGGGCATCGTCCTACGTCGAAAACATGCACGAGAAACCCAGAAGATGGTACACCGTGTGACCGGGAAAGGTTTCTAAAACGCACCTCATTTCTCATCTCCTTGTGCTCCGGTTCGCCATTCCAGCCGCTTTACTAGCAATCTCCCTCCTTGGAGAATCAGCACCTTTAACCTCCTGTTCCGAACACGTTGCAATTTGTCCTGAGGATGAACGGGAAGAGGGGGAACCAATGAGAGACTAGCTCTAGGTGTTGGGACAGGCACAGGTCACTCTATTTTCCCATCAGGAAGCAGAATTAACCACAGGCTCAGCCTGCCGCCCGGAGCCAGAATAGGGCCTGAAGCAATCCTGCGCTTTTGCGGCCAGCTCCCAAGAAAGCGAGTTGAAAAATGGAGCTCAGGGGCACTGCAATTCACAAACCTGCAGAGTTAGAAATGATAACTCTCGTCCACAAATATATGGAGGGAAGGCAACGAAGAGGATTTGAAAGCAAGGCAGAATTGCAGGAAACCGATTTCAGGAGGTAGATTCGAATCGCCTTTAAAGCACAGGAAAAGCGGCAAAACCTCGACAATGATGCCCTTGGCCAAAAAGGGCGTATGCGTTTTTTCCTGAATATATTCAGGAAAAAACGCATACGCCCTTTTTGGCCAACCAAGCAACCTGGAAAGGCAAATCAGCGCTACAAAGAAGTCTCGCTTCCCATCGGTCAAAAGGGCCATGCTGAATAAAGTGTCAAAACCAGAAATGCAGGACAGGCCATGGAGAAATGGGAGCCTTGCTACGCTGATGGGCGGGCTGTAAATTGCCAACAGCCACTCTGGAGAAGTGTACGGTGTGTCCTGAAACATCTAAAAAACTCAGCTTAGAGAGCATAGGGCACTTCCACTCATGGGCGTATAAATTGGGAAAACTAAAAATCAGCAAGACACAGGCACCCCAAATTTTAGGGCTGCTCTGTTGACAAGAACCTCCACTTCGTTACACCTTAAACATCCCAGGAAAGAGAAGAATGGATAAAGAAGTTGTGGTCCTTATGTACAATGGAATATCACTCAGCCATGAAATCAACGTCATAAGGCTAGGAGCAGCATGATGAGTGGATTTAGGTACGACGATTCTAAGTGAAGTAAGTCACACAGAAAAAGACACTTATCATAAGATATCACTTACAGAGGGAATGTAAAAACCGCTACCCTTGAACTGAATTACAAAACAGAACAGAGTCGCACGTTTAGAAAACACACTATGGCTGCTTAACGGGAAAGGTGAGGTGGGGTGATGCATAAAACAAGGGTTTCAAATTAGCTCAGATACCGTTCCATAAACCCAATATGTAATAGACCAGACCTACTCCTTGCTCAGTGAACTGGACTCAACGCCCCCTATTCACCGCCCAAGAATATATCTGACTAGTAAGAATCTTAAAACCTATGTATTGATATCTCTCTGTAAGTGAGTCAAGTGGGTGTAAAGCGGCATAAACACAGCAGTGCAAAGCAGCTAAACCCTATTATAAAAATCAATTACTTTTAAAAACCCGTGAAACAAAGACAGTGAAAGAGAGAGAAATTCTTACAAAATTCGTTCAGGGGCTGCGATGCCACCTGGATTGACCATATCTAGACCCACAGCTGATTGAGACATAAGGGAGGACACTCTTGGGGCTGAGAGGTTTGGTGAGGTTGGGTGAGCTAACGCAGACCCTGTAAAGTAATACGGCGTGGTACCCATCCCATGGGTCCCAAATCTCCAGGTTCAAGGGCATCGTCCTACGTCGAAAACATGCACGAGAAACCCAGAAGATGGTACACCGTGTGACCGGGAAAGGTTTCTAAAACGCACCTCATTTCTCATCTCCTTGTGCTCCGGTTCGCCATTCCAGCCGCTTTACTAGCAATCTCCCTCCTTGGAGAATCAGCACCTTTAACCTCCTGTTCCGAACACGTTGCAATTTGTCCTGAGGATGAACGGGAAGAGGGGGAACCAATGAGAGACTAGCTCTAGGTGTTGGGACAGGCACAGGTCACTCTATTTTCCCATCAGGAAGCAGAATTAACCACAGGCTCAGCCTGCCGCCCGGAGCCAGAATAGGGCCTGAAGCAATCCTGCGCTTTTGCGGCCAGCTCCCAAGAAAGCGAGTTGAAAAATGGAGCTCAGGGGCACTGCAATTCACAAACCTGCAGAGTTAGAAATGATAACTCTCGTCCACAAATATATGGAGGGAAGGCAACGAAGAGGATTTGAAAGTAAGGCAGAATTGCAGGAAACCGATTTCAGGAGGTAGATTCGAATCGCATTTAAAGCACAGGAAAAGCGGCAAAACCTCGACAATGATGCCCTTGGCCAAAAAGGGCGTATGCGTTTTTTCCTGAATATATTCAGGAAAAAACGCATACGCCCTTTTTGGCCAACCAAGCAACCTGGAAAGGCAAATCAGCGCTACAAAGAAGTCTCGCTTCCCATCGGTCAAAAGGGCCATGCTGAATAAAGTGTCAAAACCAGAAATGCAGGACAGGCCATGGAGAAATGGGAGCCTTGCTACGCTGATGGGCGGGCTGTAAATTGCCAACAGCCACTCTGGAGAAGTGTACGGTGTGTCCTGAAACATCTAAAAAACTCAGCTTAGAGAGCATAGGGCACTTCCACTCATGGGCGTATAAATTGGGAAAACTAAAAATCAGCAAGACACAGGCACCCCAAAGTTTAGGGCTGCTCTGTTGACAAGAACCTCCACTTCGTTACACCTTAAACATCCCAGGAAAGAGAAGAATGGATAAAGAAGTTGTGGTCCTTATGTACAATGGAATATCACTCAGCCATGAAATCAACGTCATAAGGCTAGGAGCAGCATGATGAGTGGATTTAGGTACGACGATTCTAAGTGAAATAAGTCACACAGAAAAAGACACTTATCATAAGATATCACTTACAGAGGGAATGTAAAAACCGCTACCCTTGAACTGAATTACAAAACAGAACAGAGTCGCACGTTTAGAAAACACACTATGGCTGCTTAACGGGAAAGGTGAGGTGGGGTGATGCATAAAACAAGGGTTTCAAATTAGCTCAGATACCGTTCCATAAACCCAATATGTAATAGACCAGACCTACTCCTTGCTCAGTGAACTGGACTCAACGCCCCCTATTCACCGCCCAAGAATATATCTGACTAGTAAGAATCTTAAAACCTATGTATTGATATCTCTCTGTAAGTGAGTCAAGTGGGTGTAAAGCGGCATAAACACAGCAGAGCAAAGCAGCTAAACCCTATTATAAAAATCAATTACTTTTAAAAACCCGTGAAACAAAGACAGTGAAAGAGAGAGAAATTCTTACAAAATTCGTTCAGGGGCTGCGATGCCACCTGGATTGACCATATCTAGACCCACAGCTGATTGAGACATAAGGGTGGACACTCTTGGGGCTGAGAGGTTTGGTGAGGTTGGGTGAGCTAACGCAGACCCTTTAAAGTAGTACGGCGTGGTACCCATCCCATGGGTCCCAAATCTCCAGGTTCAAGGGCATCTTCCTACGTCGAAAACATGCACGAGAAACCCAGAAGATGGTACACCGTGTGACCGGGAAAGGTTTCTAAAACGCACCTCATTTCTCATCTCCTTGTGCTCCGGTTCGCCATTCCAGCCGCTTTACTAGCAATCTCCCTCCTTGGAGAATCAGCACCTTTAACCTCCTGTTCCGTACACGTTGCAATTTGTCCTGAGGATGAACGGGAAGAGGGGGAACCAATGAGAGACTAGCTCTAGGTGTTGGGACAGGCAGAGGTCACTCTATTTTCCCATCAGGAAGCAGAATTAACCACAGGCTCAGCCTGCCGCCCGGAGCCAGAATAGGGCCTGAAGCAATCCTGCGCTTTTGCGGCCAGCTCCCAAGAAAGCGAGTTGAAAAATGGAGCTCAGGGGCACTGCAATTCACAAACCTGCAGAGTTAGAATGATAACTCTCGTCCACAAATATATGGAGGGAAGGCAACGAAGAGGATTTGAAAGCAAGGCAGAATTGCAGGAAACCGATTTCAGGAGGTAGATTCGAATCGCCTTTAAAGCACAGGAAAAGCGGCAAAACCTCCACAATGATGCCCTTGGCCAAAAAGGGCGTATGCGTTTTTTCCTGAATATATTCAGGAAAAAACGCATACGCCCTTTTTGGCCAACCAAGCAACCTGGAAAGGCAAATCAGCGCTACAAAGAAGTCTCGCTTCCCATCGGTCAAAAGGGCCATGCTGAATAAAGTGTCAAAACCAGAAATGCAGGACAGGCCATGGAGAAATGGGAGCCTTGCTACGCTGATGGGTGGGCTGTAAATTGCCAACAGCCACTCTGGAGAAGTGTACGGTGTGTCCTGAAACATCTAAAAAACTCAGCTTAGAGAGCATAGGGAACTTCCACTCATGGGCGTATAAATTGGGAAAACTAAAAATCAGCAAGACACAGGCACCCCAAAGTTTAGGGCTGCTCTGTTGACAAGAACCTCCACTTCGTTACACCTGAAACATCCCAGGAAAGAGAAAAATGGATAAAGAAGTTGTGGTCCTTATGTACAATGGAATATCACTCAGCCATGAAATCAACGTCATAAGGCTAGGAGCAGCATGATGAGTGGATTTAGGTACGACGATTCTAAGTGAAATAAGTCACACAGAAAAAGACACTTATCATAAGATATCACTTACAGAGGGAATGTAAAAACCGCTACCCTTGAACTGAATTACAAAACAGAACAGAGTCGCACGTTTAGAAAACACACTATGGCTGCTTAACGGGAAAGGTGAGGTGGGGTAATGCATAAAACAAGGGTTTCAAATTAGCTCAGATACCGTTCCATAAACCCAATATGTAATAGACCAGACCTACTCCTTGCTCAGTGAACTGGACTCAACGCCCCCTATTCACCGCCCAAGAATATATCTGACTAGTAAGAATCTTAAAACCTATGTATTGATATCTCTCTGTAAGTGAGTCAAGTGGGTGTAAAGCGGCATAAACACAGCAGTGCAAAGCAGCTAAACCCTGTTATAAAAATCAATTACTTTTAAAAACCCGTGAAACAAAGACAGTGAAAGAGAGAGAAATTCTTACAAAATTCGTTCAGGGGCTGCGATGCCACCTGGATTGACCATATCTAGACCCACAGCTGATTGAGACATAAGGGTGGACACTCTTGGGGCTGAGAGGTTTGGTGAGGTTGGGTGAGCTAACACAGACCCTTTAAAGTAATACGGCGTGGTACCCATCCCATGGGTCCCAAATCTCCAGGTTCAAGGGCATCGTCCTACGTCGAAAACATGCACGAGAAACCCAGAAGATGGTACACCGTGTGACCGGGAAAGGTTTCTAAAACGCACCTCATTTCTCATCTCCTTGTGCTCCGGTTCGCCATTCCAGCCGCTTTACTAGCAATCTCCCTCCTTGGAGAATCAGCACCTTTAACCTCCTGTTCCGTACACGTTGCAATTTGTCCTGAGGATGAACGGGAAGAGGGGGAACCAATGAGAGACTAGCTCTAGGTGTTGGGACAGGCAGAGGTCACTCTATTTTCCCATCAGGAAGCAGAATTAACCACAGGCTCAGCCTGCCGCCCGGAGCCAGAATAGGGCCTGAAGCAATCCTGCGCTTTTGCGGCCAGCTCCCAAGAAAGCCAGTTGAAAAATGGAGCTCAGGGGCACTGCAATTCACAAACCTGCAGAGTTAGAAATGATAACTCTCGTCCACAAATATATGGAGGGAAGGCTACGAAGAGGATTTGAAAGCAAGGCAGAATTGCAGGAAACCGATTTCAGGAGGTAGATTCAAATCGCCTTTAAAGCACAGGAAAAGCGGCAAAACCTCGACAATGATGCCCTTGGCCAAAAAGGGCGTATGCGTTTTTTCCTGAATATATTCAGGAAAAAACGCATACGCCCTTTTTGGCCAACCAAGCAACCTGGAAAGGCAAATCAGCGCTACAAAGAAGTCTCGCTTCCCATCGGTCAAAAGGGCCATGCTGAATAAAGTGTCAAAACCAGAAATGCAGGACAGGCCATGGAGAAATGGGAGCCTTGCTACGCTGATGGGCGGGCTGTAAATTGCCAACAGCCACTCTGGAGAAGTGTACGGTGTGTCCTGAAACATCTAAAAAACTCAGCTTAGAGAGCATAGGGCACTTCCACTCATGGGCGTATAAATTGGGAAAACTAAAAATCAGCAAGACACAGGCACCCCAAAGTTTAGGGCTGCTCTGTTGACAAGAACCTCCACTTCGTTACACCTTAAACATCCCAGGAAAGAGAAGAATGGATAAAGAAGTTGTGGTCCTTATGTACAATGGAATATCACTCAGCCATGAAATCAACGTCATAAGGCTAGGAGCAGCATGATGAGTGGATTTAGGTACGACGATTCTAAGTGAAATAAGTCACACAGAAAAAGACACTTATCATAAGATATCACTTACAGAGGGAATGTAAAAACCGCTACCCTTGAACTGAATTACAAAACAGAACAGAGTCGCACGTTTAGAAAACACATTATGGCTGCTTAACGGGAAAGGTGAGGTGGGGTGATGCATAAAACAAGGGTTTCAAATTAGCTCAGATACCGTTCCATAAACCCAATATGTAATAGACAAGACCTACTCCTTGCTCAGTGAACTGGACTCAACGCCCCCTATTCACCGCCCAAGAATATATCTGACTAGTAAGAATCTTAAAACCTATGTATTGATATCTCTCTGTAAGTGAGTCAAGTGGGTGTAAAGCGGCATAAACACAGCAGTGCAAAGCAGCTAAACCCCATTATAAAAATCAATTACTTTTAAAAACCCGTCAAACAAAGACAGTGAAAGAGAGATAAATTCTTACAAAATTCGTTCAGGGGCTGCGATGCCACCTGGATTGACCATATCTAGACCCACAGCTGACTGAGACATAAGGGTGGACACTCTTGGGGCTGAGAGGTTTGGTGAGGTTGGGTGAGCTAACGCAGACCCTGTAAAGTAATACGGCGTGGTACCCATCCCATGGGTCCCAAATCTCCAGGTTCAAGGGCATCTTCCTACATCGAAAACATGCATGAGAAACCCAGAAGATGGTACACCGTGTGACCGGGAAAGGTTTCTAAAACGCACCTCATTTCTCATCTCCTTGTGCTCCGGTTCACCATTCCAGCCGCTTTACTAGCAATCTCCCTCCTTGGAGAATCAGCACCTTTAACCTCCTGTTCCGTACACGTTGCAATTTGTCCTGAGGATGAACGGGAAGAGGGGGAACCAATGAGAGACTAGCTCTAGGTGTTGGGACAGGCACAGGTCACTCTATTTTCCCATCAGGAAGCAGAATTAACCACAGGCTCAGCCTGCCGCCCGGAGCCAGAATAGGGCCTGAAGCAATCCTGCGCTTTTGCGGCCAGCTCCCAAGAAAGCGAGTTGAAAAATGGAGCTCAGGGGCACTGCAATTCACAAACCTGCAGAGTTAGAAATGATAACTCTCGTCCACAAATATATGGAGGGAAGGCAACGAAGAGGATTTGAAAGCAAGGCAGAATTGCAGGAAACCGATTTCAGGAGGTAGATTCGAATCGCATTTAAAGCACAGGAAAAGCGGCAAAACCTCGACAATGATGCCCTTGGCCAAAAAGGGCGTATGCGTTTTTTCCTGAATATATTCAGGAAAAAACGCATACGCCCTTTTTGGCCAACCAAGCAACCTGGAAAGGCAAATCAGCGCTACAAAGAAGTCTCGCTTCCCATCGGTCAAAAGGGCCATGCTGAATAAAGTGTCAAAACCAGAAATGCAGGACAGGCCATGGAGAAATGGGAGCCTTGCTACGCTGATGGGCGGGCTGTAAATTGCCAACAGCCACTCTGGAGAAGTGTACGGTGTGTCCTGAAACATCTAAAAAACTCAGCTTAGAGAGCATAGGGCACTTCCACTCATGGGCGTATAAATTGGGAAAACTAAAAATCAGCAAGACACAGGCACCCCAAAGTTTAGGGCTGCTCTGTTGACAAGAACCTCCACTTCGTTACACCTTAAACATCCCAGGAAAGAGAAGAATGGATAAAGAAGTTGTGGTCCTTATGTACAATGGAATATCACTCAGCCATGAAATCAACGTCATAAGGCTAGGAGCAGCATGATGAGTGGATTTAGGTACGACGATTCTAAGTGAAATAAGTCACACAGAAAAAGACACTTATCATAAGATATCACTTACAGAGAGAATGTAAAAACCGCTACCCTTGAACTGAATTACAAAACAGAACAGAGTCGCACGTTTAGAAAACACACTATGGCTGCTTAACGGGAAAGGTGAGGTGGGGTGATGCATAAAACAAGGGTTTCAAATTAGCTCAGATACCGTTCCATAAACCCAATATGTAATAGACAAGACCTACTCCTTGCTCAGTGAACTGGACTCAACGCCCCCTATTCACCGCCCAAGAATATATCTGACTAGTAAGAATCTTAAAACCTATGTATTGATATCTATCTGTAAGTGAGTCAAGTGGGTGAAAAGCGGCATAAACACAGCAGTGCAAAGCAGCTAAACCCTATTATAAAAATCAATTACTTTTAAAAACCCGTCAAACAAAGACAGTGAAAGAGAGAGAAATTCTTACAAAATTCGTTCAAGGGCTGCGATGCCACCTGGATTGACCATATCTAGACCCACAGCTGATTGAGACATAAGGGTGGACACTCTTGGGGCTGAGAGGTTTGGTGAGGTTGGGTGAGCTAACGCAGACCCTGTAAAGTAATACGGCGTGGTACCCATCCCATGGGTCCCAAATCTCCAGGTTCAAGGGCATCTTCCTACGTCGAAAACATGCACGAGCAACCCAGAAGATGGTACACCGTGTGACCGGGAAAGGTTTCTAAAACGCACCTCATTTCTCATCTCCTTGTGCTCCGGTTCGCCATTCCAGCCGCTTTACTAGCAATCTCCCTCCTTGGAGAATCAGCACCTTTAACCTCCTGTTCCGTACACGTTGCAATTTGTCCTGAGGATGAACGGGAAGAGGGGGAACCAATGAGAGACTAGCTCTAGGTTTTGGGACAGGCACAAGTCACTCTATTTTCCCATCAGGAAGAAGAATGAACCACAGGCTCAGCCTGCCGCCCGGAGCCAGAATAGGGCCTGAAGTAATCCTGCGCTTTTGCGGCCAGCTCCCAAGAAAACGAGTTAAAAAATGGAGCTCAGGGGCACTGCAATTCACAAAACTGCAGAGGTAGAAATGATAACTCTCGTCCACAAATATATGGAAGGAAGGCAACGATGAGGATTTGAAAGCAAGGCAGAATTGCAGGAAACAGATTTCAGGAGGTAGATTCGAATCGCCTTTAGAGCACAGGAAAAGCGGCAAAACCTCGACAATGATGCCCTTGGCCAAAAAGGGCGTATGCGTTTTTTCCTGAATATATTCAGGAAAAAACGCATACGCCCTTTTTGGCCAACCAAGCAACCTGGAAAGGCAAATCAGCGCTACAAAGAAGTCTCACTTCCCATCGGTCAAAAGGGCCATGCTGAATAAAGTGTCAAAACCAGAAATGCAGGACAGGCCATGGAGAAATGGGAGCCTTGCTACGCTGATGGGCGGGCTGTAAATTGCCAACAGCCACTCTGGAGAAGTGTACGGTGTGTCCTGAAACATCTAAAAAACTCAGCTTAGACAGCATAGGGCACTTCCACTCATGGGCGTATAAATTGGGAAAACTAAAAATCAGCAAGACACAGGCACCCCAAAGTTTAGGGCTGCTCTGTTGACAAGAACCTCCACTTCGTTACACCTTAAACATCCCAGGAAAGAGAAGAATGGATAAAGAAGTTGTGGTCCTTATGTACAATGGAATATCACTCAGCCATGAAATCAACGTCATAAGGCTAGGAGCAGCATGATGAGTGGATTTAGGTACGACGATTCTAAGTAAAATAAGTCACACAGAAAAAGACACTTATCATAAGATATCACTTACAGAGAGAATGTAAAAACCGCTACCCTTGAACTGAATTACAAAACAGAACAGAGTCGCACGTTTAGAAAACACACTATGGCTGCTTAACGGAAAAGGTGAGGTGGGGTGATGCATAAAACAAGGGTTTCAAATTAGCTCAGATACCGTTCCATAAACCCAATATGTAATAGACAAGACCTACTCCTTGCTCAGTGAACTGGACTCAACAACCCCTATTCACCGCCCAAGAATATATCTGACTAGTAAGAATCTTAAAACCTATGTATTGATATCTCTCTGTAAGTGAGTCAAGTGGGTGTAAAGCGGCATAAACACAGCAGTGCAAAGCAGCTAAACCCTATTATAAAAATCAATTACTTTTAAAAACCCGTGAAACAAAGACAGTGAAAGAGAGAGAAATTCTTACAAAATTCGTTCAGGGGCTGCGATGCCACCTGGATTGACCATATCTAGACCCACAGCTGATTGAGACATAAGGGAGGACACTCTTGGGGCTGAGAGGTTTGGTGAGGTTGGGTGAGCTAACGCAGACCCTGTAAAGTAATACGGCGTGGTACCCATCCCATGGGTCCCAAATCTCCAGGTTCAAGGGCATCGTCCTACGTCGAAAACATGCACGAGAAACCCAGAAGATGGTACACCGTGTGACCGGGAAAGGTTTCTAAAACGCACCTCATTTCTCATCTCCTTGTGCTCCGGTTTGCCATTCCAGCCGCTTTACTAGCAATCTCCCTCCTTGGAGAATCAGCACCTTTAACCTCCTGTTCCGAACACGTTGCAATTTGTCCTGAGGATGAACGGGAAGAGGGGGAACCAATGAGAGACTAGCTCTAGGTGTTGGGACAGGCACAGGTCACTCTATTTTCCCATCAGGAAGCAGAATTAACCACAGGCTCAGCCTGCCGCCCGGAGCCAGAATAGGGCCTGAAGCAATCCTGCGCTTTTGCGGCCAGCTCCCAAGAAAGCGAGTTGAAAAATGGAGCTCAGGGGCACTGCAATTCACAAACCTGCAGAGTTAGAAATGATAACTCTCGTCCACAAATATATGGAGGGAAGGCAACGAAGAGGATTTGAAAGCAAGGCAGAATTGCAGGAAACCGATTTCAGGAGGTAGATTCGAATCGCCTTTAAAGCACAGGAAAAGCGGCAAAACCTCGACAATGATGCCCTTGGCCAAAAAGGGCGTATGCGTTTTTTCCTGAATATATTCAGGAAAAAACGCATACGCCCTTTTTGGCCAACCAAGCAACCTGGAAAGGCAAATCAGCGCTACAAAGAAGTCTCGCTTCCCATCGGTCAAAAGGGCCATGCTGAATAAAGTGTCAAAACCAGAAATGCAGGACAGGCCATGGAGAAATGGGAGCCTTGCTACGCTGATGGGCGGGCTGTAAATTGCCAACAGCCACTCTGGAGAAGTGTACGGTGTGTCCTGAAACATCTAAAAAACTCAGCTTAGAGAGCATAGGGCACTTCCACTCATGGGCGTATAAATTGGGAAAACTAAAAATCAGCAAGACACAGGCACCCCAAATTTTAGGGCTGCTCTGTTGACAAGAACCTCCACTTCGTTACACCTTAAACATCCCAGGAAAGAGAAGAATGGATAAAGAAGTTGTGGTCCTTATGTACAATGGAATATCACTCAGCCATGAAATCAACGTCATAAGGCTAGGAGCAGCATGATGAGTGGATTTAGGTACGACGATTCTAAGTGAAGTAAGTCACACAGAAAAAGACACTTATCATAAGATATCACTTACAGAGGGAATGTAAAAACCGCTACCCTTGAACTGAATTACAAAACAGAACAGAGTCGCACGTTTAGAAAACACACTATGGCTGCTTAACGGGAAAGGTGAGGTGGGGTGATGCATAAAACAAGGGTTTCAAATTAGCTCAGATACCGTTCCATAAACCCAATATGTAATAGACCAGACCTACTCCTTGCTCAGTGAACTGGACTCAACGCCCCCTATTCACCGCCCAAGAATATATCTGACTAGTAAGAATCTTAAAACCTATGTATTGATATCTCTCTGTAAGTGAGTCAAGTGGGTGTAAAGCGGCATAAACACAGCAGTGCAAAGCAGCTAAACCCTATTATAAAAATCAATTACTTTTAAAAACCCGTGAAACAAAGACAGTGAAAGAGAGAGAAATTCTTACAAAATTCGTTCAGGGGCTGCGATGCCACCTGGATTGACCATATCTAGACCCACAGCTGATTGAGACATAAGGGAGGACACTCTTGGGGCTGAGAGGTTTGGTGAGGTTGGGTGAGCTAACGCAGACCCTGTAAAGTAATACGGCGTGGTACCCATCCCATGGGTCCCAAATCTCCAGGTTCAAGGGCATCGTCCTACGTCGAAAACATGCACGAGAAACCCAGAAGATGGTACACCGTGTGACCGGGAAAGGTTTCTAAAACGCACCTCATTTCTCATCTCCTTGTGCTCCGGTTCGCCATTCCAGCCGCTTTACTAGCAATCTCCCTCCTTGGAGAATCAGCACCTTTAACCTCCTGTTCCGAACACGTTGCAATTTGTCCTGAGGATGAACGGGAAGAGGGGGAACCAATGAGAGACTAGCTCTAGGTGTTGGGACAGGCACAGGTCACTCTATTTTCCCATCAGGAAGCAGAATTAACCACAGGCTCAGCCTGCCGCCCGGAGCCAGAATAGGGCCTGAAGCAATCCTGCGCTTTTGCGGCCAGCTCCCAAGAAAGCGAGTTGAAAAATGGAGCTCAGGGGCACTGCAATTCACAAACCTGCAGAGTTAGAAATGATAACTCTCGTCCACAAATATATGGAGGGAAGGCAACGAAGAGGATTTGAAAGCAAGGCAGAATTGCAGGAAACCGATTTCAGGAGGTAGATTCGAATCGCCTTTAAAGCACAGGAAAAGCGGCAAAACCTCGACAATGATGCCCTTGGCCAAAAAGGGCGTATGCGTTTTTTCCTGAATATATTCAGGAAAAAACGCATACGCCCTTTTTGGCCAACCAAGCAACCTGGAAAGGCAAATCAGCGCTACAAAGAAGTCTCGCTTCCCATCGGTCAAAAGGGCCATGCTGAATAAAGTGTCAAAACCAGAAATGCAGGACAGGCCATGGAGAAATGGGAGCCTTGCTACGCTGATGGGCGGGCTGTAAATTGCCAACAGCCACTCTGGAGAAGTGTACGGTGTGTCCTGAAACATCTAAAAAACTCAGCTTAGAGAGCATAGGGCACTTCCACTCATGGGCGTATAAATTGGGAAAACTAAAAATCAGCAAGACACAGGCACCCCAAATTTTAGGGCTGCTCTGTTGACAAGAACCTCCACTTCGTTACACCTTAAACATCCCAGGAAAGAGAAGAATGGCTAAAGAAGTTGTGGTCCTTATGTACAATGGAATATCACTCAGCCATGAAATCAACGTCATAAGGCTAGGAGCAGCATGATGAGTGGATTTAGGTACGACGATTCTAAGTGAAATAAGTCACACAGAAAAAGACACTTATCATAAGATATCACTTACAGAGGGAATGTAAAAACCACTACCCTTGAACTGAATTACAAAACAGAACAGAGTCGCACGTTTAGAAAACACACTATGGCTGCTTAACGGGAAAGGTGAGGTGGGGTGATGCATAAAACAAGGGTTTCAAATTAGCTCAGATACCGTTCCATAAACCCAATATGTAATAGACCAGACCTACTCCTTGCTCAGTGAACTGGACTCAACGCCCCCTATTCACCGCCCAAGAATATATCTGACTAGTAAGAATCTTAAAACCTATGTATTGATATCTCTCTGTAAGTGAGTCAAGTGGGTGTAAAGCGGCATAAACACAGCAGTGCAAAGCAGCTAAACCCTATTATAAAAATCAATTACTTTTAAAAACCCGTGAAACAAAGACAGTGAAAGAGAGAGAAATTCTTACAAAATTCGTTCAGGGGCTGCGATGCCACCTGGATTGACCATATCTAGACCCACAGCTGATTGAGACATAAGGGTGGACACTCTTGGGGCTGAGAGGTTTGGTGAGGTTGGGTGAGCTAACGCAGACCCTTTAAAGTAGTACGGCGTGGTACCCATCCCATGGGTCCCAAATCTCCAGGTTCAAGGGCATCTTCCTACGTCGAAAACATGCACGAGAAACCCAGAAGATGGTACACCGTGTGACCGGGAAAGGTTTCTAAAACGCACCTCATTTCTCATCTCCTTGTGCTCCGGTTCGCCATTCCAGCCGCTTTACTAGCAATCTCCCTCCTTGGAGAATCAGCACCTTTAACCTCCTGTTCCGTACACGTTGCAATTTGTCCTGAGGATGAACGGGAAGAGGGGGAACCAATGAGAGACTAGCTCTAGGTGTTGGGACAGGCAGAGGTCACTCTATTTTCCCATCAGGAAGCAGAATTAACCACAGGCTCAGCCTGCCGCCCGGAGCCAGAATAGGGCCTGAAGCAATCCTGCGCTTTTGCGGCCAGCTCCCAAGAAAGCGAGTTGAAAAATGGAGCTCAGGGGCACTGCAATTCACAAACCTGCAGAGTTAGAAATGATAACTCTCGTCCACAAATATATGGAGGGAAGGCAACGAAGAGGATTTGAAAGCAAGGCAGAATTGCAGGAAACCGATTTCAGGAGGTAGATTCGAATCGCCTTTAAAGCACAGGAAAAGCGGCAAAACCTCCACAATGATGCCCTTGGCCAAAAAGGGCGTATGCGTTTTTTCCTGAATATATTCAGGAAAAAACGCATACGCCCTTTTTGGCCAACCAAGCAACCTGGAAAGGCAAATCAGCGCTACAAAGAAGTCTCGCTTCCCATCGGTCAAAAGGGCCATGCTGAATAAAGTGTCAAAACCAGAAATGCAGGACAGGCCATGGAGAAATGGGAGCCTTGCTACGCTGATGGGTGGGCTGTAAATTGCCAACAGCCACTCTGGAGAAGTGTACGGTGTGTCCTGAAACATCTAAAAAACTCAGCTTAGAGAGCATAGGGCACTTCCACTCATGGGCGTATAAATTGGGAAAACTAAAAATCAGCAAGACACAGGCACCCCAAAGTTTAGGGCTGCTCTGTTGACAAGAACCTCCACTTCGTTACACCTGAAACATCCCAGGAAAGAGAAGAATGGATAAAGAAGTTGTGGTCCTTATGTACAATGGAATATCACTCAGCCATGAAATCAACGTCATAAGGCTAGGAGCAGCATGATGAGTGGATTTAGGTACGACGATTCTAAGTGAAATAAGTCACACAGAAAAAGACACTTATCATAAGATATCACTTACAGAGGGAATGTAAAAACCGCTACCCTTGAACTGAATTACAAAACAGAACAGAGTCGCACGTTTAGAAAACACACTATGGCTGCTTAACGGGAAAGGTGAGGTGGGGTGATGCATAAAACAAGGGTTTCAAATTAGCTCAGATACCGTTCCATAAACCCAATATGTAATAGACCAGACCTACTCCTTGCTCAGTGAACTGGACTCAACGCCCCCTATTCACCGCCCAAGAATATATCTGACTAGTAAGAATCTTAAAACCTATGTATTGATATCTCTCTGTAAGTGAGTCAAGTGGGTGTAAAGCGGCATAAACACAGCAGTGCAAAGCAGCTAAACCCTGTTATAAAAATCAATTACTTTTAAAAACCCGTGAAACAAAGACAGTGAAAGAGAGAGAAATTCTTACAAAATTCGTTCAGGGGCTGCGATGCCACCTGGATTGACCATATCTAGACCCACAGCTGATTGAGACATAAGGGTGGACACTCTTGGGGCTGAGAGGTTTGGTGAGGTTGGGTGAGCTAACACAGACCCTTTAAAGTAATACGGCGTGGTACCCATCCCATGGGTCCCAAATCTCCAGGTTCAAGGGCATCGTCCTACGTCGAAAACATGCACGAGAAACCCAGAAGATGGTACACCGTGTGACCGGGAAAGGTTTCTAAAACGCACCTCATTTCTCATCTCCTTGTGCTCCGGTTCGCCATTCCAGCCGCTTTACTAGCAATCTCCCTCCTTGGAGAATCAGCACCTTTAACCTCCTGTTCCGTACACGTTGCAATTTGTCCTGAGGATGAACGGGAAGAGGGGGAACCAATGAGAGACTAGCTCTAGGTGTTGGGACAGGCAGAGGTCACTCTATTTTCCCATCAGGAAGCAGAATTAACCACAGGCTCAGCCTGCCGCCCGGAGCCAGAATAGGGCCTGAAGCAATCCTGCGCTTTTGCGGCCAGCTCCCAAGAAAGCCAGTTGAAAAATGGAGCTCAGGGGCACTGCAATTCACAAACCTGCAGAGTTAGAAATGATAACTCTCGTCCACAAATATATGGAGGGAAGGCTACGAAGAGGATTTGAAAGCAAGGCAGAATTGCAGGAAACCGATTTCAGGAGGTAGATTCAAATCGCCTTTAAAGCACAGGAAAAGCGGCAAAACCTCGACAATGATGCCCTTGGCCAAAAAGGGCGTATGCGTTTTTTCCTGAATATATTCAGGAAAAAACGCATACGCCCTTTTTGGCCAACCAAGCAACCTGGAAAGGCAAATCAGCGCTACAAAGAAGTCTCGCTTCCCATCGGTCAAAAGGGCCATGCTGAATAAAGTGTCAAAACCAGAAATGCAGGACAGGCCATGGAGAAATGGGAGCCTTGCTACGCTGATGGGCGGGCTGTAAATTGCCAACAGCCACTCTGGAGAAGTGTACGGTGTGTCCTGAAACATCTAAAAAACTCAGCTTAGAGAGCATAGGGCACTTCCACTCATGGGCGTATAAATTGGGAAAACTAAAAATCAGCAAGACACAGGCACCCCAAAGTTTAGGGCTGCTCTGTTGACAAGAACCTCCACTTCGTTACACCTTAAACATCCCAGGAAAGAGAAGAATGGATAAAGAAGTTGTGGTCCTTATGTACAATGGAATATCACTCAGCCATGAAATCAACGTCATAAGGCTAGGAGCAGCATGATGAGTGGATTTAGGTACGACGATTCTAAGTGAAATAAGTCACACAGAAAAAGACACTTATCATAAGATATCACTTACAGAGGGAATGTAAAAACCGCTACCCTTGAACTGAATTACAAAACAGAACAGAGTCGCACGTTTAGAAAACACATTATGGCTGCTTAACGGGAAAGGTGAGGTGGGGTGATGCATAAAACAAGGGTTTCAAATTAGCTCAGATACCGTTCCATAAACCCAATATGTAATAGACAAGACCTACTCCTTGCTCAGTGAACTGGACTCAACGCCCCCTATTCACCGCCCAAGAATATATCTGACTAGTAAGAATCTTAAAACCTATGTATTGATATCTCTCTGTAAGTGAGTCAAGTGGGTGTAAAGCGGCATAAACACAGCAGTGCAAAGCAGCTAAACCCCATTATAAAAATCAATTACTTTTAAAAACCCGTCAAACAAAGACAGTGAAAGAGAGATAAATTCTTACAAAATTCGTTCAGGGGCTGCGATGCCACCTGGATTGACCATATCTAGACCCACAGCTGACTGAGACATAAGGGTGGACACTCTTGGGGCTGAGAGGTTTGGTGAGGTTAGGTGAGCTAACGCAGACCCTGTAAAGTAATACGGCGTGGTACCCATCCCATGGGTCCCAAATCTCCAGGTTCAAGGGCATCTTCCTACATCGAAAACATGCATGAGAAACCCAGAAGATGGTACACCGTGTGACCGGGAAAGGTTTCTAAAACGCACCTCATTTCTCATCTCCTTGTGCTCCGGTTCGCCATTCCAGCCGCTTTACTAGCAATCTCCCTCCTTGGAGAATCAGCACCTTTAACCTCCTGTTCCGTACACGTTGCAATTTGTCCTGAGGATGAACGGGAAGAGGGGGAACCAATGAGAGACTAGCTCTAGGTGTTGGGACAGGCACAGGTCACTCTATTTTCCCATCAGGAAGCAGAATTAACCACAGGCTCAGCCTGCCGCCCGGAGCCAGAATAGGGCCTGAAGCAATCCTGCGCTTTTGCGGCCAGCTCCCAAGAAAGCGAGTTGAAAAATGGAGCTCAGGGGCACTGCAATTCACAAACCTGCAGAGTTAGAAATGATAACTCTCGTCCACAAATATATGGAGGGAAGGCAACGAAGAGGATTTGAAAGCAAGGCAGAATTGCAGGAAACCGATTTCAGGAGGTAGATTCGAATCGCATTTAAAGCACAGGAAAAGCGGCAAAACCTCGACAATGATGCCCTTGGCCAAAAAGGGCGTATGCGTTTTTTCCTGAATATATTCAGGAAAAAACGCATACGCCCTTTTTGGCCAACCAAGCAACCTGGAAAGGCAAATCAGCGCTACAAAGAAGTCTCGCTTCCCATCGGTCAAAAGGGCCATGCTGAATAAAGTGTCAAAACCAGAAATGCAGGACAGGCCATGGAGAAATGGGAGCCTTGCTACGCTGATGGGCGGGCTGTAAATTGCCAACAGCCACTCTGGAGAAGTGTACGGTGTGTCCTGAAACATCTAAAAAACTCAGCTTAGAGAGCATAGGGCACTTCCACTCATGGGCGTATAAATTGGGAAAACTAAAAATCAGCAAGACACAGGCACCCCAAAGTTTAGGGCTGCTCTGTTGACAAGAACCTCCACTTCGTTACACCTTAAACATCCCAGGAAAGAGAAGAATGGATAAAGAAGTTGTGGTCCTTATGTACAATGGAATATCACTCAGCCATGAAATCAACGTCATAAGGCTAGGAGCAGCATGATGAGTGGATTTAGGTACGACGATTCTAAGTGAAATAAGTCACACAGAAAAAGACACTTATCATAAGATATCACTTACAGAGAGAATGTAAAAACCGCTACCCTTGAACTGAAGTACAAAACAGAACAGAGTCGCACGTTTAGAAAACACACTATGGCTGCTTAACGGGAAAGGTGAGGTGGGGTGATGCATAAAACAAGGGTTTCAAATTAGCTCAGATACCGTTCCATAAACCCAATATGTAATAGACAAGACCTACTCCTTGCTCAGTGAACTGGACTCAACGCCCCCTATTCACCGCCCAAGAATATATCTGACTAGTAAGAATCTTAAAACCTATGTATTGATATCTATCTGTAAGTGAGTCAAGTGGGTGAAAAGCGGCATAAACACAGCAGTGCAAAGCAGCTAAACCCTATTATAAAAATCAATTACTTTTAAAAACCCGTCAAACAAAGACAGTGAAAGAGAGAGAAATTCTTACAAAATTCGTTCAAGGGCTGCGATGCCACCTGGATTGACCATATCTAGACCCACAGCTGATTGAGACATAAGGGTGGACACTCTTGGGGCTGAGAGGTTTGGTGAGGTTGGGTGAGCTAACGCAGACCCTGTAAAGTAATACGGCGTGGTACCCATCCCATGGGTCCCAAATCTCCAGGTTCAAGGGCATCTTCCTACGTCGAAAACATGCACGAGCAACCCAGAAGATGGTACACCGTGTGACCGGGAAAGGTTTCTAAAACGCACCTCATTTCTCATCTCCTTGTGCTCCGGTTCGCCATTCCAGCCGCTTTACTAGCAATCTCCCTCCTTGGAGAATCAGCACCTTTAACCTCCTGTTCCGTACACGTTGCAATTTGTCCTGAGGATGAACGGGAAGAGGGGGAACCAATGAGAGACTAGCTCTAGGTTTTGGGACAGGCACAAGTCACTCTATTTTCCCATCAGGAAGAAGAATTAACCACAGGCTCAGCCTGCCGCCCGGAGCCAGAATAGAGCCTGAAGTAATCCTGCGCTTTTGCGGCCAGCTCCCAAGAAAACGAGTTAAAAAATGGAGCTCAGGGGCACTGCAATTCACAAAACTGCAGAGGTAGAAATGATAACTCTCGTCCACAAATATATGGAAGGAAGGCAACGATGAGGATTTGAAAGCAAGGCAGAATTGCAGGAAACAGATTTCAGGAGGTAGATTCGAATCGCCTTTAGAGCACAGGAAAAGCGGCAAAACCTCGACAATGATGCCCTTGGCCAAAAAGGGCGTATGCGTTTTTTCCTGAATATATTCAGGAAAAAACGCATACGCCCTTTTTGGCCAACCAAGCAACCTGGAAAGGCAAATCAGCGCTACAAAGAAGTCTCACTTCCCATCGGTCAAAAGGGCCATGCTGAATAAAGTGTCAAAACCAGAAATGCAGGACAGGCCATGGAGAAATGGGAGCCTTGCTACGCTGATGGGCGGGCTGTAAATTGCCAACAGCCACTCTGGAGATGTGTACGGTGTGTCCTGAAACATCTAAAAAACTCAGCTTAGACAGCATAGGGCACTTCCACTCATGGGCGTATAAATTGGGAAAACTAAAAATCAGCAAGACACAGGCACCCCAAAGTTTAGGGCTGCTCTGTTGACAAGAACCTCCACTTCGTTACACCTTAAACATCCCAGGAAAGAGAAGAATGGATAAAGAAGTTGTGGTCCTTATGTACAATGGAATATCACTCAGCCATGAAATCAACGTCATAAGGCTAGGAGCAGCATGATGAGTGGATTTAGGTACGACGATTCTAAGTGAAATAAGTCACACAGAAAAAGACACTTATCATAAGATATCACTTACAGAGAGAATGTAAAAACCGCTACCCTTGAACTGAATTACAAAACAGAACAGAGTAGCACGTTTAGAAAACACACTATGGCTGCTTAACGGAAAAGGTGAGGTGGGGTGATGCATAAAACAAGGGTTTCAAATTAGCTCAGATACCGTTCCATAAACCCAATATGTAATAGACAAGACCTACTCCTTGCTCAGTGAACTGGACTCAACAACCCCTATTCACCGCCCAAGAATATATCTGACTAGTAAGAATCTTAAAACCTATGTATTGATATCTCTCTGTAAGTGAGTCAAGTGGGTGTAAAGCGGCATAAACACAGCAGTGCAAAGCAGCTAAACCCCATTATAAAAATCAATTACTTTTAAAAACCCGTCAAACAAAGACAGTGAAAGAGAGATAAATTCTTACAAAATTCGTTCAGGGGCTGCGATGCCACCTGGATTGACCATATCTAGACCCACAGCTGACTGAGACATAAGGGTGGACACTCTTGGGGCTGAGAGGTTTGGTGAGGTTGGGTGAGCTAACGCAGACCCTGTAAAGTAATACGGCGTGGTACCCATCCCATGGGTCCCAAATCTCCAGGTTCAAGGGCATCTTCCTACATCGAAAACATGCATGAGAAACCCAGAAGATGGTACACCGTGTGACCGGGAAAGGTTTCTAAAACGCACCTCATTTCTCATCTCCTTGTGCTCCGGTTCGCCATTCCAGCCGCTTTACTAGCAATCTCCCTCCTGGGAGAATCAGCACCTTTAACCTCCTGTTCCGTACACGTTGCAATTTGTCCTGAGGATGAACGGGAAGAGGGGGAACCAATGAGAGACTAGCTCTAGGTGTTCGACAGGCACAGGTCACTCTATTTTCCCATCAGGAAGAAGAATTAACCACAGGCTCAGCCTGCCGCCCGGAGCCAGAATAGGGCCTGAAGCAATCCTGCGCTTTTGCGGCCAGCTCCCAAGAAAGCGAGTTGAAAAATGGAGCTCAGGGGCACTGCAATTCACAAACCTGCAGAGTTAGAAATGATAACTCTCGTCCACAAATATATGGAGGGAAGGCAACGAAGAGGATTTGAAAGCAAGGCAGAATTGCAGGAAACCGATTTCAGGAGGTAGATTCGAATCGCCTTTAAAGCACAGGAAAAGCGGCAAAACCTCCACAATGATGCCCTTGGCCAAAAAGGGCGTATGCGTTTTTTCCTGAATATATTCAGGAAAAAACGCATACGCCCTTTTTGGCCAACCAAGCAACCTGGAAAGGCAAATCAGCGCTACAAAGAAGTCTCGCTTCCCATCGGTCAAAAGGGCCATGCTGAATAAAGTGTCAAAACCAGAAATGCAGGACAGGCCATGGAGAAATGGGAGCCTTGCTACGCTGATGGGCGGGCTGTAAATTGCCAACAGCCACTCTGGAGAAGTGTACGGTGTGTCCTGAAACATCTAAAAAACTCAGCTTAGAGAGCATAGGGCACTTCCACTCATGGGCGTATAAATTGGGAAAACTAAAAATCAGCAAGACACAGGCACCCCAAAGTTTAGGGCTGCTCTGTTGACAAGAACCTCCACTTCGTTACACCTTAAACATCCCAGGAAAGAGAAGAATGGATAAAGAAGTTGTGGTCCTTATGTACAATGGAATATCACTGAGCCATGAAATCAACGTCATAAGGCTAGGAGCAGCATGATGAGTGGATTTAGGTACGACGATTCTAAGTGAAATAAGTCACACAGAAAAAGACACTTATCATAAGATATCACTTACAGAGAGAATGTAAAAACCGCTACCCTTGAACTGAAGTACAAAACAGAACAGAGTCGCACGTTTAGAAAACACACTATGGCTGCTTAACGGGAAAGGTGAGGTGGGGTGATGCATAAAACAAGGGTTTCAAATTAGCTCAGATACCGTTCCATAAACCCAATATGTAATAGACAAGACCTACTCCTTGCTCAGTGAACTGGACTCAACGCCCCCTATTCACCGCCCAAGAATATATCTGACTAGTAAGAATCTTAAAACCTATGTATTGATATCTATCTGTAAGTGAGTCAAGTGGGTGAAAAGCGGCATAAACACAGCAGTGCAAAGCAGCTAAACCCCATTATAAAAATCAATTACTTTTAAAAACCCATGAAACAAAGACAGTGAAAGAGAGAGAAATTCTTACAAAATTCGTTCAGGGGCTGCGATGCCACCTGGATTGACCATATCTAGACCCACAGCTGATTGAGACATAAGGGTGGACACTCTTGGGGCTGAGAGGTTTGGTGAGGTTGGGTGAGCTAACGCAGACCCTGTAAAGTAATACGGCGTGGTACCCATCCCATGGGTCCCAAATCTCCAGGGTCAAGGGCATCTTCCTACGTCGAAAACATGCGCGAGAAACCCAGAAGATGGTACACCGTGTGACCGGGAAAGGTTTCTAAAACGCACCTCATTTCTCATCTCCTTGTGCTCCGGTTCGCCATTCCAGCCGCTTTACTAGCAATCTCCCTCCTTGGAGAATCAGCGCCTTTAACCTCCTGTTCCGTACACGTTGCAATTTGTCCTGAGGATGAACGGGAAGAGGGGGAACCAATGAGAGACTAGCTCTAGGTGTTGGGACAGGCACAGGTCACTCTATTTTCCCATCAGGTAGCAGAATTAACCACAGGCTCAGCCTGCCGCCCGGAGCCAGAATAGGGCCTGAAGCAATCCTGCGCTTTTGCGGCCAGCTCCCAAGAAAGCGAGTTGAAAAATGGAGCTCAGGGGCACTGCAATTCACAAACCTGCAGAGTTAGAAATGATAACTCTCGTCCACAAATATATGGAGGGAAGGCTACGAAGAGGATTTGAAAGCAAGGCAGAATTGCAGGAAACCGATTTCAGGAGGTAGATTCGAATCGCCTTTAAAGCACAGGAAAAGCGGCAAAACCTCGACAATGATGCCCTTGGCCAAAAAGGGCGTATGCGTTTTTTCCTGAATATATTCAGGAAAAAACGCATACGCCCTTTTTGGCCAACCAAGCAACCTGGAAAGGCAAATCAGCGCTACAAAGAAGTCTCGCTTCCCATCGGTCAAAAGGGCCATGCTGAATAAAGTGTCAAAACCAGAAATGCAGGACAGGCCATGGAGAAATGGGAGCCTTGCTACGCTGATGGGCGGGCTGTAAATTGCCAACAGCCACTCTGGAGAAGTGTACGGTGTGTCCTGAAACATCTAAAAAACTCAGCTTAGAGAGCATAGGGCACTTCCACTCATGGGCGTATAAATTGGGAAAACTAAAAATCAGCAAGACACAGGCACCCCAAAGTTTAGGGCTGCTCTGTTGACAAGAACCTCCACTTCGTTACACCTTAAACATCCCAGGAAAGAGAAGAATGGATAAAGAAGTTGTGGTCCTTATGTACAATGGAATATCACTCAGCCATGAAATCAACGTCATAAGGCTAGGAGCAGCATGATGAGTGGATTTAGGTACGACGATTCTAAGTGAAATAAGTCACACAGAAAAAGACACTTATCATAAGATATCACTTACAGAGAGAATGTAAAAACCGCTACCCTTGAACTGAATTACAAAACAGAACAGAGTCGCACGTTTAGAAAACACACTATGGCTGCTTAACGGGAAAGGTGAGGTGGGGTGATGCATAAAACAAGGGTTTCAAATTAGCTCAGATACCGTTCCATAAACCCAATATGTAATAGACAAGACCTACTCCTTGCTCAGTGAACTGGACTCAACGCCCCCTATTCACCGCCCAAGAATATATCTGACTAGTAAGAATCTTAAAACCTATGTATTGATATCTATCTGTAAGTGAGTCAAGTGGGTGAAAAGCGGCATAAACACAGCAGTGCAAAGCAGCTAAACCCTATTATAAAAATCAATTACTTTTAAAAACCCGTGAAACAAAGACAGTGAAAGAGAGAGAAATTCTTACAAAATTCGTTCAGGGGCTGCGATGCCACCTGGATTGACCATATCTAGACCCACAGCTGATTGAGACATAAGGGTGGACACTCTTGGGGCTGAGAGGTTTGGTGAGGTTGGGTGAGCTAACGCAGACCCTGTAAAGTAATACGGCGTGGTACCCATCCCATGGGTCCCAAATCTCCAGGGTCAAGGGCATCTTCCTACGTCGAAAACATGCACGAGAAACCCAGAAGATGGTACACCGTGTGACCGGGAAAGGTTTCTAAAACGCACCTCATTTCTCATCTCCTTGTGCTCCGGTTCGCCATTCCAGCCGCTTTACTAGCAATCTCCCTCCTTGGAGAATCAGCGCCTTTAACCTCCTGTTCCGTACACGTTGCAATTTGTCCTGAGGATGAACGGGAAGAGGGGGAACCAATGAGAGACTAGCTCTAGGTGTTGGGACAGGCACAGGTCACTCTATTTTCCCATCAGGTAGCAGAATTAACCACAGGCTCAGCCTGCCGCCCGGAGCCAGAATAGGGCCTGAAGCAATCCTGCGCTTTTGCGGCCAGCTCCCAAGAAAGCGAGTTGAAAAATGGAGCTCAGGGGCACTGCAATTCAGAAACCTGCAGAGTTAGTAATGATAACTCTCGTCCACAAATATATGGAGGGAAGGCTACGAAGAGGATTTGAAAGCAAGGCAGAATTGCAGGAAACCGATTTCAGGAGGTAGATTCGAATCGCCTTTAAAGCACAGGAAAAGCGGCAAAACCTCGACAATGATGCCCTTGGCCAAAAAGGGCGTATGCGTTTTTTCCTGAATATATTCAGGAAGAAACGCATACGCCCTTTTTGGCCAACCAAGCAACCTGCAAAGGCAAATCAGCGCTACAAAGAAGTCTCGCTTCCCATCGGTCAAAAGGGCCATGCTGAATAAAGTGTCAAAACCAGAAATGCAGGACAGGCCATGGAGAAATGGGAGCCTTGCTACGCTGATGGGCGGGCTGTAAATTGCCAACAGCCACTCTGGAGAAGTGTACGGTGTGTCCTGAAACATCTAAAAAACTCAGCTTAGAGAGCATAGGGCACTTCCACTCATGGGCGTATAAATTGGGAAAGCTAAAAATCAGCAAGACACAGGCACCCCAAAGTTTAGGGCTGCTCTGTTGACAAGAACCTCCACTTCGTTACACCTTAAACATCCCAGGAAAGAGAAGAATGGATAAAGAAGTTGTGGTCCTTATGTACAATGGAATATCACTCAGCCATGAAATCAACGTCATAAGGCTAGGAGCAGCATGATGAGTGGATTTAGGTACGACGATTCTAAGTGAAATAAGTCACACAGAAAAAGACACTTATCATAAGATATCACTTACAGAGGGAATGTAAAAACCGCTACCCTTGAACTGAATTACAAAACAGAACAGAGTCGCACGTTTAGAAAACACACTATGGCTGCTTAACGGGAAAGGTGAGGTGGGGTGATGCATAAAACAAGGGTTTCAAATTAGCTCAGATACCGTTCCATAAACCCAATATGTAATAGACAAGACCTACTCCTTGCTCAGTGAACTGGACTCAACGCCCCCTATTCACCGCCCAAGAATATATCTGACTAGTAAGAATCTTAAAACCTATGTATTGATATCTCTCTGTAAGTGAGTCAAGTGGGTGTAAAGCGGCATAAACACAGCAGTGCAAAGCAGCTAAACCCTATTATAAAAATCAATTACTTTTAAAAACCCGTCAAACAAAGACAGTGAAAGAGAGAGAAATTCTTACAAAATTCGTTCAGGGGCTGCAATGCCACCTGGATTGACCATATCTAGACCCACAGCTGATTGAGACATAAGGGAGGACACTCTTGGGGCTGAGAGGTTTGGTGAGGTTGGGTGAGCTAACGCAGACCCTGTAAAGTAATACGGCGTGGTACCCATCCCATGGGTCCCAAATCTCCAGGTTCAAGGGCATCGTCCTACGTCGAAAACATGCACGAGAAACCCAGAAGATGGTACACCGTGTGACCGGGAAAGGTTTCTAAAACGCACCTCATTTCTCATCTCCTTGTGCTCCGGTTCGCCATTCCAGCCGCTTTACTAGCAATCTCCCTCCTTGGAGAATCAGCACCTTTAACCTCCTGTTCCGAACACGTTGCAATTTGTCCTGAGGATGAACGGGAAGAGGGGGAACCAATGAGAGACTAGCTCTAGGTGTTGGGACAGGCAGAGGTCACTCTATTTTCCCATCAGGAAGCAGAATTAACCACAGGCTCAGCCTGCCGCCCGGAGCCAGAATAGGGCCTGAAGCAATCCTGCGCTTTTGCGGCCAGCTCCCAAGAAAGCGAGTTGAAAAATGGAGCTCAGGGGCACTGCAATTCACAAACCTGCAGAGTTAGAAATGATAACTCTCGTCCACAAATATATGGAGGGAAGGCAACGAAGAGGATTTGAAAGCAAGGCAGAATTGCAGGAAACCGATTTCAGGAGGTAGATTCGAATCGCCTTTAAAGCACAGGAAAAGCGGCAAAACCTCGACAATGATGCCCTTGGCCAAAAAGGGCGTATGCGTTTTTTCCTGAATAGATTCAGGAAAAAACGCATACGCCCTTTTTGGCCAACCAAGCAACCTGGAAAGGCAAATCAGCGCTACAAAGAAGTCTCGCTTCCCATCGGTCAAAAGGGCCATGCTGAATAAAGTGTCAAAACCAGAAATGCAGGACAGGCCATGGAGAAATGGGAGCCTTGCTACGCTGATGGGCGGGCTGTAAATTGCCAACAGCCACTCTGGAGAAGTGTACGGTGTGTCCTGAAACATCTAAAAAACTCAGCTTAGAGAGCATAGGGCACTTCCACTCATGGGCGTATAAATTGGGAAAACTAAAAATCAGCAAGACACAGGCACCCCAAAGTTTAGGGCTGCTCTGTTGACAAGAACCTCCACTTCGTTACACCTTAAACATCCCAGGAAAGAGAAGAATGGATAAAGAAGTTGTGGTCCTTATGTACAATGGAATATCACTCAGCCATGAAATCAACGTCATAAGGCTAGGAGCAGCATGATGAGTGGATTTAGGTACGACGATTCTAAGTGAAATAAGTCACACAGAAAAAGACACTTATCATAAGATATCACTTACAGAGGGAATGTAAAAACCGCTACCCTTGAACTGAATTACAAAACAGAACAGAGTCGCACGTTTAGAAAACACACTATGGCTGCTTAACGGGAAAGGTGAGGTGGGGTGATGCATAAAACAAGGGTTTCAAATTAGCTCAGATACCGTTCCATAAACCCAATATGTAATAGACCAGACCTACTCCTTGCTCAGTGAACTGGACTCAACGCCCCCTATTCACCGCCCAAGAATATATCTGACTAGTAAGAATCTTAAAACCTATGTATTGATATCTCTCTGTAAGTGAGTCAAGTGGGTGTAAAGCGGCATAAACACAGCAGTGCAAAGCAGCTAAACCCTATTATAAAAATCAATTACTTTTAAAAACCCGTCAAACAAAGACAGTGAAAGAGAGAGAAATTCTTACAAAATTCGTTCAGGGGCTGCGATGCCACCTGGATTGACCATATCTAGACCCACAGCTGATTGAGACATAAGGGAGGACATTCTTGGGGCTGAGAGGTTTGGTGAGGTTGGGTGAGCTAACGCAGACCCTGTAAAGTGATATGGCGTGGTACCCATCCCATGGGTCCCAAATCTCCAGGTTCAAGGGCATCGTCCTACGTCGAAAACATGCACGAGAAACCCAGAAGATGGTACACCGTGTGACCGGGAAAGGTTTCTAAAACGCACCTCATTTCTCATCTCCTTGTGCTCCGGTTCGCCATTCCAGCCGCTTTACTAGCAATCTCCCTCCTTGGAGAATCAGCACCTTTAACCTCCTGTTCCGAACACGTTGCAATTTGTCCTGAGGATGAACGGGAAGAGGGGGAACCAATGAGAGACTAGCTCTAGGTGTTGGGACAGGCAGAGGTCACTCTATTTTCCCATCAGGAAGCAGAATTAACCACAGGCTCAGCCTGCCGCCCGGAGCCAGAATAGGGCCTGAAGCAATCCTGCGCTTTTGCGGCCAGCTCCCAAGAAAGCGAGTTGAAAAATGGAGCTCAGGGGCACTGCAATTCACAAACCTGCAGAGTTAGAAATGATAACTCTCGTCCACAAATATATGGAGGGAAGGCAACGAAGAGGATTTGAAAGCAAGGCAGAATTGCAGGAAACCGATTTCAGGAGGTAGATTCGAATCGCCTTTAAAGCACAGGAAAAGCGGCAAAACCTCGACAATGATGCCCTTGGCCAAAAAGGGCGTATGCGTTTTTTCCTGAATATATTCAGGAAAAAACGCATACGCCCTTTTTGGCCAACCAAGCAACCTGGAAAGGCAAATCAGCGCTACAAAGAAGTCTCGCTTCCCATCGGTCAAAAGGGCCATGCTGAATAAAGTGTCAAAACCAGAAATGCAGGACAGGCCATGGAGAAATGGGAGCCTTGCTACGCTGATGGGCGGGCTGTAAATTGCCAACAGCCACTCTGGAGAAGTGTACGGTGTGTCCTGAAACATCTAAAAAACTCAGCTTAGAGAGCATAGGGCACTTCCACTCATGGGCGTATAAATTGGGAAAACTAAAAATCAGCAAGACACAGGCACCCCAAAGTTTAGGGCTGCTCTGTTGACAAGAACCTCCACTTCGTTACACCTTAAACATCCCAGGAAAGAGAAGAATGGATAAAGAAGTTGTGGTCCTTATGTACAATGGAATATCACTCAGCCATGAAATCAACGTCATAAGGCTAGGAGCAGCATGATGAGTGGATTTAGGTACGACGATTCTAAGTGAAATAAGTCACACAGAAAAAGACACTTATCATAAGATATCACTTACAGAGGGAATGTAAAAACCGCTACCCTTGAACTGAATTACAAAACAGAACAGAGTCGCACGTTTAGAAAACACACTATGGCTGCTTAACGGGAAAGGTGAGGTGGGGTGATGCATAAAACAAGGGTTTCAAATTAGCTCAGATACCGTTCCATAAACCCAATATGTAATAGACCAGACCTACTCCTTGCTCAGTGAACTGGACTCAACGCCCCCTATTCACCGCCCAAGAATATATCTGACTAGTAAGAATCTTAAAACCTATGTATTGATATCTCTCTGTAAGTGAGTCAAGTGGGTGTAAAGCGGCATAAACACAGCAGTGCAAAGCAGCTAAACCCTATTATAAAAATCAATTACTTTTAAAAACCCGTGAAACAAAGACAGTGAAAGAGAGAGAAATTCTTACAAAATTCGTTCAGGGGCTGCGATGCCACCTGGATTGACCATATCTAGACCCACAGCTGATTGAGACATAAGGGAGGACACTCTTGGGGCTGAGAGGTTTGGTGAGGTTGGGTGAGCTAACGCAGACCCTGTAAAGTGATACGGCGTGGTACCCATCCCATGGGTCCCAAATCTCCAGGTTCAAGGGCATCGTCCTACGTCGAAAACATGCACGAGAAACCCAGAAGATGGTACACCGTGTGACCGGGAAAGGTTTCTAAAACGCACCTCATTTCTCATCTCCTTGTGCTCCGGTTCGCCATTCCAGCCGCTTTACTAGCAATCTCCCTCCTTGGAGAATCAGCACCTTTAACCTCCTGTTCCGAACACGTTGCAATTTGTCCTGAGGATGAACGGGAAGAGGGGGAACCAATGAGAGACTAGCTCTAGGTGTTGGGACAGGCAGAGGTCACTCTATTTTCCCATCAGGAAGCAGAATTAACCACAGGCTCAGCCTGCCGCCCGGAGCCAGAATAGGGCCTGAAGCAATCCTGCGCTTTTGCGGCCAGCTCCCAAGAAAGCGAGTTGAAAAATGGAGCTCAGGGGCACTGCAATTCACAAACCTGCAGAGTTAGAAATGATAACTCTCGTCCACAAATATATGGAGGGAAGGCAACGAAGAGGATTTGAAAGCAAGGCAGAATTGCAGGAAACCGATTTCAGGAGGTAGATTCGAATCGCCTTTAAAGCACAGGAAAAGCGGCAAAACCTCGACAATGATGCCCTTGGCCAAAAAGGGCGTATGCGTTTTTTCCTGAATATATTCAGGAAAAAACGCATACGCCCTTTTTGGCCAACCAAGCAACCTGGAAAGGCAAATCAGCGCTACAAAGAAGTCTCGCTTCCCATCGGTCAAAAGGGCCATGCTGAATAAAGTGTCAAAACCAGAAATGCAGGACAGGCCATGGAGAAATGGGAGCCTTGCTACGCTGATGGGCGGGCTGTAAATTGCCAACAGCCACTCTGGAGAAGTGTACGGTGTGTCCTGAAACATCTAAAAAACTCAGCTTAGAGAGCATAGGGCACTTCCACTCATGGGCGTATAAATTGGGAAAACTAAAAATCAGCAAGACACAGGCACCCCAAAGTTTAGGGCTGCTCTGTTGACAAGAACCTCCACTTCGTTACACCTTAAACATCCCAGGAAAGAGAAGAATGGATAAAGAAGTTGTGGTCCTTATGTACAATGGAATATCACTCAGCCATGAAATCAACGTCATAAGGCTAGGAGCAGCATGATGAGTGGATTTAGGTACGACGATTCTAAGTGAAATAAGTCACACAGAAAAAGACACTTATCATAAGATATCACTTACAGAGAGAATGTAAAAACCGCTACCTTTGAACTGAATTACAAAACAGAACAGAGTCGCACGTTTAGAAAACACACTATGGCTGCTTAACGGGAAAGGTGAGGTGGGGTGATGCATAAAACAAGGGTTTCAAATTAGCTCAGATACCGTTCCATAAACCCAATATGTAATAGACCAGACCTACTCCTTGCTCAGTGAACTGGACTCAACGCCCCCTATTCACCGCCCAAGAATATATCTGACTAGTAAGAATCTTAAAACCTATGTATTGATATCTCTCTGTAAGTGAGTCAAGTGGGTGTAAAGCGGCATAAACACAGCAGTGCAAAGCAGCTAAACCCTATTATAAAAATCAATTACTTTTAAAAACCCGTCAAACAAAGACAGTGAAAGAGAGAGAAATTCTTACAAAATTCGTTCAGGGGCTGCGATGCCACCTGGATTGACCATATCTAGACCCACAGCTGATTGAGACATAAGGGAGGACACTCTTGGGGCTGAGAGGTTTGGTGAGGTTGGGTGAGCTAACGCAGACCCTGTAAAGTAATACGGCGTGGTACCCATCCCATGGGTCCCAAATCTCCAGGTTCAAGGGCATCGTCCTACGTCGAAAACATGCACGAGAAACCCAGAAGATGGTACACCGTGTGACCGGGAAAGGTTTCTAAAACGCACCTCATTTCTCATCTCCTTGTGCTCCGGTTCGCCATTCCAGCCGCTTTACTAGCAATCTCCCTCCTTGGAGAATCAGCACCTTTAACCTCCTGTTCCGAACACGTTGCAATTTGTCCTGAGGATGAACGGGAAGAGGGGGAACCAATGAGAGACTAGCTCTAGGTGTTGGGACAGGCAGAGGTCACTCTATTTTCCCATCAGGAAGCAGAATTAACCACAGGCTCAGCCTGCCGCCCGGAGCCAGAATAGGGCCTGAAGCAATCCTGCGCTTTTGCGGCCAGCTCCCAAGAAAGCGAGTTGAAAAATGGAGCTCAGGGGCACTGCAATTCACAAACCTGCAGAGTTAGAAATGATAACTCTCGTCCACAAATATATGGAGGGAAGGCAACGAAGAGGATTTGAAAGCAAGGCAGAATTGCAGGAAACCGATTTCAGGAGGTAGATTCGAATCGCCTTTAAAGCACAGGAAAAGCGGCAAAACCTCGACAATGATGCCCTTGGCCAAAAAGGGCGTATGCGTTTTTTCCTGAATATATTCAGGAAAAAACGCATACGCCCTTTTTGGCCAACCAAGCAACCTGGAAAGGCAAATCAGCGCTACAAAGAAGTCTCGCTTCCCATCGGTCAAAAGGGCCATGCTGAATAAAGTGTCAAAACCAGAAATGCAGGACAGGCCATGGAGAAATGGGAGCCTTGCTACGCTGATGGGCGGGCTGTAAATTGCCAACAGCCACTCTGGAGAAGTGTACGGTGTGTCCTGAAACATCTAAAAAACTCAGCTTAGAGAGCATAGGGCACTTCCACTCATGGGCGTATAAATTGGGAAAACTAAAAATCAGCAAGACACAGGCACCCCAAAGTTTAGGGCTGCTCTGTTGACAAGAACCTCCACTTCGTTACACCTTAAACATCCCAGGAAAGAGAAGAATGGATAAAGAAGTTGTGGTCCTTATGTACAATGGAATATCACTGAGCCATGAAATCAACGTCATAAGGCTAGGAGCAGCATGATGAGTGGATTTAGGTACGACGATTCTAAGTGAAATAAGTCACACAGAAAAAGACACTTATCATAAGATATCACTTACAGAGGGAATGTAAAAACCGCTACCCTTGAACTGAATTACAAAACAGAACAGAGTCGCACATTTAGAAAACACACTATGGCTGCTTAACGGGAAAGGTGAGGTGGGGTGATGCATAAAACAAGGGTTTCAAATTAGCTCAGATACCGTTCCATAAACCCAATATGTAATAGACCAGACCTACTCCTTGCTCAGTGAACTGGACTCAACGCCCCCTATTCACCGCCCAAGAATATATCTGACTAGTAAGAATCTTAAAACCTATGTATTGATATCTCTCTGTAAGTGAGTCAAGTGGGTGTAAAGCGGCATAAACACAGCAGTGCAAAGCAGCTAAACCCTATTATAAAAATCAATTACTTTTAAAAACCCGTGAAACAAAGACAGTGAAAGAGAGAGAAATTCTTACAAAATTCGTTCAGGGGCTGCGATGCCACCTGGATTGACCATATCTAGACCCACAGCTGATTGAGACATAAGGGAGGACACTCTTGGGGCTGAGAGGTTTGGTGAGGTTGGGTGAGCTAACGCAGACCCTGTAAAGTAATACGGCGTGGTACCCATCCCATGGGTCCCAAATCTCCAGGTTCAAGGGCATCGTCCTACGTCGAAAACATGCACGAGAAACCCAGAAGATGGTACACCGTGTGACCGGGAAAGGTTTCTAAAACGCACCTCATTTCTCATCTCCTTGTGCTCCGGTTCGCCATTCCAGCCGCTTTACTAGCAATCTCCCTCCTTGGAGAATCAGCACCTTTAACCTCCTGTTCCGAACACGTTGCAATTTGTCCTGAGGATGAACGGGAAGAGGGGGAACCAATGAGAGACTAGCTCTAGGTGTTGGGACAGGCAGAGGTCACTCTATTTTCCCATCAGGAAGCAGAATTAACCACAGGCTCAGCCTGCCGCCCGGAGCCAGAATAGTGCCTGAAGCAATCCTGCGCTTTTGCGGCCAGCTCCCAAGAAAGCGAGTTGAAAAATGGAGCTCAGGGGCACTGCAATTCACAAACCTGCAGAGTTAGAAATGATAACTCTCGTCCACAAATATATGGAGGGAAGGCAACGAAGAGGATTTGAAAGCAAGGCAGAATTGCAGGAAACCGATTTCAGGAGGTAGATTCGAATCGCCTTTAAAGCACAGGAAAAGCGGCAAAACCTCGACAATGATGCCCTTGGACAAAAAGGGCGTATGCGTTTTTTCCTGAATATATTCAGGAAAAAACGCATACGCCCTTTTTGGCCAACCAAGCAACCTGGAAAGGCAAATCAGCGCTACAAAGAAGTCTCGCTTCCCATCGGTCAAAAGGGCCATGCTGAATAAAGTGTCAAAACCAGAAATGCAGGACAGGCCATGGAGAAATGGGAGCCTTGCTACGCTGATGGGCGGGCTGTAAATTGCCAACAGCCACTCTGGAGAAGTGTACGGTGTGTCCTGAAACATCTAAAAAACTCAGCTTAGAGAGCATAGGGCACTTCCACTCATGGGCGTATAAATTGGGAAAACTAAAAATCAGCAAGACACAGGCACCCCAAAGTTTAGGGCTGCTCTGTTGACAAGAACCTCCACTTCGTTACACCTTAAACATCCCAGGAAAGAGAAGAATGGATAAAGAAGTTGTGGTCCTTATGTACAATGGAATATCACTCAGCCATGAAATCAACGTCATAAGGCTAGGAGCAGCATGATGAGTGGATTTAGGTACGACGATTCTAAGTGAAATAAGTCACACAGAAAAAGACACTTATCATAAGATATCACTTACAGAGAGAATGTAAAAACCGCTACCTTTGAACTGAATTACAAAACAGAACAGAGTCGCACGTTTAGAAAACACACTATGGCTGCTTAACGGGAAAGGTGAGGTGGGGTGATGCATAAAACAAGGGTTTCAAATTAGCTCAGATACCGTTCCATAAACCCAATATGTAATAGACCAGACCTACTCCTTGCTCAGTGAACTGGACTCAACGCCCCCTATTCACCGCCCAAGAATATATCTGACTAGTAAGAATCTTAAAACCTATGTATTGATATCTCTCTGTAAGTGAGTCAAGTGGGTGTAAAGCGGCATAAACACAGCAGTGCAAAGCAGCTAAACCCTATTATAAAAATCAATTACTTTTAAAAACCCGTCAAACAAAGACAGTGAAAGAGAGAGAAATTCTTACAAAATTCGTTCAGGGGCTGCGATGCCACCTGGATTGACCATATCTAGACCCACAGCTGATTGAGACATAAGGGAGGACACTCTTGGGGCTGAGAGGTTTGGTGAGGTTGGGTGAGCTAACGCAGACCCTGTAAAGTAATACGGCGTGGTACCCATCCCATGGGTCCCAAATCTCCAGGTTCAAGGGCATCGTCCTACGTCGAAAACATGCACGAGAAACCCAGAAGATGGTACACCGTGTGACCGGGAAAGGTTTCTAAAACGCACCTCATTTCTCATCTCCTTGTGCTCCGGTTCGCCATTCCAGCCGCTTTACTAGCAATCTCCCTCCTTGGAGAATCAGCACCTTTAACCTCCTGTTCCGAACACGTTGCAATTTGTCCTGAGGATGAACGGGAAGAGGGGGAACCAATGAGAGACTAGCTCTAGGTGTTGGGACAGGCAGAGGTCACTCTATTTTCCCATCAGGAAGCAGAATTAACCACAGGCTCAGCCTGCCGCCCGGAGCCAGAATAGGGCCTGAAGCAATCCTGCGCTTTTGCGGCCAGCTCCCAAGAAAGCGAGTTGAAAAATGGAGCTCAGGGGCACTGCAATTCACAAACCTGCAGAGTTAGAAATGATAACTCTCGTCCACAAATATATGGAGGGAAGGCAACGAAGAGGATTTGAAAGCAAGGCAGAATTGCAGGAAACCGATTTCAGGAGGTAGATTCGAATCGCCTTTAAAGCACAGGAAAAGCGGCAAAACCTCGACAATGATGCCCTTGGCCAAAAAGGGCGTATGCGTTTTTTCCTGAATATATTCAGGAAAAAACGCATACGCCCTTTTTGGCCAACCAAGCAACCTGGAAAGGCAAATCAGTGCTACAAATAAGTCTCGCTTCCCATCGGTCAAAAGGGCCATGCTGAATAAAGTGTCAAAACCAGAAATGCAGGACAGGCCATGGAGAAATGGGAGCCTTGCTACGCTGATGGGCGGGCTGTAAATTGCCAACAGCCACTCTGGAGAAGTGTACGGTGTGTCCTGAAACATCTAAAAAACTCAGCTTAGAGAGCATAGGGCACTTCCACTCATGGGCGTATAAATTGGGAAAACTAAAAATCAGCAAGACACAGGCACCCCAAAGTTTAGGGCTGCTCTGTTGACAAGAACCTCCACTTCGTTACACCTTAAACATCCCAGGAAAGAGAAGAATGGATAAAGAAGTTGTGGTCCTTATGTACAATGGAATATCACTCAGCCATGAAATCAACGTCATAAGGCTAGGAGCAGCATGATGAGTGGATTTAGGTACGACGATTCTAAGTGAAATAAGTCACACAGAAAAAGACACTTATCATAAGATATCACTTACAGAGGGAATGTAAAAACCGCTACCCTTGAACTGAATTACAAAACAGAACAGAGTCGCACGTTTAGAAAACACACTATGGCTGCTTAACGGGAAAGGTGAGGTGGGGTGATGCATAAAACAAGGGTTTCAAATTAGCTCAGATACCGTTCCATAAACCCAATATGTAATAGACCAGACCTACTCCTTGCTCAGTGAACTGGACTCAACGTCCCCTATTCACCGCCCGAGAATATATCTGACTAGTAAGAATCTTAAAACCTATGTATTGATATCTCTCTGTAAGTGAGTCAAGTGGGTGTAAAGCGGCATAAACACAGCAGTGCAAAACAGCTAAACCCTATTATAAAAATCAATTACTTTTAAAAACCCGTGAAACAAAGACAGTGAAAGAGAGAGAAATTCTTACAAAATTCGTTCAGGGGCTGCGATGCCACCTGGATTGACCATATCTAGACCCACAGCTGATTGAGACATAAGGGAGGACACTCTTGGGGCTGAGAGGTTTGGTGAGGTTGGGTGAGCTAATGCAGACCCTGTAAAGTAATACGGCGTGGTACCCATCCCATGGGTCCCAAATCTCCAGGTTCAAGGGCATCGTCCTACGTCGAAAACATGCACGAGAAACCCAGAAGATGGTACACCGTGTGACCGGGAAAGGTTTCTAAAACGCACCTCATTTCTCATCTCCTTGTGCTCCGGTTCGCCATTCCAGCCGCTTTACTAGCAATCTCCCTCCTTGGAGAATCAGCACCTTTAACCTCCTGTTCCGAACACGTTGCAATTTGTCCTGAGGATGAACGGGAAGAGGGGGAACCAATGAGAGACTAGCTCTAGGTGTTGGGACAGGCAGAGGTCACTCTATTTTCCCATCAGGAAGCAGAATTAACCACAGGCTCAGCCTGCCGCCCGGAGCCAGAATAGGGCCTGAAGCAATCCTGCGCTTTTGCGGCCAGCTCCCAAGAAAGCGAGTTGAAAAATGGAGCTCAGGGGCACTGCAATTCACAAACCTGCAGAGTTAGAAATGATAACTCTCGTCCACAAATATATGGAGGGAAGGCAACGAAGAGGATTTGAAAGCAAGGCAGAATTGCAGGAAACCGATTTCAGGAGGTAGATTCGAATCGCCTTTAAAGCACAGGAAAAGCGGCAAAACCTCGACAATGATGCCCTTGGCCAAAAAGGGCGTATGCGTTTTTTCCTGAATATATTCAGGAAAAAACGCATACGCCCTTTTTGGCCAACCAAGCAACCTGGAAAGGCAAATCAGCGCTACAAAGAAGTCTCGCTTCCCATCGGTCAAAAGGGCCATGCTGAATAAAGTGTCAAAACCAGAAATGCAGGACAGGCCATGGAGAAATGGGAGCCTTGCTACGCTGATGGGCGGGCTGTAAATTGCCAACAGCCACTCTGGAGAAGTGTACGGTGTGTCCTGAAACATCTAAAAAACTCAGCTTAGAGAGCATAGGGCACTTCCACTCATGGGCGTATAAATTGGGAAAACTAAAAATCAGCAAGACACAGGCACCCCAAAGTTTAGGGCTGCTCTGTTGACAAGAACCTCCACTTCGTTACACCTTAAACATCCCAGGAAAGAGAAGAATGGATAAAGAAGTTGTGGTCCTTATGTACAATGGAATATCACTCAGCCATGAAATCAACGTCATAAGGCTAGGAGCAGCATGATGAGTGGATTTAGGTACGACGATTCTAAGTGAAATAAGTCACACAGAAAAAGACACTTATCATAAGATATCACTTACAGAGGGAATGTAAAAACCGCTACCCTTGAACTGAATTACAAAACAGAACAGAGTCGCACGTTTAGAAAACACACTATGGCTGCTTAACGGGAAAGGTGAGGTGGGGTGATGCATAAAACAAGGGTTTCAAATTAGCTCAGATACCGTTCCATAAACCCAATATGTAATAGACCAGACCTACTCCTTGCTCAGTGAACTGGACTCAACGCCCCCTATTCACCGCCCAAGAATATATCTGACTAGTAAGAATCTTAAAACCTATGTATTGATATCTCTCTGTAAGTGAGTCAAGTGGGTGTAAAGCGGCATAAACACAGCAGTGCAAAGCAGCTAAACCCTATTATAAAAATCAATTACTTTTAAAAACCCGTGAAACAAAGACAGTGAAAGAGAGAGAAATTCTTACAAAATTCGTTCAGGGGCTGCGATGCCACCTGGATTGACCATATCTAGACCCACAGCTGATTGAGACATAAGGGAGGACACTCTTGGGGCTGAGAGGTTTGGTGAGGTTGGGTGAGCTAACGCAGACCCTGTAAAGTGATACGGCGTGGTACCCATCCCATGGGTCCCAAATCTCCAGGTTCAAGGGCATCGTCCTACGTCGAAAACATGCACGAGAAACCCAGAAGATGGTACACCGTGTGACCGGGAAAGGTTTCTAAAACGCACCTCATTTCTCATCTCCTTGTGCTCCGGTTCGCCATTCCAGCCGCTTTACTAGCAATCTCCCTCCTTGGAGAATCAGCACCTTTAACCTCCTGTTCCGAACACGTTGCAATTTGTCCTGAGGATGAACGGGAAGAGGGGGAACCAATGAGAGACTAGCTCTAGGTGTTGGGACAGGCAGAGGTCACTCTATTTTCCCATCAGGAAGCAGATTTAACCACAGGCTCAGCCTGCCGCCCGGAGCCAGAATAGGGCCTGAAGCAATCCTGCGCTTTTGCGGCCAGCTCCCAAGAAAGCGAGTTGAAAAATGGAGCTCAGGGGCACTGCAATTCACAAACCTGCAGAGTTAGAAATGATAACTCTCGTCCACAAATATATGGAGGGAAGGCAACGAAGAGGATTTGAAAGCAAGGCAGAATTGCAGGAAACCGATTTCAGGAGGTAGATTCGAATCGCCTTTAAAGCACAGGAAAAGCGGCAAAACCTCGACAATGATGCCCTTGGCCAAAAAGGGCGTATGCGTTTTTTCCTGAATATATTCAGGAAAAAACGCATACGCCCTTTTTGGCCAACCAAGCAACCTGGAAAGGCAAATCAGCGCTACAAAGAAGTCTCGCTTCCCATCGGTCAAAAGGGCCATGCTGAATAAAGTGTCAAAACCAGAAATGCAGGACAGGCCATGGAGAAATGGGAGCCTTGCTACGCTGATGGGCGGGCTGTAAATTGCCAACAGCCACTCTGGAGAAGTGTACGGTGTGTCCTGAAACATCTAAAAAACTCAGCTTAGAGAGCATAGGGCACTTCCACTCATGGGCGTATAAATTGGGAAAACTAAAAATCAGCAAGACACAGGCACCCCAAAGTTTAGGGCTGCTCTGTTGACAAGAACCTCCACTTCGTTACACCTTAAACATCCCAGGAAAGAGAAGAATGGATAAAGAAGTTGTGGTCCTTATGTACAATGGAATATCACTCAGCCATGAAATCAACGTCATAAGGCTAGGAGCAGCATGATGAGTGGATTTAGGTACGACGATTCTAAGTGAAATAAGTCACACAGAAAAAGACACTTATCATAAGATATCACTTACAGAGAGAATGTAAAAACCGCTACCTTTGAACTGAATTACAAAACAGAACAGAGTCGCACGTTTAGAAAACACACTATGGCTGCTTAACGGGAAAGGTGAGGTGGGGTGATGCATAAAACAAGGGTTTCAAATTAGCTCAGATACCGTTCCATAAACCCAATATGTAATAGACCAGACCTACTCCTTGCTCAGTGAACTGGACTCAACGCCCCCTATTCACCGCCCAAGAATATATCTGACTAGTAAGAATCTTAAAACCTATGTATTGATATCTCTCTGTAAGTGAGTCAAGTGGGTGTAAAGCGGCATAAACACAGCAGTGCAAAGCAGCTAAACCCTATTATAAAAATCAATTACTTTTAAAAACCCGACAAACAAAGACAGTGAAAGAGAGAGAAATTCTTACAAAATTCGTTCAGGGGCTGCGATGCCACCTGGATTGACCATATCTAGACCCACAGCTGATTGAGACATAAGGGAGGACACTCTTGGGGCTGAGAGGTTTGGTGAGGTTGGGTGAGCTAACGCAGACCCTGTAAAGTAATACGGCGTGGTACCCATCCCATGGGTCCCAAATCTCCAGGTTCAAGGGCATCGTCCTACGTCGAAAACATGCACGAGAAACCCAGAAGATGGTACACCGTGTGACCGGGAAAGGTTTCTAAAACGCACCTCATTTCTCATCTCCTTGTGCTCCGGTTCGCCATTCCAGCCGCTTTACTAGCAATCTCCCTCCTTGGAGAATCAGCACCTTTAACCTCCTGTTCCGAACACGTTGCAATTTGTCCTGAGGATGAACGGGAAGAGGGGGAACCAATGAGAGACTAGCTCTAGGTGTTGGGACAGGCAGAGGTCACTCTATTTTCCCATCAGGAAGCAGAATTAACCACAGGCTCAGCCTGCCGCCCGGAGCCAGAATAGGGCCTGAAGCAATCCTGCGCTTTTGCGGCCAGCTCCCAAGAAAGCGAGTTGAAAAATGGAGCTCAGGGGCACTGCAATTCACAAACCTGCAGAGTTAGAAATGATAACTCTCGTCCACAAATATATGGAGGGAAGGCAACGAAGAGGATTTGAAAGCAAGGCAGAATTGCAGGAAACCGATTTCAGGAGGTAGATTCGAATCGCCTTTAAAGCACAGGAAAAGCGGCAAAACCTCGACAATGATGCCCTTGGCCAAAAAGGGCGTATGCGTTTTTTCCTGAATATATTCAGGAAAAAACGCATACGCCCTTTTTGGCCAACCAAGCAACCTGGAAAGGCAAATCAGCGCTACAAAGAAGTCTCGCTTCCCATCGGTCAAAAGGGCCATGCTGAATAAAGTGTCAAAACCAGAAATGCAGGACAGGCCATGGAGAAATGGGAGCCTTGCTACGCTGATGGGCGGGCTGTAAATTGCCAACAGCCACTCTGGAGAAGTGTACGGTGTGTCCTGAAACATCTAAAAAACTCAGCTTAGAGAGCATAGGGCACTTCCACTCATGGGCGTATAAATTGGGAAAACTAAAAATCAGCAAGACACAGGCACCCCAAAGTTTAGGGCTGCTCTGTTGACAAGAACCTCCACTTCGTTACACCTTAAACATCCCAGGAAAGAGAAGAATGGATAAAGAAGTTGTGGTCCTTATGTACAATGGAATATCACTCAGCCATGAAATCAACGTCATAAGGCTAGGAGCAGCATGATGAGTGGATTTAGGTACGACGATTCTAAGTGAAATAAGTCACACAGAAAAAGACACTTATCATAAGATATCACTTACAGAGGGAATGTAAAAACCGCTACCCTTGAACTGAATTACAAAACAGAACAGAGTCGCACGTTTAGAAAACACACTATGGCTGCTTAACGGGAAAGGTGAGGTGGGGTGATGCATAAAACAAGGGTTTCAAATTAGCTCAGATACCGTTCCATAAACCCAATATGTAATAGACCAGACCTACTCCTTGCTCAGTGAACTGGACTCAACGTCCCCTATTCACCGCCCGAGAATATATCTGACTAGTAAGAATCTTAAAACCTATGTATTGATATCTCTCTGTAAGTGAGTCAAGTGGGTGTAAAGCGGCATAAACACAGCAGTGCAAAACAGCTAAACCCTATTATAAAAATCAATTACTTTTAAAAACCCGTGAAACAAAGACAGTGAAAGAGAGAGAAATTCTTACAAAATTCGTTCAGGGGCTGCGATGCCACCTGGATTGACCATATCTAGACCCACAGCTGATTGAGACATAAGGGAGGACACTCTTGGGGCTGAGAGGTTTGGTGAGGTTGGGTGAGCTAACGCAGACCCTGTAAAGTGATACGGCGTGGTACCCATCCCATGGGTCCCAAATCTCCAGGTTCAAGGGCATCGTCCTACGTCGAAAACATGCACGAGAAACCCAGAAGATGGTACACCGTGTGACCGGGAAAGGTTTCTAAAACGCACCTCATTTCTCATCTCCTTGTGCTCCGGTTCGCCATTCCAGCCGCTTTACTAGCAATCTCCCTCCTTGGAGAATCAGCACCTTTAACCTCCTGTTCCGAACACGTTGCAATTTGTCCTGAGGATGAACGGGAAGAGGGGGAACCAATGAGAGACTAGCTCTAGGTGTTGGGACAGGCAGAGGTCACTCTATTTTCCCATCAGGAAGCAGATTTAACCACAGGCTCAGCCTGCCGCCCGGAGCCAGAATAGGGCCTGAAGCAATCCTGCGCTTTTGCGGCCAGCTCCCAAGAAAGCGAGTTGAAAAATGGAGCTCAGGGGCACTGCAATTCACAAACCTGCAGAGTTAGAAATGATAACTCTCGTCCACAAATATATGGAGGGAAGGCAACGAAGAGGATTTGAAAGCAAGGCAGAATTGCAGGAAACCGATTTCAGGAGGTAGATTCGAATCGCCTTTAAAGCACAGGAAAAGCGGCAAAACCTCGACAATGATGCCCTTGGCCAAAAAGGGCGTATGCGTTTTTTCCTGAATATATTCAGGAAAAAACGCATACGCCCTTTTTGGCCAACCAAGCAACCTGGAAAGGCAAATCAGCGCTACAAAGAAGTCTCGCTTCCCATCGGTCAAAAGGGCCATGCTGAATAAAGTGTCAAAACCAGAAATGCAGGACAGGCCATGGAGAAATGGGAGCCTTGCTACGCTGATGGGCGGGCTGTAAATTGCCAACAGCCACTCTGGAGAAGTGTACGGTGTGTCCTGAAACATCTAAAAAACTCAGCTTAGAGAGCATAGGGCACTTCCACTCATGGGCGTATAAATTGGGAAAACTAAAAATCAGCAAGACACAGGCACCCCAAAGTTTAGGGCTGCTCTGTTGACAAGAACCTCCACTTCGTTACACCTTAAACATCCCAGGAAAGAGAAGAATGGATAAAGAAGTTGTGGTCCTTATGTACAATGGAATATCACTCAGCCATGAAATCAACGTCATAAGGCTAGGAGCAGCATGATGAGTGGATTTAGGTACGACGATTCTAAGTGAAATAAGTCACACAGAAAAAGACACTTATCATAAGATATCACTTACAGAGAGAATGTAAAAACCGCTACCTTTGAACTGAATTACAAAACAGAACAGAGTCGCACGTTTAGAAAACACACTATGGCTGCTTAACGGGAAAGGTGAGGTGGGGTGATGCATAAAACAAGGGTTTCAAATTAGCTCAGATACCGTTCCATAAACCCAATATGTAATAGACCAGACCTACTCCTTGCTCAGTGAACTGGACTCAACGCCCCCTATTCACCGCCCAAGAATATATCTGACTAGTAAGAATCTTAAAACCTATGTATTGATATCTCTCTGTAAGTGAGTCAAGTGGGTGTAAAGCGGCATAAACACAGCAGTGCAAAGCAGCTAAACCCTATTATAAAAATCAATTACTTTTAAAAACCCGTGAAACAAAGACAGTGAAAGAGAGAGAAATTCTTACAAAATTCGTTCAGGGGCTGCGATGCCACCTGGATTGACCATATCTAGACCCACAGCTGATTGAGACATAAGGGAGGACACTCTTGGGGCTGAGAGGTTTGGTGAGGTTGGGTGAGCTAACGCAGACCCTGTAAAGTAATACGGCGTGGTACCCATCCCATGGGTCCCAAATCTCCAGGTTCAAGGGCATCGTCCTACGTCGAAAACATGCACGAGAAACCCAGAAGATGGTACACCGTGTGACCGGGAAAGGTTTCTAAAACGCACCTCATTTCTCATCTCCTTGTGCTCCGGTTCGCCATTCCAGCCGCTTTACTAGCAATCTCCCTCCTTGGAGAATCAGCACCTTTAACCTCCTGTTCCGAACACGTTGCAATTTGTCCTGAGGATGAACGGGAAGAGGGGGAACCAATGAGAGACTAGCTCTAGGTGTTGGGACAGGCACAGGTCACTCTATTTTCCCATCAGGAAGCAGAATTAACCACAGGCTCAGCCTGCCGCCCGGAGCCAGAATAGGGCCTGAAGCAATCCTGCGCTTTTGCGGCCAGCTCCCAAGAAAGCGAGTTGAAAAATGGAGCTCAGGGGCACTGCAATTCACAAACCTGCAGAGTTAGAAATGATAACTCTCGTCCACAAATATATGGAGGGAAGGCAACGAAGAGGATTTGAAAGCAAGGCAGAATTGCAGGAAACCGATTTCAGGAGGTAGATTCGAATCGCCTTTAAAGCACAGGAAAAGCGGCAAAACCTCGACAATGATGCCCTTGGCCAAAAAGGGCGTATGCGTTTTTTCCTGAATATATTCAGGAAAAAACGCATACGCCCTTTTTGGCCAACCAAGCAACCTGGAAAGGCAAATCAGCGCTACAAAGAAGTCTCGCTTCCCATCGGTCAAAAGGGCCATGCTGAATAAAGTGTCAAAACCAGAAATGCAGGACAGGCCATGGAGAAATGGGAGCCTTGCTACGCTGATGGGCGGGCTGTAAATTGCCAACAGCCACTCTGGAGAAGTGTACGGTGTGTCCTGAAACATCTAAAAAACTCAGCTTAGAGAGCATAGGGCACTTCCACTCATGGGCGTATAAATTGGGAAAACTAAAAATCAGCAAGACACAGGCACCCCAAAGTTTAGGGCTGCTCTGTTGACAAGAACCTCCACTTCGTTACACCTTAAACATCCCAGGAAAGAGAAGAATGGATAAAGAAGTTGTGGTCCTTATGTACAATGGAATATCACTGAGCCATGAAATCAACGTCATAAGGCTAGGAGCAGCATGATGAGTGGATTTAGGTACGACGATTCTAAGTGAAATAAGTCACACAGAAAAAGACACTTATCATAAGATATCACTTACAGAGGGAATGTAAAAACCGCTACCCTTGAACTGAATTACAAAACAGAACAGAGTCGCACGTTTAGAAAACACACTATGGCTGCTTAACGGGAAAGGTGAGGTGCGGTGATGCATAAAACAAGGGTTTCAAATTAGCTCAGATACCGTTCCATAAACCCAATATGTAATAGACCAGACCTACTCCTTGCTCAGTGAACTGGACTCAACGCCCCCTATTCACCGCCCAAGAATATATCTGACTAGTAAGAATCTTAAAACCTATGTATTGATATCTCTCTGTAAGTGAGTCAAGTGGGTGTAAAGCGGCATAAACACAGCAGTGCAAAGCAGCTAAACCCTATTATAAAAATCAATTACTTTTAAAAACCCGTCAAACAAAGACAGTGAAAGAGAGAGAAATTCTTACAAAATTCGTTCAGGGGCTGCGATGCCACCTGGATTGACCATATCTAGACCCACAGCTGATTGAGACATAAGGGAGGACACTCTTGGGGCTGAGAGGTTTGGTGAGGTTGGGTGAGCTAACGCAGACCCTGTAAAGTAATACGGCGTGGTACCCATCCCATGGGTCCCAAATCTCCAGGTTCAAGGGCATCGTCCTACGTCGAAAACATGCACGAGAAACCCAGAAGATGGTACACCGTGTGACCGGGAAAGGTTTCTAAAACGCACCTCATTTCTCATCTCCTTGTGCTCCGGTTCGCCATTCCAGCCGCTTTACTAGCAATCTCCCTCCTTGGAGAATCAGCACCTTTAACCTCCTGTTCCGAACACGTTGCAATTTGTCCTGAGGATGAACGGGAAGAGGGGGAACCAATGAGAGACTAGCTCTAGGTGTTGGGACAGGCAGAGGTCACTCTATTTTCCCATCAGGAAGCAGAATTAACCACAGGCTCAGCCTGCCGCCCGGAGCCAGAATAGTGCCTGAAGCAATCCTGCGCTTTTGCGGCCAGCTCCCAAGAAAGCGAGTTGAAAAATGGAGCTCAGGGGCACTGCAATTCACAAACCTGCAGAGTTAGAAATGATAACTCTCGTCCACAAATATATGGAGGGAAGGCAACGAAGAGGATTTGAAAGCAAGGCAGAATTGCAGGAAACCGATTTCAGGAGGTAGATTCGAATCGCCTTTAAAGCACAGGAAAAGCGGCAAAACCTCGACAATGATGCCCTTGGACAAAAAGGGCGTATGCGTTTTTTCCTGAATATATTCAGGAAAAAACGCATACGCCCTTTTTGGCCAACCAAGCAACCTGGAAAGGCAAATCAGCGCTACAAAGAAGTCTCGCTTCCCATCGGTCAAAAGGGCCATGCTGAATAAAGTGTCAAAACCAGAAATGCAGGACAGGCCATGGAGAAATGGGAGCCTTGCTACGCTGATGGGCGGGCTGTAAATTGCCAACAGCCACTCTGGAGAAGTGTACGGTGTGTCCTGAAACATCTAAAAAACTCAGCTTAGAGAGCATAGGGCACTTCCACTCATGGGCGTATAAATTGGGAAAACTAAAAATCAGCAAGACACAGGCACCCCAAAGTTTAGGGCTGCTCTGTTGACAAGAACCTCCACTTCGTTACACCTTAAACATCCCAGGAAAGAGAAGAATGGATAAAGAAGTTGTGGTCCTTATGTACAATGGAATATCACTCAGCCATGAAATCAACGTCATAAGGCTAGGAGCAGCATGATGAGTGGATTTAGGTACGACGATTCTAAGTGAAATAAGTCACACAGAAAAAGACACTTATCATAAGATATCACTTACAGAGAGAATGTAAAAACCGCTACCTTTGAACTGAATTACAAAACAGAACAGAGTCGCACGTTTAGAAAACACACTATGGCTGCTTAACGGGAAAGGTGAGGTGGGGTGATGCATAAAACAAGGGTTTCAAATTAGCTCAGATACCGTTCCATAAACCCAATATGTAATAGACCAGACCTACTCCTTGCTCAGTGAACTGGACTCAACGCCCCCTATTCACCGCCCAAGAATATATCTGACTAGTAAGAATCTTAAAACCTATGTATTGATATCTCTCTGTAAGTGAGTCAAGTGGGTGTAAAGCGGCATAAACACAGCAGTGCAAAGCAGCTAAACCCTATTATAAAAATCAATTACTTTTAAAAACCCGTCAAACAAAGACAGTGAAAGAGAGAGAAATTCTTACAAAATTCGTTCAGGGGCTGCGATGCCACCTGGATTGACCATATCTAGACCCACAGCTGATTGAGACATAAGGGAGGACACTCTTGGGGCTGAGAGGTTTGGTGAGGTTGGGTGAGCTAACGCAGACCCTGTAAAGTAATACGGCGTGGTACCCATCCCATGGGTCCCAAATCTCCAGGTTCAAGGGCATCGTCCTACGTCGAAAACATGCACGAGAAACCCAGAAGATGGTACACCGTGTGACCGGGAAAGGTTTCTAAAACGCACCTCATTTCTCATCTCCTTGTGCTCCGGTTCGCCATTCCAGCCGCTTTACTAGCAATCTCCCTCCTTGGAGAATCAGCACCTTTAACCTCCTGTTCCGAACACGTTGCAATTTGTCCTGAGGATGAACGGGAAGAGGGGGAACCAATGAGAGACTAGCTCTAGGTGTTGGGACAGGCAGAGGTCACTCTATTTTCCCATCAGGAAGCAGAATTAACCACAGGCTCAGCCTGCCGCCCGGAGCCAGAATAGGGCCTGAAGCAATCCTGCGCTTTTGCGGCCAGCTCCCAAGAAAGCGAGTTGAAAAATGGAGCTCAGGGGCACTGCAATTCACAAACCTGCAGAGTTAGAAATGATAACTCTCGTCCACAAATATATGGAGGGAAGGCAACGAAGAGGATTTGAAAGCAAGGCAGAATTGCAGGAAACCGATTTCAGGAGGTAGATTCGAATCGCCTTTAAAGCACAGGAAAAGCGGCAAAACCTCGACAATGATGCCCTTGGCCAAAAAGGGCGTATGCGTTTTTTCCTGAATATATTCAGGAAAAAACGCATACGCCCTTTTTGGCCAACCAAGCAACCTGGAAAGGCAAATCAGCGCTACAAAGAAGTCTCGCTTCCCATCGGTCAAAAGGGCCATGCTGAATAAAGTGTCAAAACCAGAAATGCAGGACAGGCCATGGAGAAATGGGAGCCTTGCTACGCTGATGGGCGGGCTGTAAATTGCCAACAGCCACTCTGGAGAAGTGTACGGTGTGTCCTGAAACATCTAAAAAACTCAGCTTAGAGAGCATAGGGCACTTCCACTCATGGGCGTATAAATTGGGAAAACTAAAAATCAGCAAGACACAGGCACCCCAAAGTTTAGGGCTGCTCTGTTGACAAGAACCTCCACTTCGTTACACCTTAAACATCCCAGGAAAGAGAAGAATGGATAAAGAAGTTGTGGTCCTTATGTACAATGGAATATCACTGAGCCATGAAATCAACGTCATAAGGCTAGGAGCAGCATGATGAGTGGATTTAGGTACGACGATTCTAAGTGAAATAAGTCACACAGAAAAAGACACTTATCATAAGATATCACTTACAGAGGGAATGTAAAAACCGCTACCCTTGAACTGAATTACAAAACAGAACAGAGTCGCACGTTTAGAAAACACACTATGGCTGCTTAACGGGAAAGGTGAGGTGGGGTGATGCATAAAACAAGGGTTTCAAATTAGCTCAGATACCGTTCCATAAACCCAATATGTAATAGACCAGACCTACTCCTTGCTCAGTGAACTGGACTCAACGCCCCCTATTCACCGCCCAAGAATATATCTGACTAGTAAGAATCTTAAAACCTATGTATTGATATCTCTCTGTAAGTGAGTCAAGTGGGTGTAAAGCAGCATAAACACAGCAGTGCAAAGCAGCTAAACCCTATTATAAAAATCAATTACTTTTAAAAACCCGTGAAACAAAGACAGTGAAAGAGAGAGAAATTCTTACAAAATTCGTTCAGGGGCTGCGATGCCACCTGGATTGACCATATCTAGACCCACAGCTGATTGAGACATAAGGGAGGACACTCTTGGGGCTGAGAGGTTTGGTGAGGTTGGGTGAGCTAACGCAGACCCTGTAAAGTAATACGGCGTGGTACCCATCCCATGGGTCCCAAATCTCCAGGTTCAAGGGCATCGTCCTACGTCGAAAACATGCACGAGAAACCCAGAAGATGGTACACCGTGTGACCGGGAAAGGTTTCTAAAACGCACCTCATTTCTCATCTCCTTGTGCTCCGGTTCGCCATTCCAGCCGCTTTACTAGCAATCTCCCTCCTTGGAGAATCAGCACCTTTAACCTCCTGTTCCGAACACGTTGCAATTTGTCCTGAGGATGAACGGGAAGAGGGGGAACCAATGAGAGACTAGCTCTAGGTGTTGGGACAGGCAGAGGTCACTCTATTTTCCCATCAGGAAGCAGAATTAACCACAGGCTCAGCCTGCCGCCCGGAGCCAGAATAGTGCCTGAAGCAATCCTGCGCTTTTGCGGCCAGCTCCCAAGAAAGCGAGTTGAAAAATGGAGCTCAGGGGCACTGCAATTCACAAACCTGCAGAGTTAGAAATGATAACTCTCGTCCACAAATATATGGAGGGAAGGCAACGAAGAGGATTTGAAAGCAAGGCAGAATTGCAGGAAACCGATTTCAGGAGGTAGATTCGAATCGCCTTTAAAGCACAGGAAAAGCGGCAAAACCTCGACAATGATGCCCTTGGACAAAAAGGGCGTATGCGTTTTTTCCTGAATATATTCAGGAAAAAACGCATACGCCCTTTTTGGCCAACCAAGCAACCTGGAAAGGCAAATCAGCGCTACAAAGAAGTCTCGCTTCCCATCGGTCAAAAGGGCCATGCTGAATAAAGTGTCAAAACCAGAAATGCAGGACAGGCCATGGAGAAATGGGAGCCTTGCTACGCTGATGGGCGGGCTGTAAATTGCCAACAGCCACTCTGGAGAAGTGTACGGTGTGTCCTGAAACATCTAAAAAACTCAGCTTAGAGAGCATAGGGCACTTCCACTCATGGGCGTATAAATTGGGAAAACTAAAAATCAGCAAGACACAGGCACCCCAAAGTTTAGGGCTGCTCTGTTGACAAGAACCTCCACTTCGTTACACCTTAAACATCCCAGGAAAGAGAAGAATGGATAAAGAAGTTGTGGTCCTTATGTACAATGGAATATCACTCAGCCATGAAATCAACGTCATAAGGCTAGGAGCAGCATGATGAGTGGATTTAGGTACGACGATTCTAAGTGAAATAAGTCACACAGAAAAAGACACTTATCATAAGATATCACTTACAGAGAGAATGTAAAAACCGCTACCTTTGAACTGAATTACAAAACAGAACAGAGTCGCACGTTTAGAAAACACACTATGGCTGCTTAACGGGAAAGGTGAGGTGGGGTGATGCATAAAACAAGGGTTTCAAATTAGCTCAGATACCGTTCCATAAACCCAATATGTAATAGACCAGACCTACTCCTTGCTCAGTGAACTGGACTCAACGCCCCCTATTCACCGCCCAAGAATATATCTGACTAGTAAGAATCTTAAAACCTATGTATTGATATCTCTCTGTAAGTGAGTCAAGTGGGTGTAAAGCGGCATAAACACAGCAGTGCAAAGCAGCTAAACCCTATTATAAAAATCAATTACTTTTAAAAACCCGTGAAACAAAGACAGTGAAAGAGAGAGAAATTCTTACAAAATTCGTTCAGGGGCTGCGATGCCACCTGGATTGACCATATCTAGACCCACAGCTGATTGAGACATAAGGGAGGACACTCTTGGGGCTGAGAGGTTTGGTGAGGTTGGGTGAGCTAACGCAGACCCTGTAAAGTAATACGGCGTGGTACCCATCCCATGGGTCCCAAATCTCCAGGTTCAAGGGCATCGTCCTACGTCGAAAACATGCACGAGAAACCCAGAAGATGGTACACCGTGTGACCGGGAAAGGTTTCTAAAACGCACCTCATTTCTCATCTCCTTGTGCTCCGGTTCGCCATTCCAGCCGCTTTACTAGCAATCTCCCTCCTTGGAGAATCAGCACCTTTAACCTCCTGTTCCGAACACGTTGCAATTTGTCCTGAGGATGAACGGGAAGAGGGGGAACCAATGAGAGACTAGCTCTAGGTGTTGGGACAGGCAGAGGTCACTCTATTTTCCCATCAGGAAGCAGAATTAACCACAGGCTCAGCCTGCCGCCCGGAGCCAGAATAGGGCCTGAAGCAATCCTGCGCTTTTGCGGCCAGCTCCCAAGAAAGCGAGTTGAAAAATGGAGCTCAGGGGCACTGCAATTCACAAACCTGCAGAGTTAGAAATGATAACTCTCGTCCACAAATATATGGAGGGAAGGCAACGAAGAGGATTTGAAAGCAAGGCAGAATTGCAGGAAACCGATTTCAGGAGGTAGATTCGAATCGCCTTTAAAGCACAGGAAAAGCGGCAAAACCTCGACAATGATGCCCTTGGCCAAAAAGGGCGTATGCGTTTTTTCCTGAATATATTCAGGAAAAAACGCATACGCCCTTTTTGGCCAACCAAGCAACCTGGAAAGGCAAATCAGCGCTACAAAGAAGTCTCGCTTCCCATCGGTCAAAAGGGCCATGCTGAATAAAGTGTCAAAACCAGAAATGCAGGACAGGCCATGGAGAAATGGGAGCCTTGCTACGCTGATGGGCGGGCTGTAAATTGCCAACAGCCACTCTGGAGAAGTGTACGGTGTGTCCTGAAACATCGAAAAAACTCAGCTTAGAGAGCATAGGGCACTTCCACTCATGGGCGTATAAATTGGGAAAACTAAAAATCAGCAAGACACAGGCACCCCAAAGTTTAGGGCTGCTCTGTTGACAAGAACCTCCACTTCGTTACACCTTAAACATCCCAGGAAAGAGAAGAATGGATAAAGAAGTTGTGGTCCTTATGTACAATGGAATATCACTGAGCCATGAAATCAACGTCATAAGGCTAGGAGCAGCATGATGAGTGGATTTAGGTACGACGATTCTAAGTGAAATAAGTCACACAGAAAAAGACACTTATCATAAGATATCACTTACAGAGGGAATGTAAAAACCGCTACCCTTGAACTGAATTACAAAACAGAACAGAGTCGCACGTTTAGAAAACACACTATGGCTGCTTAACGGGAAAGGTGAGGTGGGGTGATGCATAAAACAAGGGTTTCAAATTAGCTCAGATACCGTTCCATAAACCCAATATGTAATAGACAAGACCTACTCCTTGCTCAGTGAACTGGACTCAACGCCCCCTATTCACCGCCCAAGAATATATCTGACTAGTAAGAATCTTAAAACCTATGTATTGATATCTCTCTGTAAGTGAGTCAAGTGGGTGTAAAGCGGCATAAACACAGCAGTGCAAAGCAGCTAAACCCTATTATAAAAATCAATTACTTTTAAAAACCCGTGAAACAAAGACAGTGAAAGAGAGAGAAATTCTTACAAAATTCGTTCAGGGGCTGCGATGCCACCTGGATTGACCATATCTAGACCCACAGCTGATTGAGACATAAGGGAGGACACTCTTGGGGCTGAGAGGTTTGGTGAGGTTGGGTGAGCTAACGCAGACCCTGTAAAGTAATACGGCGTGGTACCCATCCCATGGGTCCCAAATCTCCAGGTTCAAGGGCATCGTCCTACGTCGAAAACATGCACGAGAAACCCAGAAGATGGTACACCGTGTGACCGGGAAAGGTTTCTAAAACGCACCTCATTTCTCATCTCCTTGTGCTCCGGTTCGCCATTCCAGCCGCTTTACTAGCAATCTCCCTCCTTGGAGAATCAGCACCTTTAACCTCCTGTTCCGAACACGTTGCAATTTGTCCTGAGGATGAACGGGAAGAGGGGGAACCAATGAGAGACTAGCTCTAGGTGTTGGGACAGGCACAGGTCACTCTATTTTCCCATCAGGAAGCAGAATTAACCACAGGCTCAGCCTGCCGCCCGGAGCCAGAATAGGGCCTGAAGCAATCCTGCGCTTTTGCGGCCAGCTCCCAAGAAAGCGAGTTGAAAAATGGAGCTCAGGGGCACTGCAATTCACAAACCTGCAGAGTTAGAAATGATAACTCTCGTCCACAAATATATGGAGGGAAGGCAACGAAGAGGATTTGAAAGCAAGGCAGAATTGCAGGAAACCGATTTCAGGAGGTAGATTCGAATCGCCTTTAAAGCACAGGAAAAGCGGCAAAACCTCGACAATGATGCCCTTGGCCAAAAAGGGCGTATGCGTTTTTTCCTGAATATATTCAGGAAAAAACGCATACGCCCTTTTTGGCCAACCAAGCAACCTGGAAAGGCAAATCAGCGCTACAAAGAAGTCTCGCTTCCCATCGGTCAAAAGGGCCATGCTGAATAAAGTGTCAAAACCAGAAATGCAGGACAGGCCATGGAGAAATGGGAGCCTTGCTACGCTGATGGGCGGGCTGTAAATTGCCAACAGCCACTCTGGAGAAGTGTACGGTGTGTCCTGAAACATCTAAAAAACTCAGCTTAGAGAGCATAGGGCACTTCCACTCATGGGCGTATAAATTGGGAAAACTAAAAATCAGCAAGACACAGGCACCCCAAAGTTTAGGGCTGCTCTGTTGACAAGAACCTCCACTTCGTTACACCTTAAACATCCCAGGAAAGAGAAGAATGGATAAAGAAGTTGTGGTCCTTATGTACAATGGAATATCACTCAGCCATGAAATCAACGTCATAAGGCTAGGAGCAGCATGATGAGTGGATTTAGGTACGACGATTCTAAGTGAAATAAGTCACACAGAAAAAGACACTTATCATAAGATATCACTTACAGAGGGAATGTAAAAACCGCTACCCTTGAACTGAATTACAAAACAGAACAGAGTCGCACGTTTAGAAAACACACTATGGCTGCTTAACGGGAAAGGTGAGGTGGGGTGATGCATAAAACAAGGGTTTCAAATTAGCTCAGATACCGTTCCATAAACCCAATATGTAATAGACAAGACCTACTCCTTGCTCAGTGAACTGGACTCAACGCCCCCTATTCACCGCCCAAGAATATATCTGACTAGTAAGAATCTTAAAACCTATGTATTGATATCTCTCTGTAAGTGAGTCAAGTGGGTGTAAAGCGGCATAAACACAGCAGTGCAAAGCAGCTAAACCCTATTATAAAAATCAATTACTTTTAAAAACCCGTGAAACAAAGACAGTGAAAGAGAGAGAAATTCTTACAAAATTCGTTCAGGGGCTGCGATGCCACCTGGATTGACCATATCTAGACCCACAGCTGATTGAGACATAAGGGAGGACACTCTTGGGGCTGAGAGGTTTGGTGAGGTTGGGTGAGCTAACGCAGACCCTGTAAAGTAATACGGCGTGGTACCCATCCCATGGGTCCCAAATCTCCAGGTTCAAGGGCATCGTCCTACGTCGAAAACATGCACGAGAAACCCAGAAGATGGTACACCGTGTGACCGGGAAAGGTTTCTAAAACGCACCTCATTTCTCATCTCCTTGTGCTCCGGTTCGCCATTCCAGCCGCTTTACTAGCAATCTCCCTCCTTGGAGAATCAGCACCTTTAACCTCCTGTTCCGAACACGTTGCAATTTGTCCTGAGGATGAACGGGAAGAGGGGGAACCAATGAGAGACTAGCTCTAGGTGTTGGGACAGGCACAGGTCACTCTATTTTCCCATCAGGAAGCAGAATTAACCACAGGCTCAGCCTGCCGCCCGGAGCCAGAATAGGGCCTGAAGCAATCCTGCGCTTTTGCGGCCAGCTCCCAAGAAAGCGAGTTGAAAAATGGAGCTCAGGGGCACTGCAATTCACAAACCTGCAGAGTTAGAAATGATAACTCTCGTCCACAAATATATGGAGGGAAGGCAACGAAGAGGATTTGAAAGCAAGGCAGAATTGCAGGAAACCGATTTCAGGAGGTAGATTCGAATCGCCTTTAAAGCACAGGAAAAGCGGCAAAACCTCGACAATGATGCCCTTGGCCAAAAAGGGCGTATGCGTTTTTTCCTGAATACATTCAGGAAAAAACGCATACGCCCTTTTTGGCCAACCAAGCAACCTGGAAAGGCAAATCAGCGCTACAAAGAAGTCTCGCTTCCCATCGGTCAAAAGGGCCATGCTGAATAAAGTGTCAAAACCAGAAATGCAGGACAGGCCATGGAGAAATGGGAGCCTTGCTACGCTGATGGGCGGGCTGTAAATTGCCAACAGCCACTCTGGAGAAGTGTACGGTGTGTCCTGAAACATCTAAAAAACTCAGCTTAGAGAGCATAGGGCACTTCCACTCATGGGCGTATAAATTGGGAAAACTAAAAATCAGCAAGACACAGGCACCCCAAAGTTTAGGGCTGCTCTGTTGACAAGAACCTCCACTTCGTTACACCTTAAACATCCCAGGAAAGAGAAGAATGGATAAAGAAGTTGTGGTCCTTATGTACAATGGAATATCACTGAGCCATGAAATCAACGTCATAAGGCTAGGAGCAGCATGATGAGTGGATTTAGGTACGACGATTCTAAGTGAAATAAGTCACACAGAAAAAGACACTTATCATAAGATATCACTTACAGAGGGAATGTAAAAACCGCTACCCTTGAACTGAATTACAAAACAGAACAGAGTCGCACGTTTAGAAAACACACTATGGCTGCTTAACGGGAAAGGTGAGGTGGGGTGATGCATAAAACAAGGGTTTCAAATTAGCTCAGATACCGTTCCATAAACCCAATATGTAATAGACAAGACCTACTCCTTGCTCAGTGAACTGGACTCAACGCCCCCTATTCACCGCCCAAGAATATATCTGACTAGTAAGAATCTTAAAACCTATGTATTGATATCTCTCTGTAAGTGAGTCAAGTGGGTGTAAAGCGGCATAAACACAGCAGTGCAAAGCAGCTAAACCCTATTATAAAAATCAATTACTTTTAAAAACCCGTGAAACAAAGACAGTGAAAGAGAGAGAAATTCTTACAAAATTCGTTCAGGGGCTGCGATGCCACCTGGATTGACCATATCTAGACCCACAGCTGATTGAGACATAAGGGAGGACACTCTTGGGGCTGAGAGGTTTGGTGAGGTTGGGTGAGCTAACGCAGACCCTGTAAAGTAATACGGCGTGGTACCCATCCCATGGGTCCCAAATCTCCAGGTTCAAGGGCATCTTCCTACGTCGAAAACATGAACGAGAAACCCAGAAGATGGTACACCGTGTGACCGGGAAAGGTTTCTAAAACGCACCTCATTTCTCATCTCCTTGTGCTCCGGTTCGCCATTCCAGCCGCTTTACTAGCAATCTCCCTCCTTGGAGAATCAGCACCTTTAACCTCCTGTTCCGAACACGTTGCAATTTGTCCTGAGGATGAACGGGAAGAGGGGGAACCAATGAGAGACTAGCTCTAGGTGTTGGGACAGGCACAGGTCACTCTATTTTCCCATCAGGAAGCAGAATTAACCACAGGCTCAGCCTGCCGCCCGGAGCCAGAATAGGGCCTGAAGCAATCCTGCGCTTTTGCGGCCAGCTCCCAAGAAAGCGAGTTGAAAAATGGAGCTCAGGGGCACTGCAATTCACAAACCTGCAGAGTTAGAAATGATAACTCTCGTCCACAAATATATGGAGGGAAGGCTACGAAGAGGATTTGAAAGCAAGGCAGAATTGCAGGAAACCGATTTCAGGAGGTAGATTCGAATCGCCTTTAAAGCACAGGAAAAGCGGCAAAACCTCGACAATGATGCCCTTGGCCAAAAAGGGCGTATGCGTTTTTTCCTGAATAGATTCAGGAAAAAACGCATACGCCCTTTTTGGCCAACCAAGCAACCTGGAAAGGCAAATCAGCGCTACAAAGAAGTCTCGCTTCCCATCGGTCAAAAGGGCCATGCTGAATAAAGTGTCAAAACCAGAAATGCAGGACAGGCCATGGAGAAATGGGAGCCTTGCTACGCTGATGGGCGGGCTGTAAATTGCCAACAGCCACTCTGGAGAAGTGTACGGTGTGTCCTGAAACATCGAAAAAACTCAGCTTAGAGAGCATAGGGCACTTCCACTCATGGGCGTATAAATTGGGAAAACTAAAAATCAGCAAGACACAGGCACCCCAAAGTTTAGGGCTGCTCTGTTGACAAGAACCTCCACTTCGTTACACCTTAAACATCCCAGGAAAGAGAAGAATGGATAAAGAAGTTGTGGTCCTTATGTACAATGGAATATCACTCAGCCATGAAATCAACGTCATAAGGCTAGGAGCAGCATGATGAGTGGATTTAGGTACGGCGATTCTAAGTGAAATAAGTCACACAGAAAAAGACACTTATCATAAGATATCACTTACAGAGAGAATGTAAAAACCGCTACCCTTGAACTGAATTACAAAACAGAACAGAGTCGCACGTTTAGAAAACACACTATGGCTGCTTAACGGGAAAGGTGAGGTGGGGTGATGCATAAAACAAGGGTTTCAAATTAGCTCAGATACCGTTCAATAAACCCAATATGTAATAGACAAGACCTACTCCTTGCTCAGTGAACTGGACTCAACAACCCCTATTCACCGCCCAGGAATATATCTGACTAGTAAGAATCTTAAAACCTATGTATTGATATCTCTCTGTAAGTGAGTCAAGTGGGTGTAAAGCGGCATAAACACAGCAGTGCAAAGCAGGTAAACCCTATTATAAAAATCAATTACTTTTAAAAACCCGTGAAACAAAGACAGTGAAAGAGAGAGAAATTCTTACAAAATTCGTTCAGGGGCTGTGATGCCACCTGGATTGACCATATCTAGACCCACAGCTGATTGAGACATAAGGGAGGACACTCTTGGGGCTGAGAGGTTTGGTGAGGTTGGGTGAGCTAACGCAGACCCTGTAAAGTAATACGGCGTGGTACCCATCCCATGGGTCCCAAATCTCCAGGTTCAAGGGCATCTTCCTACGTCGAAAACATGAACGAGAAACCCAGAAGATGGTACACCGTGTGACCGGGAAAGGTTTCTAAAACGCACCTCATTTCTCATCTCCTTGTGCTCCGGTTCGCCATTCCAGCCGCTTTACTAGCAATCTCCCTCCTTGGAGAATCAGCACCTTTAACCTCCTGTTCCGAACACGTTGCAATTTGTCCTGAGGATGAACGGGAAGAGGGGGAACCAATGAGAGACTAGCTCTAGGTGTTGGGACAGGCACAGGTCACTCTATTTTCCCATCAGGAAGCAGAATTAACCACAGGCTCAGCCTGCCGCCCGGAGCCAGAATAGGGCCTGAAGCAATCCTGCGCTTTTGCGGCCAGCTCCCAAGAAAGCGAGTTGAAAAATGGAGCTCAGGGGCACTGCAATTCACAAACCTGCAGAGTTAGAAATGATAACTCTCGTCCACAAATATATGGAGGGAAGGCTACGAAGAGGATTTGAAAGCAAGGCAGAATTGCAGGAAACCGATTTCAGGAGGTAGATTCGAATCGCCTTTAAAGCACAGGAAAAGCGGCAAAACCTCGACAATGATGCCCTTGGCCAAAAAGGGCGTATGCGTTTTTTCCTGAATAGATTCAGGAAAAAACGCATACGCCCTTTTTGGCCAACCAAGCAACCTGGAAAGGCAAATCAGCGCTACAAAGAAGTCTCGCTTCCCATCGGTCAAAAGGGCCATGCTGAATAAAGTGTCAAAACCAGAAATGCAGGACAGGCCATGGAGAAATGGGAGCCTTGCTACGCTGATGGGCGGGCTGTAAATTGCCAACAGCCACTCTGGAGAAGTGTACGGTGTGTCCTGAAACATCGAAAAAACTCAGCTTAGAGAGCATAGGGCACTTCCACTCATGGGCGTATAAATTGGGAAAACTAAAAATCAGCAAGACACAGGCACCCCAAAGTTTAGGGCTGCTCTGTTGACAAGAACCTCCACTTCGTTACACCTTAAACATCCCAGGAAAGAGAAGAATGGATAAAGAAGTTGTGGTCCTTATGTACAATGGAATATCACTCAGCCATGAAATCAACGTCATAAGGCTAGGAGCAGCATGATGAGTGGATTTAGGTACGGCGATTCTAAGTGAAATAAGTCACACAGAAAAAGACACTTATCATAAGATATCACTTACAGAGAGAATGTAAAAACCGCTACCCTTGAACTGAATTACAAAACAGAACAGAGTCGCACGTTTAGAAAACACACTATGGCTGCTTAACGGGAAAGGTGAGGTGGGGTGATGCATAAAACAAGGGTTTCAAATTAGCTCAGATACCGTTCAATAAACCCAATATGTAATAGACAAGACCTACTCCTTGCTCAGTGAACTGGACTCAACAACCCCTATTCACCGCCCAGGAATATATCTGACTAGTAAGAATCTTAAAACCTATGTATTGATATCTCTCTGTAAGTGAGTCAAGTGGGTGTAAAGCGGCATAAACACAGCAGTGCAAAGCAGGTAAACCCTATTATAAAAATCAATTACTTTTAAAAACCCGTGAAACAAAGACAGTGAAAGAGAGAGAAATTCTTACAAAATTCGTTCAGGGGCTGCGATGCCACCTGGATTGACCATATCTAGACCCACAGCTGATTGAGACATAAGGGAGGACACTCTTGGGGCTGAGAGGTTTGGTGAGGTTGGGTGAGCTAACGCAGACCCTGTAAAGTAATACGGCGTGGTACCCATCCCATGGGTCCCAAATCTCCAGGTTCAAGGGCATCGTCCTACGTCGAAAACATGCACGAGAAACCCAGAAGATGGTACACCATGTGACCGGGAAAGGTTTCTAAAACACACCTCATTTCTCATCTCCTTGTGCTCCGGTTCGCCATTCCAGCCGCTTTACTAGCAATCTCCCTCCTTGGAGAATCAGCACCTTTAACCTCCTGTTCCGAACACGTTGCAATTTGTCCTGAGGATGAACGGGAAGAGGGGGAACCAATGAGAGACTAGCTCTAGGTGTTGGGACAGGCACAGGTCACTCTATTTTCCCATCAGGAAGCAGAATTAACCACAGGCTCAGCCTGCCGCCCGGAGCCAGAATAGGGCCTGAAGCAATCCTGCGCTTTTGCGGCCAGCTCCCAAGAAAGCGAGTTGAAAAATGGAGCTCAGGGGCACTGCAATTCACAAACCTGCAGAGTTAGAAATGATAACTCTCGTCCACAAATATATGGAGGGAAGGCAACGAAGAGGATTTGAAAGCAAGGCAGAATTGCAGGAAACCGATTTCAGGAGGTAGATTCGAATCGCCTTTAAAGCACAGGAAAAGCGGCAAAACCTCGACAATGATGCCCTTGGCCAAAAAGGGCGTATGCGTTTTTTCCTGAATACATTCAGGAAAAAACGCATACGCCCTTTTTGGCCAACCAAGCAACCTGGAAAGGCAAATCAGCGCTACAAAGAAGTCTCGCTTCCCATCGGTCAAAAGGGCCATGCTGAATAAAGTGTCAAAACCAGAAATGCAGGACAGGCCATGGAGAAATGGGAGCCTTGCTACGCTGATGGGCGGGCTGTAAATTGCCAACAGCCACTCTGGAGAAGTGTACGGTGTGTCCTGAAACATCTAAAAAACTCAGCTTAGAGAGCATAGGGCACTTCCACTCATGGGCGTATAAATTGGGAAAACTAAAAATCAGCAAGACACAGGCACCCCAAAGTTTAGGGCTGCTCTGTTGACAAGAACCTCCACTTCGTTACACCTTAAACATCCCAGGAAAGAGAAGAATGGATAAAGAAGTTGTGGTCCTTATGTACAATGGAATATCACTCAGCCATGAAATCAACGTCATAAGGCTAGGAGCAGCATGATGAGTGGATTTAGGTACGACGATTCTAAGTGAAATAAGTCACACAGAAAAAGACACTTATCATAAGATATCACTTACAGAGGGAATGTAAAAACCGCTACCCTTGAACTGAATTACAAAACAGAACAGAGTCGCACGTTTAGAAAACACACTATGGCTGCTTAACGGGAAAGGTGAGGTGGGGTGATGCATAAAACAAGGGTTTCAAATTAGCTCAGATACCGTTCCATAAACCCAATATGTAATAGACAAGACCTACTCCTTGCTCAGTGAACTGGACTCAACGCCCCCTATTCACCGCCCAAGAATATATCTGACTAGTAAGAATCTTAAAACCTATGTATTGATATCTCTCTGTAAGTGAGTCAAGTGGGTGTAAAGCGGCATAAACACAGCAGTGCAAAGCAGCTAAACCCTATTATAAAAATCAATTACTTTTAAAAACCCGTGAAACAAAGACAGTGAAAGAGAGAGAAATTCTTACAAAATTCGTTCAGGGGCTGCGATGCCACCTGGATTGACCATATCTAGACCCACAGCTGATTGAGACATAAGGGAGGACACTCTTGGGGCTGAGAGGTTTGGTGAGGTTGGGTGAGCTAACGCAGACCCTGTAAAGTAATACGGCGTGGTACCCATCCCATGGGTCCCAAATCTCCAGGTTCAAGGGCATCTTCCTACGTCGAAAACATGCACGAGAAACCCAGAAGATGGTACACCGTGTGACCGGGAAAGGTTTCTAAAACGCACCTCATTTCTCATCTCCTTGTGCTCCGGTTCGCCATTCCAGCCACTTTACTAGCAATCTCCCTCCTTGGAGAATCAGCACCTTTAACCTCCTGTTCCGAACACGTTGCAATTTGTCCTGAGGATGAACGGGAAGAGGGGGAACCAATGAGAGACTAGCTCTAGGTGTTGGGACAGGCACAGGTCACTCTATTTTCCCATCAGGAAGCAGAATTAACCACAGGCTCAGCCTGCCGCCCGGAGCCAGAATAGGGCCTGAAGCAATCCTGCGCTTTTGCGGCCAGCTCCCAAGAAAGCGAGTTGAAAAATGGAGCTCAGGGGCACTGCAATTCACAAACCTGCAGAGTTAGAAATGATAACTCTCGTCCACAAATATATGGAGGGAAGGCAACGAAGAGGATTTGAAAGCAAGGCAGAATTGCAGGAAACCGATTTCAGGAGGTAGATTCGAATCGCCTTTAAAGCACAGGAAAAGCGGCAAAACCTCGACAATGATGCCCTTGGCCAAAAAGGGCGTATGCGTTTTTTCCTGAATAGATTCAGGAAAAAACGCATACGCCCTTTTTGGCCAACCAAGCAACCTGGAAAGGCAAATCAGCGCTACAAAGAAGTCTCGCTTCCCATCGGTCAAAAGGGCCATGCTGAATAAAGTGTCAAAACCAGAAATGCAGGACAGGCCATGGAGAAATGGGAGCCTTGCTACGCTGATGGGCGGGCTGTAAATTGCCAACAGCCACTCTGGAGAAGTGTACGGTGTGTCCTGAAACATCTAAAAAACTCAGCTTAGAGAGCATAGGGCACTTCCACTCATGGGCGTATAAATTGGGAAAACTAAAAATCAGCAAGACACAGGCACCCCAAAGTTTAGGGCTGCTCTGTTGACAAGAACCTCCACTTCGTTACACCTGAAACATCCCAGGAAAGAGAAGAATGGATAAAGAAGTTGTGGTCCTTATGTACAATGGAATATCACTCAGCCATGAAATCAACGTCATAAGGCTAGGAGCAGCATGATGAGTGGATTTAGGTACGACGATTCTAAGTGAAATAAGTCACACAGAAAAAGACACTTATCATAAGATATCACTTACAGAGGGAATGTAAAAACCGCTACCCTTGAACTGAATTACAAAACAGAACAGAGTCGCACGTTTAGAAAACACACTATGGCTGCTTAACGGGAAAGGTGAGGTGGGGTGATGCATAAAACAAGGGTTTCAAATTAGCTCAGATACCGTTCCATAAACCCAATATGTAATAGACAAGACCTACTCCTTGCTCAGTGAACTGGACTCAACGCCCCCTATTCACCGCCCAAGAATATATCTGACTAGTAAGAATCTTAAAACCTATGTATTGATATCTCTCTGTAAGTGAGTCAAGTGGGTGTAAAGCGGCATAAACACAGCAGTGCAAAGCAGCTAAACCCTATTATAAAAATCAATTACTTTTAAAAACCCGTGAAACAAAGACAGTGAAAGAGAGAGAAATTCTTACAAAATTCGTTCAGGGGCTGCGATGCCACCTGGATTGACCATATCTAGACCCACAGCTGATTGAGACATAAGGGAGGACACTCTTGGGGCTGAGAGGTTTGGTGAGGTTGGGTGAGCTAACGCAGACCCTGTAAAGTAATACGGCGTGGTACCCATCCCATGGGTCCCAAATCTCCAGGTTCAAGGGCATCTTCCTACGTCGAAAACATGCACGAGAAACCCAGAAGATGGTACACCGTGTGACCGGGAAAGGTTTCTAAAACGCACCTCATTTCTCATCTCCTTGTGCTCCGGTTCGCCATTCCAGCCACTTTACTAGCAATCTCCCTCCTTGGAGAATCAGCACCTTTAACCTCCTGTTCCGAACACGTTGCAATTTGTCCTGAGGATGAACGGGAAGAGGGGGAACCAATGAGAGACTAGCTCTAGGTGTTGGGACAGGCACAGGTCACTCTATTTTCCCATCAGGAAGCAGAATTAACCACAGGCTCAGCCTGCCGCCCGGAGCCAGAATAGGGCCTGAAGCAATCCTGCGCTTTTGCGGCCAGCTCCCAAGAAAGCGAGTTGAAAAATGGAGCTCAGGGGCACTGCAATTCACAAACCTGCAGAGTTAGAAATGATAACTCTCGTCCACAAATATATGGAGGGAAGGCTACGAAGAGGATTTGAAAGCAAGGCAGAATTGCAGGAAACCGATTTCAGGAGGTAGATTCGAATCGCCTTTAAAGCACAGGAAAAGCGGCAAAACCTCGACAATGATGCCCTTGGCCAAAAAGGGCGTATGCGTTTTTTCCTGAATAGATTCAGGAAAAAACGCATACGCCCTTTTTGGCCAACCAAGCAACCTGGAAAGGCAAATCAGCGCTACAAAGAAGTCTCGCTTCCCATCGGTCAAAAGGGCCATGCTGAATAAAGTGTCAAAACCAGAAATGCAGGACAGGCCATGGAGAAATGGGAGCCTTGCTACGCTGATGGGCGGGCTGTAAATTGCCAACAGCCACTCTGGAGAAGTGTACGGTGTGTCCTGAAACATCTAAAAAACTCAGCTTAGAGAGCATAGGGCACTTCCACTCATGGGCGTATAAATTGGGAAAACTAAAAATCAGCAAGACACAGGCACCCCAAAGTTTAGGGCTGCTCTGTTGACAAGAACCTCCACTTCGTTACACTTGAAACATCCCAGGAAAGAGAAGAATGGATAAAGAAGTTGTGGTCCTTATGTACAATGGAATATCACTCAGCCATGAAATCAACGTCATAAGGCTAGGAGCAGCATGATGAGTGGATTTAGGTACGACGATTCTAAGTGAAATAAGTCACACAGAAAAAGACACTTATCATAAGATATCACTTACAGAGGGAATGTAAAAACCGCTACCCTTGAACTGAATTACAAAACAGAACAGAGTCGCACGTTTAGAAAACACACTATGGCTGCTTAACGGGAAAGGTGAGGTGGGGTGATGCATAAAACAAGGGTTTCAAATTAGCTCAGATACCGTTCCATAAACCCAATATGTAATAGACAAGACCTACTCCTTGCTCAGTGAACTGGACTCAACGCCCCCTATTCACCGCCCAAGAATATATCTGACTAGTAAGAATCTTAAAACCTATGTATTGATATCTCTCTGTAAGTGAGTCAAGTGGGTGTAAAGCGGCATAAACACAGCAGTGCAAAGCAGGTAAACCCTATTATAAAAATCAATTACTTTTAAAAACCCGTGAAACAAAGACAGTGAAAGAGAGAGAAATTCTTACAAAATTCGTTCAGGGGCTGCGATGCCACCTGGATTGACCATATCTAGACCCACAGCTGATTGAGACATAAGGGTGGACACTCTTGGGGCTGAGAGGTTTGGTGAGGTTGGGTGAGCTAACGCAGACCCTTTAAAGTAATACGGCGTGGTACCCATCCCATGGGTCCCAAATCTCCAGGTTCAAGGGCATCTTCCTACGTCGAAAACATGCACGAGAAACCCAGAAGATGGTACACCGTGTGACCGGGAAAGGTTTCTAAAACGCACCTCATTTCTCATCTCCTTGTGCTCCGGTTCGCCATTCCAGCCGCTTTACTAGCAATCTCCCTCCTTGGAGAATCAGCACCTTTAACCTCCTGTTCCGTACACGTTGCAATTTGTCCTGAGGATGAACGGGAAGAGGGGGAACCAATGAGAGACTAGCTCTAGGTGTTGGGACAGGCAGAGGTCACTCTATTTTCCCATCAGGAAGCAGAATTAACCACAGGCTCAGCCTGCCGCCCGGAGCCAGAATAGGGCCTGAAGCAATCCTGCGCTTTTGCGGCCAGCTCCCAAGAAAGCGAGTTGAAAAATGGAGCTCAGGGGCACTGCAATTCACAGACCTGCAGAGTTAGAAATGATAACTCTCGTCCACAAATATATGGAGGGAAGGCTACGAAGAGGATTTGAAAGCAAGGCAGAATTGCAGGAAACCGATTTCAGGAGGTAGATTCGAATCGCCTTTAAAGCACAGGAAAAGCGGCAAAACCTCGACAATGATGCCCTTGGCCAAAAAGGGCGTATGCGTTTTTTCCTGAATATATTCAGGAAAATACGCATACGCCCTTTTTGGCCAACCAAGCAACCTGGAAAGGCAAATCAGCGCTACAAAGAAGTCTCGCTTCCCATCGGTCAAAAGGGCCATGCTGAATAAAGTGTCAAAACCAGAAATGCAGGACAGGCCATGGTGAAATGGGAGCCTTGCTACGCTGATGGGCGGGCTGTAAATTGCCAACAGCCACTCTGGAGAAGTGTATGGTGTGTCCTGAAACATCTAAAAAACTCAGCTTAGAGAGCATAGGGCACTTCCACTCATGGGCGTATAAATTGGGAAAACTAAAAATCAGCAAGACACAGGCACCCCAAAGTTTAGGGCTGCTCTGTTGACAAGAACCTCCACTTCGTTACACCTTAAACATCCCAGGAAAGAGAAGAATGGATAAAGAAGTTGTGGTCCTTATGTACAATGGAATATCACTGAGCCATGAAATCAACGTCAAAAGGCTAGGAGCAGCATGATGAGTGGATTTAGGTACGACGATTCTAAGTGAAATAAGTCACACAGAAAAAGACACTTATCATAAGATATCACTTACAGAGGGAATGCAAAAACCGCTACCCTTGAACTGAATTACAAAACAGAACAGAGTCGCACGTTTAGAAAACACACTATGGCTGCTTAACGGGAAAGGTGAGGTGGGGTGATGCATAAAACAAGGGTTTCAAATTAGCTCAGATACCGTTCCATAAACCCAATATGTAATAGACAAGACCTACTCCTTGCTCAGTGAACTGGACTCAACAACCCCTATTCACCGCCCAAGAATATATCTGACTAGTAAGAATCTTAAAACCTATGTAGTGATATCTCTCTGTAAGTGAGTCAAGTAGGTGTAAAGCGGCATAAACACAGCAGTGAAAAGCAGCTAAACCCCATTATAAAAATCAATTACTTTTAAAAACCCGTGAAACAAAGACAGTGAAAGAGAGAGAAATTCTTACAAAATTCGTTCAGGTGCTGCGATGCCAGCTGGATTGACCATATCTAGACCCACAGATGACTGAGACATAAGGGTGGACACTCTTGGGGCTGAGAGGTTTGGTGAGGTTGGGTGAGCAAACGCAGACCCTTTAAAGTAATACGGCGTGGTACCCATCCCATGGGTCCCAAATCTCCAGGGTCAAGGGCATCTTCCTACGTCGAAAACACGCACGAGAAACCCAGAAGATGGTACACCGTGTGACCGGGAAAGGTTTCTAAAACGCACCTCATTTCTCATCTCCTTGTGCTCCGGTTCGCCATTCCAGCCGCTTTACTAGCAATCTCCCTCCTTGGAGAATCAGCACATTTAACCTCCTGTTCCGTACACGTTGCAATTTGTCCTGAGGATGAACGGGAAGAGGGGGAACCATTGAGAGACTAGCTCTAGGTGTTGGGACAGGCACAGGTCACTCTATTTTCCCATCAGGTAGCAGAATTAACCACAGGCTCAGCCTGCCGCCCGGAGCCAGAATAGGGCCTGAAGCAATCCTGCGCTTTTGCGGCCAGCTCCCAAGAAAGCGAGTTGAAAAATGGAGCTCAGGGGCACTGCAATTCACAAACCTGCAGAGTTAGAAATGATAACTCTCGTCCACAAATATATGGAGGGAAGGCTACGAAGAGGATTTGAAAGCAAGGCAGAATTGCAGGAAACCGATTTCAGGAGGTAGATTCGAATCGCCTTTAAAGCACAGGAAAAGCGGCAAAACCTCGACAATGATGCCCTTGGCCAAAAAGGGCGTATGCGTTTTTTCCTGAATATATTCAGGAAAAAACGCATACGCCCTTTTTGGCCAACCAAGCAACCTGGAAAGGCAAATCAGCGCTACAAAGAAGTCTCGCTTCCCATCGGTCAAAAGGGCCATGCTGAATAAAGTGTCAAAACCAGAAATGCAGGACAGGCCATGGAGAAATGGGAGCCTTGCTACGCTGATGGGCGGGCTGTAAATTGCCAACAGCCACTCTGGAGAAGTGTACGGTGTGTCCTGAAACATCTAAAAAACTCAGCTTAGAGAGCATAGGGCACTTCCACTCATGGGCGTATAAATTGGGAAAACTAAAAATCAGCAAGACACAGGCACCCCAAAGTTTAGGGCTGCTCTGTTGACAAGAACCTCCACTTCGTTACACCTGAAACATCCCAGGAAAGAGAAGAATGGATAAAGAAGTTGTGGTCCTTATGTACAATGGAATATCACTCAGCCATGAAATCAACGTCATAAGGCTAGGAGCAGCATGATGAGTGGATTTAGGTACGACGATTCTAAGTGAAATAAGTCACACAGAAAAAGACACTTATCATAAGATATCACTTACAGAGGGAATGTAAAAACCGCTACCCTTGAACTGAATTACAAAACAGAACAGAGTCGCACGTTTAGAAAACACACTATGGCTGCTTAACGGGAAAGGTGAGGTGGGGTGATGCATAAAACAAGGGTTTCAAATTAGCTCAGATACCGTTCCATAAACCCAATATGTAATAGACAAGACCTACTCCTTGCTCAGTGAACTGGACTCAACGCCCCCTATTCACCGCCCAAGAATATATCTGACTAGTAAGAATCTTAAAACCTATGTATTGATATCTCTCTGTAAGTGAGTCAAGTGGGTGTAAAGCGGCATAAACACAGCAGTGCAAAGCAGGTAAACCCTATTATAAAAATCAATTACTTTTAAAAACCCGTGAAACAAAGACAGTGAAAGAGAGAGAAATTCTTACAAAATTCGTTCAGGGGCTGCGATGCCACCTGGATTGACCATATCTAGACCCACAGCTGATTGAGACATAAGGGTGGACACTCTTGGGGCTGAGAGGTTTGGTGAGGTTGGGTGAGCTAACGCAGACCCTTTAAAGTAATACGGCGTGGTACCCATCCCATGGGTCCCAAATCTCCAGGTTCAAGGGCATCTTCCTACGTCGAAAACATGCACGAGAAACCCAGAAGATGGTACACCGTGTGACCGGGAAAGGTTTCTAAAACGCACCTCATTTCTCATCTCCTTGTGCTCCGGTTCGCCATTCCAGCCGCTTTACTAGCAATCTCCCTCCTTGGAGAATCAGCACCTTTAACCTCCTGTTCCGTACACGTTGCAATTTGTCCTGAGGATGAACGGGAAGAGGGGGAACCAATGAGAGACTAGCTCTAGGTGTTGGGACAGGCACAAGTCACTCTATTTTCCCATCAGGAAGAAGAATTAACGACAGGCTCAGCCTGCCGCCCGGAGCCAGAATAGGGCCTGAAGCAATCCTGCGCTTTTGCGGCCAGCTCCCAAGAAAGCGAGTTGAAAAATGGAGCTCAAGGGCACTGCAATTCACAAACCTGCAGAGTTAGAAATGATAACTCTCGTCCACAAATATATGGAGGGAAGGCTACGAAGAGGATTTGAAAGCAAGGCAGAATTGCAGGAAACCGATTTCAGGAGGTAGATTCGAATCGCCTTTAAAGCACAGGAAAAGCGGCAAATCCTCGATAATGATGCCCTTGGCCAAAAAGGGCGTATGCGTTTTTTCCTGAATATATTCAGGAAAAAACGCATACGCCCTTTTTGGCCAACCAAGCAACCTGGAAAGGCAAATCAGCGCTACAAAGAAGTCTCGCTTCCCATCGGTCAAAAGGGCCATGCTGAATAAAGTGTCAAAACCAGAAATGCAGGACAGGCCATGGAGAAATGGGAGCCTTGCTACGCTGATGGGCGGGCTGTAAATTGCCAACAGCCACTCTGGAGAAGTGTACGGTGTGTCCTGAAACATCTAAAAAACTCAGCTTAGAGAGCATAGGGCACTTCCACTCATGGGCGTATAAATTGGGAAAACTAAAAATCAGCAAGACACAGGCACCCCAAAGTTTAGGGCTGCTCTGTTGACAAGAACCTCCACTTCGTTACACCTTAAACATCCCAGGAAAGAGAAGAATGGATAAAGAAGTTGTGGTCCTTATGTACAATGGAATATCACTCAGCCATGAAATCAACGTCATAAGGCTAGGAGCAGCATGATGAGTGGATTTAGGTACGACGATTCTAAGTGAAATAAGTCACACAGAAAAAGACACTGATCATAAGATATCACTTACAGAGAGAATGTAAAAACCGCTACCCTTGAACTGAATTACAAAACAGAACAGAGTCACACGTTTAGAAAACACACTATGGCTGCTTAACGGGAAAGGTGAGGTGGGGTGATGCATAAAACAAGGGTTTCAAATTAGCTCAGATACCGTTCCATAAACCCAATATGTAATAGACAAGACCTACTCCTTGCTCAGCGAACTGGACTCAACGCCCCCTATTCACCGCCCAAGAATATATCTGACTAGTAAGAATCTTAAAACCTATGTATTGATATCTCTCTGTAAGTGAGTCAAGTGGGTGTAAAGCGGCATAAACACAGCAGTGCAAAGCAGCTAAACCCCATTATAAAAATCAATTACTTTTAAAAACCCGTCAAACAAAGACAGTGAAAGAGAGATAAATTCTTACAAAATTCGTTCAGGGGCTGCGATGCCACCTGGATTGACCATATCTAGACCCACAGCTGATTGAGACATAAGGGTGGACACTCTTGGGGCTGAGAGGTTTGGTGAGGTTGGGTGAGCTAACGCAGACCCTTTAAAGTAATACGGCGTGGTACCCATCCCATGGGTCCCAAATCTCCAGGTTCAAGGGCATCTTCCTACGTCGAAAACATGCACGAGCAACCCAGAAGATGGTACACCGTGTGACCGGGAAAGGTTTCTAAAACGCACCTCATTTCTCATCTCCTTGGGCTCCGGTTCGCCATTCCAGCCGCTTTACTAGCAATCTCCCTCCTGGGAGAATCAGCACCTTTAACCTCCTGTTCCGTACACGTTGCAATTTGTCCTGAGGATGAACGGGAAGAGGGGGAACCAATGAGAGACTAGCTCTAGGTGTTGGGACAGGCACAGGTCACTCTATTTTCCCATCAGAAAGAAGAATTAACCACAGGCTCAGCCTGCCGCCCGGAGCCAGAATAGGGCCTGAAGCAATCCTACACTTTTGCGGCCAGCTCCCAAGAAAGCGAGTTGAAAAATGGAGCTCAGGGGCACTGCAATTCACAAACCTGCAGAGTTAGAAATGATAACTCTCGTCCACAAATATATGGAGGGAAGGCTACGAAGAGGATTTGAAAGCAAGGCAGAATTGCAGGAAACCGATTTCAGGAGGTAGATTCGAATCGCCTTTAAAGCACAGGAAAAGCGGCAAAACCTCGACAATGATGCCCTTGGCCAAAAAGGGCGTATGCGTTTTTTCCTGAATATATTCAGGAAAAAACGCATACGCCCTTTTTGGCCAACCAAGCAACCTGGAAAGGCAAATCAGCGCTACAAAGAAGTCTCGCTTCCCATCGGTCAAAAGGGCCATGCTGAATAAAGTGTCAAAACCAGAAATGCAGGACAGGCCATGGAGAAATGGGAGCCTTGCTACGCTGATGGGCGGGCTGTAAATTGCCAACAGCCACTCTGGAGAAGTGTACGGTGTGTCCTGAAACATCTAAAAAACTCAGCTTAGAGAGCATAGGGCACTTCCACTCATGGGCGTATAAATTGGGAAAACTAAAAATCAGCAAGACACAGGCACCCCAAAGTTTAGGGCTGCTCTGTTGACAAGAACCTCCACTTCGTTACACCTTAAACATCCCAGGAAAGAGAAGAATGGATAAAGAAGTTGTGGTCCTTATGTACAATGGAATATCACTCAGCCATGAAATCAACGTCATAAGGCTAGGAGCAGCATGATGAGTGGATTTAGGTACGACGATTCTAAGTGAAATAAGTCACACAGAAAAAGACACTTATCATAAGATATCACTTACAGAGGGAATGTAAAAACCGCTACCCTTGAACTGAATTACAAAACAGAACAGAGTCGCACGTTTAGAAAACACACTATGGCTGCTTAACGGGAAAGGTGAGGTGGGGTGATGCATAAAACAAGGGTTTCAAATTAGCTCAGATACCGTTCCATAAACCCAATATGTAATAGACAAGACCTACTCCTTGCTCAGTGAACTGGACTCAACGCCCCCTATTCACCGCCCAAGAATATATCTGACTAGTAAGAATCTTAAAACCTATGTATTGATATCTCTCTGTAAGTGAGTCAAGTGGGTGTAAAGCGGCATAAACACAGCAGTGCAAAGCAGCTAAACCCTATTATAAAAATCAATTACTTTTAAAAACCCGTGAAACAAAGACAGTGAAAGAGAGAGAAATTCTTACAAAATTCGTTCAGGGGCTGCGATGCCACCTGGATTGACCATATCTAGACCCACAGCTGATTGAGACATAAGGGTGGACACTCTTGGGGCTGAGAGGTTTGGTGAGGTTGGGTGAGCTAACGCAGACCCTTTAAAGTAATACGGCGTGGTACCCATCCCATGGGTCCCAAATCTCCAGGTTCAAGGGCATCTTCCTACGTCGAAAACATGCACGAGAAACCCAGAAGATGGTACACCGTGTGACCGGGAAAGGTTTCTAAAACGCACCTCATTTCTCATCTCCTTGTGCTCCGGTTCGCCATTCCAGCCGCTTTACTAGCAATCTCCCTCCTTGGAGAATCAGCACCTTTAACCTCCTGTTCCGTACATGTTGCAATTTGTCCTGAGGATGAACGGGAAGAGGGGGAACCAATGAGAGACTAGCTCTAGGTGTTGGGACAGGCAGAGGTCACTCTATTTTCCCATCAGGAAGCAGAATTAACCACAGGCTCAGCCTGCCGCCCGGAGCCAGAATAGGGCCTGAAGCAATCCTGCGCTTTTGCGGCCAGCTCCCAAGAAAGCGAGTTGAAAAATGGAGCTCAGGGGCACTGCAATTCACAAACCTGCAGAGTTAGAAATGATAACTCTCGTCCACAAATATATGGAGGGAAGGCTACGAAGAGGATTTGAAAGCAAGGCAGAATTGCAGGAAACCGATTTCAGGAGGTAGATTCGAATCGCCTTTAAAGCACAGGAAAAGCGGCAAAACCTCGACAATGATGCCCTTGGCCAAAAAGGGCGTATGCGTTTTTTCCTGAATATATTCAGGAAAAAACGCATACGCCCTTTTTGGCCAACCAAGCAACCTGGAAAGGCAAATCAGCGCTACAAAGAAGTCTCGCTTCCCATCGGTCAAAAGGGCCATGCTGAATAAAGTGTCAAAACCAGAAATGCAGGACAGGCCATGGAGAAATGGGAGCCTTGCTACGCTGATGGGCGGGCTATTAATTGCCAACAGCCACTCTGGAGAAGTGTACGGTGTGTCCTGAAACATCTAAAAAACTCAGCTTAGAGAGCATAGGGCACTTCCACTCATGGGCGTATAAATTGGGAAAACTAAAAATCAGCAAGACACAGGCACCCCAAAGTTTAGGGCTGCTCTGTTGACAAGAACCTCCACTTCGTTACACCTTAAACATCCCAGGAAAGAGAAGAATGGATAAAGAAGTTGTGGTCCTTATGTACAATGGAATATCACTCAGCCATGAAATCAACGTCATAAGGCTAGGAGCAGCATGATGAGTGGATTTAGGTACGACGATTCTAAGTGAAATAAGTCACACAGAAAAAGACACTTATCATAAGATATCACTTACAGAGGGAATGTAAAAACCGCTACCCTTGAACTGAATTACAAAATAGAACAGAGTCGCACGTTTAGAAAACACACTATGGCTGCTTAACGGGAAAGGTGAGGTGGGGTGATGCATAAAACAAGGGTTTCAAATTAGCTCAGATACCGTTCCATAAACCCAATATGTAATAGACAAGACCTACTCCTTGCTCAGTGAACTGGACTCAACAACCCCTATTCACCGCCCAAGAATATATCTGACTAGTAAGAATCTTAAAACCTATGTATTGATATCTCTCTGTAAGTGAGTCAAGTGGGTGTAAAGCGGCATAAACACAGCAGTGCAAAGCAGCTAAACCCCATTATAAAAATCAATTACTTTTAAAGACCCGTGAAACAAAGACAGTGAAAGAGAGAGAAATGCTTACAAAATTCGTTCAGGGGCTGCGATGCCACCTGGATTGACCATATCTAGACCCACAGATGACTGAGACATAAGGGTGGACACTCTTAGGGCTGATAGGTTTGGTGAGTTTGGGTGAGCAAACGCAGACCCTTTAAAGTAATACGGCGTGGTACCCATCCCATGGGTCCCAAATCTCCAGGTTCAAGGGCATCTTCCTACATCGAAAACATGCACGAGAAACCCAGAAGATGGTACACCATGTGAACCGGGAAAGGTTTCTAAAACGCACCTCATTTCTCATCTCCTTGTGCTCCGGTTCGCCATTCCAGCCGCTTTACTAGCAATCTCCCTCCTGGGAGAATCAGCACCTTTAACCTCCTGTTCCGTACACGTTGCAATTTGTCCTGAGGATGAACGGGAAGAGGGGGAACCAATGAGAGACTAGCTCTAGGTGTTGGGACAGGCACAGGTCACTCTATTTTCCCATCAGAAAGAAGAATTAACCACAGGCTCAGCCTGCCGCCCGGAGCCAGAATAGGGCCTGAAGCAATCCTGCACTTTTGCGGCCAGCTCCCAAGAAAGCGAGTTGAAAAATGGAGCTCAGGGGCACTGCAATTCACAAACCTGCAGAGTTAGAAATGATAACTCTCGTCCACAAATATATGGAGGGAAGGCTACGAAGAGGATTTGAAAGCAAGGCAGAATTGCAGGAAACCGATTTCAGGAGGTAGATTCGAATCGCCTTTAAAGCACAGGAAAAGCGGCAAAACCTCGACAATGATGCCCTTGGCCAAAAAGGGCGTATGCGTTTTTTCCTGAATAGATTCAGGAAAAAACGCATACGCCCTTTTTGGCCAACCAAGCAACCTGGAAAGGCAAATCAGCGCTACAAAGAAGTCTCGCTTCCCATCGGTCAAAAGGGCCATGCTGAATAAAGTGTCAAAACCAGAAATGCAGGACAGGCCATGGAGAAATGGGAGCCTTGCTACGCTGATGGGCGGGCTATTAATTGCCAACAGCCACTCTGGAGAAGTGTACGGTGTGTCCTGAAACATCTAAAAAACTCAGCTTAGAGAGCATAGGGCACTTCCACTCATGGGCGTATAAATTGGGAAAACTAAAAATCAGCAAGACACAGGCACCCCAAAGTTTAGGGCTGCTCTGTTGACAAGAACCTCCACTTCGTTACACCTTAAACATCCCAGGAAAGAGAAGAATGGATAAAGAAGTTGTGGTCCTTATGTACAATGGAATATCACTCAGCCATGAAATCAACGTCATAAGGCTAGGAGCAGCATGATGAGTGGATTTAGGTACGACGATTCTAAGTGAAATAAGTCACACAGAAAAAGACACTGATCATAAGATATCACTTACAGAGAGAATGTAAAAACCGCTACCCTTGAACTGAATTACAAAATAGAACAGAGTCGCACGTTTAGAAAACACACTATGGCTGCTTAACGGGAAAGGTGAGGTGGGGTGATGCATAAAACAAGGGTTTCAAATTAGCTCAGATACCGTTCCATAAACCCAATATGTAATAGACAAGACCTACTCCTTGCTCAGTGAACTGGACTCAACAACCCCTATTCACCGCCCAAGAATATATCTGACTAGTAAGAATCTTAAAACCTATGTATTGATATCTCTCTGTAAGTGAGTCAAGTGGGTGTAAAGCGGCATAAACACAGCAGTGCAAAGCAGCTAAACCCCATTATAAAAATCAATTACTTTTAAAGACCCGTGAAACAAAGACAGTGAAAGAGAGAGAAATGCTTACAAAATTCGTTCAGGGGCTGCGATGCCACCTGGATTGACCATATCTAGACCCACAGCTGATTGAGACATAAGGGTGGACACTCTTGGGGCTGAGAGGTTTGGTGAGGTTGGGTGAGCTAACGCAGACCCTTTAAAGTAATACGGCGTGGTACCCATCCCATGGGTCCCAAATCTCCAGGTTCAAGGGCATCTTCCTACATCGAAAACATGCACGAGAAACCCAGAAGATGGTACACCATGTGAACCGGGAAATGTTTCTAAAACGCACCTCATTTCTCATCTCCTTGGGCTCCGGTTCGCCATTCCAGCCGCTTTACTAGCAATCTCCCTCCTGGGAGAATCAGCACCTTTAACCTCCTGTTCCGTACACGTTGCAATTTGTCCTGAGGATGAACGGGAAGAGGGGGAACCAATGAGAGACTAGCTCTAGGTGTTGGGACAGGCACAGGTCACTCTATTTTCCCATCAGAAAGAAGAATTAACGACAGGCTCAGCCTGCCGCCCGGAGCCAGAATAGGGCCTGAAGCAATCCTGCGCTTTTGCGGCCAGCTCCCAAGAAAGCGAGTTGAAAAATGGAGCTCAGGGGCACTGCAATTCACAAACCTGCAGAGTTAGAAATGATAACTCTCGTCCACAAATATATGGAGGGAAGGCTACGAAGAGGATTTGAAAGCAAGGCAGAATTGCAGGAAACCGATTTCAGGAGGTAGATTCGAATCGCCTTTAAAGCACAGGAAAAGCGGCAAAACCTCGACAATGATGCCCTTGGCCAAAAAGGGCGTATGCGTTTTTTCCTGAATAGATTCAGGAAAAAACGCATACGCCCTTTTTGGCCAACCAAGCAACCTGGAAAGGCAAATCAGCGCTACAAAGAAGTCTCGCTTCCCATCGGTCAAAAGGGCCATGCTGAATAAAGTGTCAAAACCAGAAATGCAGGACAGGCCATGGAGAAATGGGAGCCTTGCTACGCTGATGGGCGGGCTGTAAATTGCCAACAGCCACTCTGGAGAAGTGTACGGTGTGTCCTGAAACATCTAAAAAACTCAGCTTAGAGAGCATAGGGCACTTCCACTCATGGGCGTATAAATTGGGAAAACTAAAAATCAGCAAGACACAGGCACCCCAAAGTTTAGGGCTGCTCTGTTGACAAGAACCTCCACTTCGTTACACCTTAAACATCCCAGGAAAGAGAAGAATGGATAAAGAAGTTGTGGTCCTTATGTACAATGGAATATCACTCAGCCATGAAATCAACGTCATAAGGCTAGGAGCAGCATGATGAGTGGATTTAGGTACGACGATTCTAAGTGAAATAAGTCACACAGAAAAAGACACTGATCATAAGATATCACTTACAGAGAGAATGTAAAAACCGCTACCCTTGAACTGAATTACAAAACAGAACAGAGTCACACGTTTAGAAAACACACTATGGCTGCTTAACGGGAAAGGTGAGGTGGGGTGATGCATAAAACAAGGGTTTCAAATTAGCTCAGATACCGTTCCATAAACCCAATATGTAATAGACAAGACCTACTCCTTGCTCAGTGAACTGGACTCAACAACCCCTATTCACCGCCCAAGAATATATCTGACTAGTAAGAATCTTAAAACCTATGTATTGATATCTCTCTGTAAGTGAGTCAAGTGGGTGTAAAGCGGCATAAACACAGCAGTGCAAAGCAGCTAAACCCCATTATAAAAATCAATTACTTTTAAAAACCCGTCAAACAAAGACAGTGAAAGAGAGATAAATTCTTACAAAATTCGTTCAGGGGCTGCGATGCCACCTGGGTTGACCATATCTAGACCCACAGCTGATTGAGACATAAGGGTGGACACTCTTGGGGCTGAGAGGTTTGGTGAGGTTGGGTGAGCTAACGCAGACCCTTTAAAGTAATACGGCGTGGTACCCATCCCATGGGTCCCAAATCTCCAGGTTCAAGGGCATCTTCCTACGTCGAAAACATGCACGAGCAACCCAGAAGATGGTACACCGTGTGACCGGGAAAGGTTTCTAAAACGCACCTCATTTCTCATCTCCTTGGGCTCCGGTTCGCCATTCCAGCCGCTTTACTAGCAATCTCCCTCCTGGGAGAATCAGCACCTTTAACCTCCTGTTCCGTACACGTTGCAATTTGTCCTGAGGATGAACGGGAAGAGGGGGAACCAATGAGAGACTAGCTCTAGGTGTTGGGACAGGCACAGGTCACTCTATTTTCCCATCAGAAAGAAGAATTAACCACAGGCTCAGCCTGCCGCCCGGAGCCAGAATAGGGCCTGAAGCAATCCTGCACTTTTGCGGCCAGCTCCCAAGAAAGCGAGTTGAAAAATGGAGCTCAGGGGCACTGCAATTCACAAACCTGCAGAGTTAGAAATGATAACTCTCGTCCACAAATATATGGAGGGAAGGCTACGAAGAGGATTTGAAAGCAAGGCAGAATTGCAGGAAACCGATTTCAGGAGGTAGATTCGAATCGCCTTTAAAGCACAGGAAAAGCGGCAAAACCTCGACAATGATGCCCTTGGCCAAAAAGGGCGTATGCGTTTTTTCCTGAATAGATTCAGGAAAAAACGCATACGCCCTTTTTGGCCAACCAAGCAACCTGGAAAGGCAAATCAGCGCTACAAAGAAGTCTCGCTTCCCATCGGTCAAAAGGGCCATGCTGAATAAAGTGTCAAAACCAGAAATGCAGGACAGGCCATGGAGAAATGGGAGCCTTGCTACGCTGATGGGCGGGCTATTAATTGCCAACAGCCACTCTGGAGAAGTGTACGGTGTGTCCTGAAACATCTAAAAAACTCAGCTTAGAGAGCATAGGGCACTTCCACTCATGGGCGTATAAATTGGGAAAACTAAAAATCAGCAAGACACAGGCACCCCAAAGTTTAGGGCTGCTCTGTTGACAAGAACCTCCACTTCGTTACACCTTAAACATCCCAGGAAAGAGAAGAATGGATAAAGAAGTTGTGGTCCTTATGTACAATGGAATATCACTCAGCCATGAAATCAACGTCATAAGGCTAGGAGCAGCATGATGAGTGGATTTAGGTACGACGATTCTAAGTGAAATAAGTCACACAGAAAAAGACACTGATCATAAGATATCACTTACAGAGAGAATGTAAAAACCGCTACCCTTGAACTGAATTACAAAATAGAACAGAGTCGCACGTTTAGAAAACACACTATGGCTGCTTAACGGGAAAGGTGAGGTGGGGTGATGCATAAAACAAGGGTTTCAAATTAGCTCAGATACCGTTCCATAAACCCAATATGTAATAGACAAGACCTACTCCTTGCTCAGTGAACTGGACTCAACAACCCCTATTCACCGCCCAAGAATATATCTGACTAGTAAGAATCTTAAAACCTATGTATTGATATCTCTCTGTAAGTGAGTCAAGTGGGTGTAAAGCGGCATAAACACAGCAGTGCAAAGCAGCTAAACCCCATTATAAAAATCAATTACTTTTAAAGACCCGTGAAACAAAGACAGTGAAAGAGAGAGAAATGCTTACAAAATTCGTTCAGGGGCTGCGATGCCACCTGGATTGACCATATCTAGACCCACAGCTGATTGAGACATAAGGGTGGACACTCTTGGGGCTGAGAGGTTTGGTGAGGTTGGGTGAGCTAACGCAGACCCTTTAAAGTAATACGGCGTGGTACCCATCCCATGGGTCCCAAATCTCCAGGTTCAAGGGCATCTTCCTACATCGAAAACATGCACGAGAAACCCAGAAGATGGTACACCATGTGAACCGGGAAATGTTTCTAAAACGCACCTCATTTCTCATCTCCTTGGGCTCCGGTTCGCCATTCCAGCCGCTTTACTAGCAATCTCCCTCCTGGGAGAATCAGCACCTTTAACCTCCTGTTCCGTACACGTTGCAATTTGTCCTGAGGATGAACGGGAAGAGGGGGAACCAATGAGAGACTAGCTCTAGGTGTTGGGACAGGCACAGGTCACTCTATTTTCCCATCAGAAAGAAGAATTAACGACAGGCTCAGCCTGCCGCCCGGAGCCAGAATAGGGCCTGAAGCAATCCTGCGCTTTTGCGGCCAGCTCCCAAGAAAGCGAGTTGAAAAATGGAGCTCAGGGGCACTGCAATTCACAAACCTGCAGAGTTAGAAATGATAACTCTCGTCCACAAATATATGGAGGGAAGGCTACGAAGAGGATTTGAAAGCAAGGCAGAATTGCAGGAAACCGATTTCAGGAGGTAGATTCGAATCGCCTTTAAAGCACAGGAAAAGCGGCAAAACCTCGACAATGATGCCCTTGGCCAAAAAGGGCGTATGCGTTTTTTCCTGAATAGATTCAGGAAAAAACGCATACGCCCTTTTTGGCCAACCAAGCAACCTGGAAAGGCAAATCAGCGCTACAAAGAAGTCTCGCTTCCCATCGGTCAAAAGGGCCATGCTGAATAAAGTGTCAAAACCAGAAATGCAGGACAGGCCATGGAGAAATGGGAGCCTTGCTACGCTGATGGGCGGGCTGTAAATTGCCAACAGCCACTCTGGAGAAGTGTACGGTGTGTCCTGAAACATCTAAAAAACTCAGCTTAGAGAGCATAGGGCACTTCCACTCATGGGCGTATAAATTGGGAAAACTAAAAATCAGCAAGACACAGGCACCCCAAAGTTTAGGGCTGCTCTGTTGACAAGAACCTCCACTTCGTTACACCTTAAACATCCCAGGAAAGAGAAGAATGGATAAAGAAGTTGTGGTCCTTATGTACAATGGAATATCACTCAGCCATGAAATCAACGTCATAAGGCTAGGAGCAGCATGATGAGTGGATTTAGGTACGACGATTCTAAGTGAAATAAGTCACACAGAAAAAGACACTGATCATAAGATATCACTTACAGAGAGAATGTAAAAACCGCTACCCTTGAACTGAATTACAAAACAGAACAGAGTCGCACGTTTAGAAAACACACTATGGCTGCTTAACGGGAAAGGTGAGGTGGGGTGATGCATAAAACAAGGGTTTCAAATTAGCTCAGATACCGTTCCATAAACCCAATATGTAATAGACAAGACCTACTCCTTGCTCAGTGAACTGGACTCAACAACCCCTATTCACCGCCCAAGAATATATCTGACTAGTAAGAATCTTAAAACCTATGTATTGATATCTCTCTGTAAGTGAGTCAAGTGGGTGTAAAGCGGCATAAACACAGCAGTGCAAAGCAGCTAAACCCCATTATAAAAATCAATTACTTTTAAAAACCCGTCAAACAAAGACAGTGAAAGAGAGATAAATTCTTACAAAATTCGTTCAGGGGCTGCGATGCCACCTGGGTTGACCATATCTAGACCCACAGCTGATTGAGACATAAGGGTGGACACTCTTGGGGCTGAGAGGTTTGGTGAGGTTGGGTGAGCTAACGCAGACCCTTTAAAGTAATACGGCGTGGTACCCATCCCATGGGTCCCAAATCTCCAGGTTCAAGGGCATCTTCCTACGTCGAAAACATGCACGAGCAACCCAGAAGATGGTACACCGTGTGACCGGGAAAGGTTTCTAAAACGCACCTCATTTCTCATCTCCTTGGGCTCCGGTTCGCCATTCCAGCCGCTTTACTAGCAATCTCCCTCCTGGGAGAATCAGCACCTTTAACCTCCTGTTCCGTACACGTTGCAATTTGTCCTGAGGATGAATGGGAAGAGGGGGAACCAATGAGAGACTAGCTCTAGGTGTTGGGACAGGCACAGGTCACTCTATTTTCCCATCAGGAAGCAGAATTAACCACAGGCTCAGCCTGCCGCCCGGAGCCAGAATAGGGCCTGAAGCAATCCTGCGCTTTTGCGGCCAGCTCCCAAGAAAGCGAGTTGAAAAATGGAGCTCAGGGGCACTGCAATTCACAAACCTGCAGAGTTAGAAATGATAACTCTCGTCCACAAATATATGGAGGGAAGGCTACGAAGAGGATTTGAAAGCAAGGCAGAATTGCAGGAAACCGATTTCAGGAGGTAGATTCGAATCGCCTTTAAAGCACAGGAAAAGCGGCAAAACCTCGACAATGATGCCCTTGGCCAAAAAGGGCGTATGCGTTTTTTCCTGAATAGATTCAGGAAAAAACGCATACGCCCTTTTTGGCCAACCAAGCAACCTGGAAAGGCAAATCAGCGCTACAAAGAAGTCTCGCTTCCCATCGGTCAAAAGGGCCATGCTGAATAAAGTGTCAAAACCAGAAATGCAGGACAGGCCATGGAGAAATGGGAGCCTTGCTACGCTGATGGGCGGGCTATTAATTGCCAACAGCCACTCTGGAGAAGTGTACGGTGTGTCCTGAAACATCTAAAAAACTCAGCTTAGAGAGCATAGGGCACTTCCACTCATGGGCGTATAAATTGGGAAAACTAAAAATCAGCAAGACACAGGCACCCCAAAGTTTAGGGCTGCTCTGTTGACAAGAACCTCCACTTCGTTACACCTTAAACATCCCAGGAAAGAGAAGAATGGATAAAGAAGTTGTGGTCCTTATGTACAATGGAATATCACTCAGCCATGAAATCAACGTCATAAGGCTAGGAGCAGCATGATGAGTGGATTTAGGTACGACGATTCTAAGTGAAATAAGTCACACAGAAAAAGACACTTATCATAAGATATCACTTACAGAGGGAATGTAAAAACCGCTACCCTTGAACTGAATTACAAAATAGAACAGAGTCGCACGTTTAGAAAACACACTATGGCTGCTTAACGGGAAAGGTGAGGTGGGGTGATGCATAAAACAAGGGTTTCAAATTAGCTCAGATACCGTTCCATAAACCCAATATGTAATAGACAAGACCTACTCCTTGCTCAGTGAACTGGACTCAACAACCCCTATTCACCGCCCAAGAATATATCTGACTAGTAAGAATCTTAAAACCTATGTATTGATATCTCTCTGTAAGTGAGTCAAGTGGGTGTAAAGCGGCATAAACACAGCAGTGCAAAGCAGCTAAACCCCATTATAAAAATCAATTACTTTTAAAGACCCGTGAAACAAAGACAGTGAAAGAGAGAGAAATGCTTACAAAATTCGTTCAGGGGCTGCGATGCCACCTGGATTGACCATATCTAGACCCACAGATGACTGAGACATAAGGGTGGACACTCTTAGGGCTGATAGGTTTGGTGAGTTTGGGTGAGCAAACGCAGACCCTTTAAAGTAATACGGCGTGGTACCCATCCCATGGGTCCCAAATCTCCAGGTTCAAGGGCATCTTCCTACATCGAAAACATGCACGAGAAACCCAGAAGATGGTACACCATGTGAACCGGGAAAGGTTTCTAAAACGCACCTCATTTCTCATCTCCTTGTGCTCCGGTTCGCCATTCCAGCCGCTTTACTAGCAATCTCCCTCCTGGGAGAATCAGCACCTTTAACCTCCTGTTCCGTACACGTTGCAATTTGTCCTGAGGATGAACGGGAAGAGGGGGAACCAATGAGAGACTAGCTCTAGGTGTTGGGACAGGCACAAGTCACTCTATTTTCCCATCAGGAAGAAGAATTAACGACAGGCTCAGCCTGCCGCCCGGAGCCAGAATAGGGCCTGAAGCAATCCTGCGCTTTTGCGGCCAGCTCCCAAGAAAGCGAGTTGAAAAATGGATCTCAGGGGCACTGCAATTCACAAACCTGCAGAGTTAGAAATGATAACTCTCGTCCACAAATATATGGAGGGAAGGCAACGAAGAGGATTTGAAAGCAAGGCAGAATTGCAGGAAACCGATTTCAGGAGGTAGATTCGAATCGCCTTTAAAGCACAGGAAAAGCGGCAAATCCTCGATAATGATGCCCTTGGCCAAAAAGGGCGTATGCGTTTTTTCCTGAATATATTCAGGAAAAAACGCATACGCCCTTTTTGGCCAACCAAGCAACCTGGAAAGGCAAATCAGCGCTACAAAGAAGTCTCGCTTCCCATCGGTCAAAAGGGCCATGCTGAATAAAGTGTCAAAACCAGAAATGCAGGACAGGCCATGGAGAAATGGGAGCCTTGCTACGCTGATGGGCGGGCTGTAAATTGCCAACAGCCACTCTGGAGAAGTGTACGGTGTGTCCTGAAACATCTAAAAAACTCAGCTTAGAGAGCATAGGGCACTTCCACTCATGGGCGTATAAATTGGGAAAACTAAAAATCAGCAAGACACAGGCACCCCAAAGTTTAGGGCTGCTCTGTTGACAAGAACCTCCACTTCGTTACACCTTAAACATCCCAGGAAAGAGAAGAATGGATAAAGAAGTTGTGGTCCTTATGTACAATGGAATATCACTCAGCCATGAAATCAACGTCATAAGGCTAGGAGCAGCATGATGAGTGGATTTAGGTACGACGATTCTAAGTGAAATAAGTCACACAGAAAAAGACACTGATCATAAGATATCACTTACAGAGAGAATGTAAAAACCGCTACCCTTGAACTGAATTACAAAACAGAACAGAGTCGCACGTTTAGAAAACACACTATGGCTGCTTAACGGGAAAGGTGAGGTGGGGTGATGCATAAAACAAGGGTTTCAAATTAGCTCAGATACCGTTCCATAAACCCAATATGTAATAGACAAGACCTACTCCTTGCTCAGTGAACTGGACTCAACAACCCCTATTCACCGCCCAAGAATATATCTGACTAGTAAGAATCTTAAAACCTATGTATTGATATCTCTCTGTAAGTGAGTCAAGTGGGTGTAAAGCGGCATAAACACAGCAGTGCAAAGCAGCTAAACCCCATTATAAAAATCAATTACTTTTAAAAACCCGTCAAACAAAGACAGTGAAAGAGAGATAAATTCTTACAAAATTCGTTCAGGGGCTGCGATGCCACCTGGGTTGACCATATCTAGACCCACAGCTGATTGAGACATAAGGGTGGACACTCTTGGGGCTGAGAGGTTTGGTGAGGTTGGGTGAGCTAACGCAGACCCTTTAAAGTAATACGGCGTGGTACCCATCCCATGGGTCCCAAATCTCCAGGTTCAAGGGCATCTTCCTACGTCGAAAACATGCACGAGCAACCCAGAAGATGGTACACCGTGTGACCGGGAAAGGTTTCTAAAACGCACCTCATTTCTCATCTCCTTGGGCTCCGGTTCGCCATTCCAGCCGCTTTACTAGCAATCTCCCTCCTGGGAGAATCAGCACCTTTAACCTCCTGTTCCGTACACGTTGCAATTTGTCCTGAGGATGAATGGGAAGAGGGGGAACCAATGAGAGACTAGCTCTAGGTGTTGGGACAGGCACAGGTCACTCTATTTTCCCATCAGGAAGCAGAATTAACCACAGGCTCAGCCTGCCGCCCGGAGCCAGAATAGGGCCTGAAGCAATCCTGCGCTTTTGCGGCCAGCTCCCAAGAAAGCGAGTTGAAAAATGGAGCTCAGGGGCACTGCAATTCACAAACCTGCAGAGTTAGAAATGATAACTCTCGTCCACAAATATATGGAGGGAAGGCTACGAAGAGGATTTGAAAGCAAGGCAGAATTGCAGGAAACCGATTTCAGGAGGTAGATTCGAATCGCCTTTAAAGCACAGGAAAAGCGGCAAAACCTCGACAATGATGCCCTTGGCCAAAAAGGGCGTATGCGTTTTTTCCTGAATAGATTCAGGAAAAAACGCATACGCCCTTTTTGGCCAACCAAGCAACCTGGAAAGGCAAATCAGCGCTACAAAGAAGTCTCGCTTCCCATCGGTCAAAAGGGCCATGCTGAATAAAGTGTCAAAACCAGAAATGCAGGACAGGCCATGGAGAAATGGGAGCCTTGCTACGCTGATGGGCGGGCTATTAATTGCCAACAGCCACTCTGGAGAAGTGTACGGTGTGTCCTGAAACATCTAAAAAACTCAGCTTAGAGAGCATAGGGCACTTCCACTCATGGGCGTATAAATTGGGAAAACTAAAAATCAGCAAGACACAGGCACCCCAAAGTTTAGGGCTGCTCTGTTGACAAGAACCTCCACTTCGTTACACCTTAAACATCCCAGGAAAGAGAAGAATGGATAAAGAAGTTGTGGTCCTTATGTACAATGGAATATCACTCAGCCATGAAATCAACGTCATAAGGCTAGGAGCAGCATGATGAGTGGATTTAGGTACGACGATTCTAAGTGAAATAAGTCACACAGAAAAAGACACTTATCATAAGATATCACTTACAGAGGGAATGTAAAAACCGCTACCCTTGAACTGAATTACAAAATAGAACAGAGTCGCACGTTTAGAAAACACACTATGGCTGCTTAACGGGAAAGGTGAGGTGGGGTGATGCATAAAACAAGGGTTTCAAATTAGCTCAGATACCGTTCCATAAACCCAATATGTAATAGACAAGACCTACTCCTTGCTCAGTGAACTGGACTCAACAACCCCTATTCACCGCCCAAGAATATATCTGACTAGTAAGAATCTTAAAACCTATGTATTGATATCTCTCTGTAAGTGAGTCAAGTGGGTGTAAAGCGGCATAAACACAGCAGTGCAAAGCAGCTAAACCCCATTATAAAAATCAATTACTTTTAAAGACCCGTGAAACAAAGACAGTGAAAGAGAGAGAAATGCTTACAAAATTCGTTCAGGGGCTGCGATGCCACCTGGATTGACCATATCTAGACCCACAGATGACTGAGACATAAGGGTGGACACTCTTAGGGCTGATAGGTTTGGTGAGTTTGGGTGAGCAAACGCAGACCCTTTAAAGTAATACGGCGTGGTACCCATCCCATGGGTCCCAAATCTCCAGGTTCAAGGGCATCTTCCTACATCGAAAACATGCACGAGAAACCCAGAAGATGGTACACCATGTGAACCGGGAAAGGTTTCTAAAACGCACCTCATTTCTCATCTCCTTGTGCTCCGGTTCGCCATTCCAGCCGCTTTACTAGCAATCTCCCTCCTGGGAGAATCAGCACCTTTAACCTCCTGTTCCGTACACGTTGCAATTTGTCCTGAGGATGAACGGGAAGAGGGGGAACCAATGAGAGACTAGCTCTAGGTGTTGGGACAGGCACAAGTCACTCTATTTTCCCATCAGGAAGAAGAATTAACGACAGGCTCAGCCTGCCGCCCGGAGCCAGAATAGGGCCTGAAGCAATCCTGCGCTTTTGCGGCCAGCTCCCAAGAAAGCGAGTTGAAAAATGGATCTCAGGGGCACTGCAATTCACAAACCTGCAGAGTTAGAAATGATAACTCTCGTCCACAAATATATGGAGGGAAGGCAACGAAGAGGATTTGAAAGCAAGGCAGAATTGCAGGAAACCGATTTCAGGAGGTAGATTCGAATCGCCTTTAAAGCACAGGAAAAGCGGCAAATCCTCGATAATGATGCCCTTGGCCAAAAAGGGCGTATGCGTTTTTTCCTGAATATATTCAGGAAAAAACGCATACGCCCTTTTTGGCCAACCAAGCAACCTGGAAAGGCAAATCAGCGCTACAAAGAAGTCTCGCTTCCCATCGGTCAAAAGGGCCATGCTGAATAAAGTGTCAAAACCAGAAATGCAGGACAGGCCATGGAGAAATGGGAGCCTTGCTACGCTGATGGGCGGGCTGTAAATTGCCAACAGCCACTCTGGAGAAGTGTACGGTGTGTCCTGAAACATCTAAAAAACTCAGCTTAGAGAGCATAGGGCACTTCCACTCATGGGCGTATAAATTGGGAAAACTAAAAATCAGCAAGACACAGGCACCCCAAAGTTTAGGGCTGCTCTGTTGACAAGAACCTCCACTTCGTTACACCTTAAACATCCCAGGAAAGAGAAGAATGGATAAAGAAGTTGTGGTCCTTATGTACAATGGAATATCACTCAGCCATGAAATCAACGTCATAAGGCTAGGAGCAGCATGATGAGTGGATTTAGGTACGACGATTCTAAGTGAAATAAGTCACACAGAAAAAGACACTGATCATAAGATATCACTTACAGAGAGAATGTAAAAACCGCTACCCTTGAACTGAATTACAAAACAGAACAGAGTCGCACGTTTAGAAAACACACTATGGCTGCTTAACGGGAAAGGTGAGGTGGGGTGATGCATAAAACAAGGGTTTCAAATTAGCTCAGATACCGTTCCATAAACCCAATATGTAATAGACAAGACCTACTCCTTGCTCAGTGAACTGGACTCAACAACCCCTATTCACCGCCCAAGAATATATCTGACTAGTAAGAATCTTAAAACCTATGTATTGATATCTCTCTGTAAGTGAGTCAAGTGGGTGTAAAGCGGCATAAACACAGCAGTGCAAAGCAGCTAAACCCCATTATAAAAATCAATTACTTTTAAAAACCCGTCAAACAAAGACAGTGAAAGAGAGATAAATTCTTACAAAATTCGTTCAGGGGCTGCGATGCCACCTGGGTTGACCATATCTAGACCCACAGCTGATTGAGACATAAGGGTGGACACTCTTGGGGCTGAGAGGTTTGGTGAGGTTGGGTGAGCTAACGCAGACCCTTTAAAGTAATACGGCGTGGTACCCATCCCATGGGTCCCAAATCTCCAGGTTCAAGGGCATCTTCCTACGTCGAAAACATGCACGAGCAACCCAGAAGATGGTACACCGTGTGACCGGGAAAGGTTTCTAAAACGCACCTCATTTCTCATCTCCTTGGGCTCCGGTTCGCCATTCCAGCCGCTTTACTAGCAATCTCCCTCCTGGGAGAATCAGCACCTTTAACCTCCTGTTCCGTACACGTTGCAATTTGTCCTGAGGATGAATGGGAAGAGGGGGAACCAATGAGAGACTAGCTCTAGGTGTTGGGACAGGCACAGGTCACTCTATTTTCCCATCAGGAAGCAGAATTAACCACAGGCTCAGCCTGCCGCCCGGAGCCAGAATAGGGCCTGAAGCAATCCTGCGCTTTTGCGGCCAGCTCCCAAGAAAGCGAGTTGAAAAATGGAGCTCAGGGGCACTGCAATTCACAAACCTGCAGAGTTAGAAATGATAACTCTCGTCCACAAATATATGGAGGGAAGGCTACGAAGAGGATTTGAAAGCAAGGCAGAATTGCAGGAAACCGATTTCAGGAGGTAGATTCGAATCGCCTTTAAAGCACAGGAAAAGCGGCAAAACCTCGACAATGATGCCCTTGGCCAAAAAGGGCGTATGCGTTTTTTCCTGAATAGATTCAGGAAAAAACGCATACGCCCTTTTTGGCCAACCAAGCAACCTGGAAAGGCAAATCAGCGCTACAAAGAAGTCTCGCTTCCCATCGGTCAAAAGGGCCATGCTGAATAAAGTGTCAAAACCAGAAATGCAGGACAGGCCATGGAGAAATGGGAGCCTTGCTACGCTGATGGGCGGGCTATTAATTGCCAACAGCCACTCTGGAGAAGTGTACGGTGTGTCCTGAAACATCTAAAAAACTCAGCTTAGAGAGCATAGGGCACTTCCACTCATGGGCGTATAAATTGGGAAAACTAAAAATCAGCAAGACACAGGCACCCCAAAGTTTAGGGCTGCTCTGTTGACAAGAACCTCCACTTCGTTACACCTTAAACATCCCAGGAAAGAGAAGAATGGATAAAGAAGTTGTGGTCCTTATGTACAATGGAATATCACTCAGCCATGAAATCAACGTCATAAGGCTAGGAGCAGCATGATGAGTGGATTTAGGTACGACGATTCTAAGTGAAATAAGTCACACAGAAAAAGACACTTATCATAAGATATCACTTACAGAGGGAATGTAAAAACCGCTACCCTTGAACTGAATTACAAAATAGAACAGAGTCGCACGTTTAGAAAACACACTATGGCTGCTTAACGGGAAAGGTGAGGTGGGGTGATGCATAAAACAAGGGTTTCAAATTAGCTCAGATACCGTTCCATAAACCCAATATGTAATAGACAAGACCTACTCCTTGCTCAGTGAACTGGACTCAACAACCCCTATTCACCGCCCAAGAATATATCTGACTAGTAAGAATCTTAAAACCTATGTATTGATATCTCTCTGTAAGTGAGTCAAGTGGGTGTAAAGCGGCATAAACACAGCAGTGCAAAGCAGCTAAACCCCATTATAAAAATCAATTACTTTTAAAGACCCGTGAAACAAAGACAGTGAAAGAGAGAGAAATGCTTACAAAATTCGTTCAGGGGCTGCGATGCCACCTGGATTGACCATATCTAGACCCACAGATGACTGAGACATAAGGGTGGACAATCTTAGGGCTGATAGGTTTGGTGAGTTTGGGTGAGCAAACGCAGACCCTTTAAAGTAATACGGCGTGGTACCCATCCCATGGGTCCCAAATCTCCAGGTTCAAGGGCATCTTCCTACATCGAAAACATGCACGAGAAACCCAGAAGATGGTACACCATGTGAACCGGGAAAGGTTTCTAAAACGCACCTCATTTCTCATCTCCTTGTGCTCCGGTTCGCCATTCCAGCCGCTTTACTAGCAATCTCCCTCCTGGGAGAATCAGCACCTTTAACCTCCTGTTCCGTACACGTTGCAATTTGTCCTGAGGATGAACGGGAAGAGGGGGAACCAATGAGAGACTAGCTCTAGGTGTTGGGACAGGCACAAGTCACTCTATTTTCCCATCAGGAAGAAGAATTAACGACAGGCTCAGCCTGCCGCCCGGAGCCAGAATAGGGCCTGAAGCAATCCTGCGCTTTTGCGGCCAGCTCCCAAGAAAGCGAGTTGAAAAATGGAGCTCAGGGGCACTGCAATTCACAAACCTGCAGAGTTAGAAATGATAACTCTCGTCCACAAATATATGGAGGGAAGGCAACGAAGAGGATTTGAAAGCAAGGCAGAATTGCAGGAAACCGATTTCAGGAGGTAGATTCGAATCGCCTTTAAAGCACAGGAAAAGCGGCAAATCCTCGATAATGATGCCCTTGGCCAAAAAGGGCGTATGCGTTTTTTCCTGAATATATTCAGGAAAAAACGCATACGCCCTTTTTGGCCAACCAAGCAACCTGGAAAGGCAAATCAGCGCTACAAAGAAGTCTCGCTTCCCATCGGTCAAAAGGGCCATGCTGAATAAAGTGTCAAAACCAGAAATGCAGGACAGGCCATGGAGAAATGGGAGCCTTGCTACGCTGATGGGCGGGCTGTAAATTGCCAACAGCCACTCTGGAGAAGTGTACGGTGTGTCCTGAAACATCTAAAAAACTCAGCTTAGAGAGCATAGGGCACTTCCACTCATGGGCGTATAAATTGGGAAAACTAAAAATCAGCAAGACACAGGCACCCCAAAGTTTAGGGCTGCTCTGTTGACAAGAACCTCCACTTCGTTACACCTTAAACATCCCAGGAAAGAGAAGAATGGATAAAGAAGTTGTGGTCCTTATGTACAATGGAATATCACTCAGCCATGAAATCAACGTCATAAGGCTAGGAGCAGCATGATGAGTGGATTTAGGTACGACGATTCTAAGTGAAATAAGTCACACAGAAAAAGACACTGATCATAAGATATCACTTACAGAGAGAATGTAAAAACCGCTACCCTTGAACTGAATTACAAAACAGAACAGAGTCGCACGTTTAGAAAACACACTATGGCTGCTTAACGGGAAAGGTGAGGTGGGGTGATGCATAAAACAAGGGTTTCAAATTAGCTCAGATACCGTTCCATAAACCCAATATGTAATAGACAAGACCTACTCCTTGCTCAGTGAACTGGACTCAACAACCCCTATTCACCGCCCAAGAATATATCTGACTAGTAAGAATCTTAAAACCTATGTATTGATATCTCTCTGTAAGTGAGTCAAGTGGGTGTAAAGCGGCATAAACACAGCAGTGCAAAGCAGCTAAACCCCATTATAAAAATCAATTACTTTTAAAAACCCGTCAAACAAAGACAGTGAAAGAGAGATAAATTCTTACAAAATTCGTTCAGGGGCTGCGATGCCACCTGGATTGACCATATCTAGACCCACAGCTGATTGAGACATAAGGGTGGACACTCTTGGGGCTGAGAGGTTTGGTGAGGTTGGGTGAGCTAACGCAGACCCTTTAAAGTAATACGGCGTGGTACCCATCCCATGGGTCCCAAATCTCCAGGTTCCAGGGCATCTTCCTACGTCGAAAACATGCACGAGCAACCCAGAAGATGGTACACCGTGTGACCGGGAAAGGTTTCTAAAACGCACCTCATTTCTCATCTCCTTGGGCTCCGGTTCGCCATTCCAGCCGCTTTACTAGCAATCTCCCTCCTGGGAGAATCAGCACCTTTAACCTCCTGTTCCGTACACGTTGCAATTTGTCCTGAGGATGAACGGGAAGAGGGGGAACCAATGAGAGACTAGCTCTAGGTGTTGGGACAGGCACAGGTCACTCTATTTTCCCATCAGAAAGAAGAATTAACCACAGGCTCAGCCTGCCGCCCGGAGCCAGAATAGGGCCTGAAGCAATCCTGCGCTTTTGCGGCCAGCTCCCAAGAAAGCGAGTTGAAAAATGGAGCTCAGGGGCACTGCAATTCACAAACCTGCAGAGTTAGAAATGATAACTCTCGTCCACAAATATATGGAGGGAAGGCTACGAAGAGGATTTGAAAGCAAGGCAGAATTGCAGGAAACCGATTTCAGGAGGTAGATTCGAATCGCCTTTAAAGCACAGGAAAAGCGGCAAAACCTCGACAATGATGCCCTTGGCCAAAAAGGGCGTATGCGTTTTTTCCTGAATAGATTCAGGAAAAAACGCATACGCCCTTTTTGGCCAACCAAGCAACCTGGAAAGGCAAATCAGCGCTACAAAGAAGTCTCGCTTCCCATCGGTCAAAAGGGCCATGCTGAATAAAGTGTCAAAACCAGAAATGCAGGACAGGCCATGGAGAAATGGGAGCCTTGCTACGCTGATGGGCGGGCTGTAAATTGCCAACAGCCACTCTGGAGAAGTGTACGGTGTGTCCTGAAACATCTAAAAAACTCAGCTTAGAGAGCATAGGGCACTTCCACTCATGGGCGTATAAATTGGGAAAACTAAAAATCAGCAAGACACAGGCACCCCAAAGTTTAGGGCTGCTCTGTTGACAAGAACCTCCACTTCGTTACACCTGAAACATCCCAGGAAAGAGAAGAATGGATAAAGAAGTTGTGGTCCTTATGTACAATGGAATATCACTCAGCCATGAAATCAACGTCATAAGGCTAGGAGCAGCATGATGAGTGGATTTAGGTACGACGATTCTAAGTGAAATAAGTCACACAGAAAAAGACACTTATCATAAGATATCACTTACAGAGGGAATGTAAAAACCGCTACCCTTGAACTGAATTACAAAACAGAACAGAGTCGCACGTTTAGAAAACACACTATGGCTGCTTAACGGGAAAGGTGAGGTGGGGTGATGCATAAAACAAGGGTTTCAAATTAGCTCAGATACCGTTCCATAAACCCAATATGTAATAGACAAGACCTACTCCTTGCTCAGTGAACTGGACTCAACGCCCCCTATTCACCGCCCAAGAATATATCTGACTAGTAAGAATCTTAAAACCTATGTATTGATATCTCTCTGTAAGTGAGTCAAGTGGGTGTAAAGCGGCATAAACACAGCAGTGCAAAGCAGCTAAACCCTATTATAAAAATCAATTACTTTTAAAAACCCGTGAAACAAAGACAGTGAAAGAGAGAGAAATTCTTACAAAATTCGTTCAGGGGCTGCGATGCCACCTGGATTGACCATATCTAGACCCACAGCTGATTGAGACATAAGGGTGGACACTCTTGGGGATGAGAGGTTTGGTGAGGTTGGGTGAGCTAACGCAGACCCTTTAAAGTAATACGGCGTGGTACCCATCCCATGGGTCCCAAATCTCCAGGTTCAAGGGCATCTTCCTACGTCGAAAACATGCACGAGAAACCCAGAAGATGGTACACCGTGTGACCGGGAAAGGTTTCTAAAACGCACCTCATTTCTCATCTCCTTGTGCTCCGGTTCGCCATTCCAGCCGCTTTACTAGCAATCTCCCTCCTTGGAGAATCAGCACCTTTAACCTCCTGTTCCGTACACGTTGCAATTTGTCCTGAGGATGAACGGGAAGAGGGGGAACCAATGAGAGACTAGCTCTAGGTGTTGGGACAGGCAGAGGTCACTCTATTTTCCCATCAGGAAGCAGAATTAACCACAGGCTCAGCCTGCCGCCCGGAGCCAGAATAGGGCCTGAAGCAATCCTGCGCTTTTGCGGCCAGCTCCCAAGAAAGCGAGTTGAAAAATGGAGCTCAGGGGCACTGCAATTCACAAACCTGCAGAGTTAGAAATGATAACTCTCGTCCACAAATATATGGAGGGAAGGCTACGAAGAGGATTTGAAAGCAAGGCAGAATTGCAGGAAACCGATTTCAGGAGGTAGATTCGAATCGCCTTTAAAGCACAGGAAAAGCGGCAAAACCTCGACAATGATGCCCTTGGCCAAAAAGGGCGTATGCGTTTTTTCCTGAATATATTCAGGAAAAAACGCATACGCCCTTTTTGGCCAACCAAGCAACCTGGAAAGGCAAATCAGCGCTACAAAGAAGTCTCGCTTCCCATCGGTCAAAAGGGCCATGCTGAATAAAGTGTCAAAACCAGAAATGCAGGACAGGCCATGGAGAAATGGGAGCCTTGCTACGCTGATGGGCGGGCTATTAATTGCCAACAGCCACTCTGGAGAAGTGTACGGTGTGTCCTGAAACATCTAAAAAACTCAGCTTAGAGAGCATAGGGCACTTCCACTCATGGGCGTATAAATTGGGAAAACTAAAAATCAGCAAGACACAGGCACCCCAAAGTTTAGGGCTGCTCTGTTGACAAGAACCTCCACTTCGTTACACCTTAAACATCCCAGGAAAGAGAAGAATGGATAAAGAAGTTGTGGTCCTTATGTACAATGGAATATCACTCAGCCATGAAATCAACGTCATAAGGCTAGGAGCAGCATGATGAGTGGATTTAGGTACGACGATTCTAAGTGAAATAAGTCACACAGAAAAAGACACTTATCATAAGATATCACTTACAGAGGGAATGTAAAAACCGCTACCCTTGAACTGAATTACAAAATAGAACAGAGTCGCACGTTTAGAAAACACACTATGGCTGCTTAACGGGAAAGGTGAGGTGGGGTGATGCATAAAACAAGGGTTTCAAATTAGCTCAGATACCGTTCCATAAACCCAATATGTAATAGACAAGACCTACTCCTTGCTCAGTGAACTGGACTCAACAACCCCTATTCACCGCCCAAGAATATATCTGACTAGTAAGAATCTTAAAACCTATGTATTGATATCTCTCTGTAAGTGAGTCAAGTGGGTGTAAAGCGGCATAAACACAGCAGTGCAAAGCAGCTAAACCCCATTATAAAAATCAATTACTTTTAAAGACCCGTGAAACAAAGACAGTGAAAGAGAGAGAAATGCTTACAAAATTCGTTCAGGGGCTGCGATGCCACCTGGATTGACCATATCTAGACCCACAGATGACTGAGACATAAGGGTGGACACTCTTAGGGCTGATAGGTTTGGTGAGTTTGGGTGAGCAAACGCAGACCCTTTAAAGTAATACGGCGTGGTACCCATCCCATGGGTCCCAAATCTCCAGGTTCAAGGGCATCTTCCTACATCGAAAACATGCACGAGAAACCCAGAAGATGGTACACCATGTGAACCGGGAAAGGTTTCTAAAACGCACCTCATTTCTCATCTCCTTGTGCTCCGGTTCGCCATTCCAGCCGCTTTACTAGCAATCTCCCTCCTGGGAGAATCAGCACCTTTAACCTCCTGTTCCGTACACGTTGCAATTTGTCCTGAGGATGAACGGGAAGAGGGGGAACCAATGAGAGACTAGCTCTAGGTGTTGGGACAGGCACAAGTCACTCTATTTTCCCATCAGGAAGAAGAATTAACGACAGGCTCAGCCTGCCGCCCGGAGCCAGAATAGGGCCTGAAGCAATCCTGCGCTTTTGCGGCCAGCTCCCAAGAAAGTGAGTTGAAAAATGGAGCTCAGGGGCACTGCAATTCACAAACCTGCAGAGTTAGAAATGATAACTCTCGTCCACAAATATATGGAGGGAAGGCAACGAAGAGGATTTGAAAGCAAGGCAGAATTGCAGGAAACCGATTTCAGGAGGTAGATTCGAATCGCCTTTAAAGCACAGGAAAAGCGGCAAATCCTCGATAATGATGCCCTTGGCCAAAAAGGGCGTATGCGTTTTTTCCTGAATATATTCAGGAAAAAACGCATACGCCCTTTTTGGCCAACCAAGCAACCTGGAAAGGCAAATCAGCGCTACAAAGAAGTCTCGCTTCCCATCGGTCAAAAGGGCCATGCTGAATAAAGTGTCAAAACCAGAAATGCAGGACAGGCCATGGAGAAATGGGAGCCTTGCTACGCTGATGGGCGGGCTGTAAATTGCCAACAGCCACTCTGGAGAAGTGTACGGTGTGTCCTGAAACATCTAAAAAACTCAGCTTAGAGAGCATAGGGCACTTCCACTCATGGGCGTATAAATTGGGAAAACTAAAAATCAGCAAGACACAGGCACCCCAAAGTTTAGGGCTGCTCTGTTGACAAGAACCTCCACTTCGTTACACCTTAAACATCCCAGGAAAGAGAAGAATGGATAAAGAAGTTGTGGTCCTTATGTACAATGGAATATCACTCAGCCATGAAATCAACGTCATAAGGCTAGGAGCAGCATGATGAGTGGATTTAGGTACGACGATTCTAAGTGAAATAAGTCACACAGAAAAAGACACTGATCATAAGATATCACTTACAGAGAGAATGTAAAAACCGCTACCCTTGAACTGAATTACAAAACAGAACAGAGTCACACGTTTAGAAAACACACTATGGCTGCTTAACGGGAAAGGTGAGGTGGGGTGATGCATAAAACAAGGGTTTCAAATTAGCTCAGATACCGTTCCATAAACCCAATATGTAATAGACAAGACCTACTCCTTGCTCAGTGAACTGGACTCAACAACCCCTATTCACCGCCCAAGAATATATCTGACTAGTAAGAATCTTAAAACCTATGTATTGATATCTCTCTGTAAGTGAGTCAAGTGGGTGTAAAGCGGCATAAACACAGCAGTGCAAAGCAGCTAAACCCCATTATAAAAATCAATTACTTTTAAAAACCCGTCAAACAAAGACAGTGAAAGAGAGATAAATTCTTACAAAATTCGTTCAGGGGCTGCGATGCCACCTGGATTGACCATATCTAGACCCACAGCTGATTGAGACATAAGGGTGGACACTCTTGGGGCTGAGAGGTTTGGTGAGGTTGGGTGAGCAAACGCAGACCCTTTAAAGTAATACGGCGTGGTACCCATCCCATGGGTCCCAAATCTCCAGGTTCAAGGGCATCTTCCTACATCGAAAACATGCACGAGAAACCCAGAAGATGGTACACCATGTGAACCGGGAAAGGTTTCTAAAACGCACCTCATTTCTCATCTCCTTGTGCTCCGGTTCGCCATTCCAGCCGCTTTACTAGCAATCTCCCTCCTGGGAGAATCAGCACCTTTAACCTCCTGTTCCGTACACGTTGCAATTTGTCCTGAGGATGAACGGGAAGAGGGGGAACCAATGAGAGACTAGCTCTAGGTGTTGGGACAGGCACAAGTCACTCTATTTTCCCATCAGGAAGAAGATTTAACGACAGGCTCAGCCTGCCGCCCGGAGCCAGAATAGGGCCTGAAGCAATCCTGCGCTTTTGCGGCCAGCTCCCAAGAAAGCGAGTTGAAAAATGGAGCTCAGGGGCACTGCAATTCACAAACCTGCAGAGTTAGAAATGATAACTCTCGTCCACAAATATATGGAGGGAAGGCAACGAAGAGGATTTGAAAGCAAGGCAGAATTGCAGGAAACCGATTTCAGGAGGTAGATTCGAATCGCCTTTAAAGCACAGGAAAAGCGGCAAATCCTCGATAATGATGCCCTTGGCCAAAAAGGGCGTATGCGTTTTTTCCTGAATATATTCAGGAAAAAACGCATACGCCCTTTTTGGCCAACCAAGCAACCTGGAAAGGCAAATCAGCGCTACAAAGAAGTCTCGCTTCCCATCGGTCAAAAGGGCCATGCTGAATAAAGTGTCAAAACCAGAAATGCAGGACAGGCCATGGAGAAATGGGAGCCTTGCTACGCTGATGGGCGGGCTGTAAATTGCCAACAGCCACTCTGGAGAAGTGTACGGTGTGTCCTGAAACATCTAAAAAACTCAGCTTAGAGAGCATAGGGCACTTCCACTCATGGGCGTATAAATTGGGAAAACTAAAAATCAGCAAGACACAGGCACCCCAAAGTTTAGGGCTGCTCTGTTGACAAGAACCTCCACTTCGTTACACCTTAAACATCCCAGGAAAGAGAAGAATGGATAAAGAAGTTGTGGTCCTTATGTACAATGGAATATCACTCAGCCATGAAATCAACGTCATAAGGCTAGGAGCAGCATGATGAGTGGATTTAGGTACGACGATTCTAAGTGAAATAAGTCACACAGAAAAAGACACTGATCATAAGATATCACTTACAGAGAGAATGTAAAAACCGCTACCCTTGAACTGAATTACAAAACAGAACAGAGTCACACGTTTAGAAAACACACTATGGCTGCTTAACGGGAAAGGTGAGGTGGGGTGATGCATAAAACAAGGGTTTCAAATTAGCTCAGATACCGTTCCATAAACCCAATATGTAATAGACAAGACCTACTCCTTGCTCAGTGAACTGGACTCAACAACCCCTATTCACCGCCCAAGAATATATCTGACTAGTAAGAATCTTAAAACCTATGTATTGATATCTCTCTGTAAGTGAGTCAAGTGGGTGTAAAGCGGCATAAACACAGCAGTGCAAAGCAGCTAAACCCCATTATAAAAATCAATTACTTTTAAAAACCCGTCAAACAAAGACAGTGAAAGAGAGAGAAATTCTTACAAAATTCGTTCAGGGGCTGCGATGCCACCTGGATTGACCATATCTAGACCCACAGCTGATTGAGACATAAGGGTGGACACTCTTGGGGCTGAGAGGTTTGGTGAGGTTGGGTGAGCTAATGCAGACCCTTTAAAGTAATACGGCGTGGTACCCATCCCATGGGTCCCAAATCTCCAGGTTCCAGGGCATCTTCCTACGTCGAAAACATGCACGAGCAACCCAGAAGATGGTACACCGTGTGACCGGGAAAGGTTTCTAAAACGCACCTCATTTCTCATCTCCTTGGGCTCCGGTTCGCCATTCCAGCCGCTTTACTAGCAATCTCCCTCCTGGGAGAATCAGCACCTTTAACCTCCTGTTCCGTACACGTTGCAATTTGTCCTGAGGATGAACGGGAAGAGGGGGAACCAATGAGAGACTAGCTCTAGGTGTTGGGACAGGCACAGGTCACTCTATTTTCCCATCAGGAAGCAGAATTAACCACAGGCTCAGCCTGCCGCCCGGAGCCAGAATAGGGCCTGAAGCAATCTTGCGCTTTTGCGGCCAGCTCCCAAGAAAGCGAGTTGAAAAATGGAGCTCAGGGGCACTGCAATTCACAAACCTGCAGAGTTAGAAATGATAACTCTCGTCCACAAATATATGGAGGGAAGGCTACGAAGAGGATTTGAAAGCAAGGCAGAATTGCAGGAAACCGATTTCAGGAGGTAGATTCGAATCGCCTTTAAAGCACAGGAAAAGCGGCAAAACCTCGACAATGATGCCCTTGGCCAAAAAGGGCGTATGCGTTTTTTCCTGAATATATTCAGGAAAAAACGCATACGCCCTTTTTGGCCAACCAAGCAACCTGGAAAGGCAAATCAGCGCTACAAAGAAGTCTCGCTTCCCATCGGTCAAAAGGGCCATGCTGAATAAAGTGTCAAAACCAGAAATGCAGGACAGGCCATGGAGAAATGGGAGCCTTGCTACGCTGATGGGCGGGCTGTAAATTGCCAACAGCCACTCTGGAGAAGTGTACGGTGTGTCCTGAAACATCTAAAAAACTCAGCTTAGAGAGCATAGGGCACTTCCACTCATGGGCGTATAAATTGGGAAAACTAAAAATCAGCAAGACACAGGCACCCCAAAGTTTAGGGCTGCTCTGTTGACAAGAACCTCCACTTCGTTACACCTTAAACATCCCAGGAAAGAGAAGAATGGATAAAGAAGTTGTGGTCCTTATGTACAATGGAATATCACTCAGCCATGAAATCAACGTCATAAGGCTAGGAGCAGCATGATGAGTGGATTTAGGTACGACGATTCTAAGTGAAATAAGTCACACAGAAAAAGACACTTATCATAAGATATCACTTACAGAGGGAATGTAAAAACCGCTACCCTTGAACTGAATTACAAAACAGAACAGAGTAGCACGTTTAGAAAACACACTATGGCTGCTTAACGGGAAAGGTGAGGTGGGGTGATGCATAAAACAAGGGTTTCAAATTAGCTCAGATACCGTTCCATAAACCCAATATGTAATAGACAAGACCTACTCCTTGCTCAGTGAACTGGACTCAACAACCCCTATTCACCGCCCAAGAATATATCTGACTAGTAAGAATCTTAAAACCTATGTATTGATATCTCTCTGTAAGTGAGTCAAGTGGGTGAAAAGCGGCATAAACACAGCAGTGCAAAGCAGCTAAACCCTATTATAAAAATCAATTACTTTTAAAAACCCGTGAAACAAAGACAGTGAAAGAGAGAGAAATTCTTACAAAATTCGTTCAGGGGCTGCGATTCCAGCTGGATTGACCATATCTAGACCCACAGATGACTGAGACATAAGGGTGGACACTCTTGGGGCTGAGAGTTTTGGTGAGGTTGGGTGAGCAAACGCAGACCCTTTAAAGTAATACGGCGTGGTACCCATCCCATGGGTCCCAAATCTCCAGGGTCAAGGGCATCTTCCTACGTCGAAAACATGCACGAGAAACCCAGAAGATGGTACACCGTGTGACCGGGAAAGGTTTCTAAAACGCACCTCATTTCTCATCTCCTTGTGCTCCGGTTCGCCATTCCAGCCGCTTTACTAGCAATCTCCCTCCTGGAGAATCAGCGCCTTTAACCTCCTGTTCCGTACACGTTGCAATTTGTCCTGAGGATGAACGGGAAGAGGGGGAACCAATGAGAGACTAGCTCTAGGTGTTGGGACAGGCACAGGTCACTCTATTTTCCCATCAGGTAGCAGAATTAACCACAGGCTCAGCCTGCCGCCCGGAGCCAGAATAGGGCCTGAAACAATCCTGCGCTTTTGCGGCCAGCTCCCAAGAAAGCGAGTTGAAAAATGGAGCTCAGGGGCACTGCAATTCACAAACCTGCAGAGTTAGAAATGATAACTCTCGTCCACAAATATATGGAGGGAAGGCTACGAAGAGGATTTGAAAGCAAGGCAGAATTGCAGGAAACAGATTTCAGGAGGTAGATTCGAATCGCCTTTAAAGCACAGGAAAAGCGGCAAAACCTCGACAATGATGCCCTTGGCCAAAAAGGGCGTATGCGTTTTTTCCTGAATAGATTCAGGAAAAAACGCATACGCCCTTTTTGGCCAACCAAGCAACCTGGAAAGGCAAATCAGCGCTACAAAGAAGTCTCGCTTCCCATCGGTCAAAAGGGCCATGCTGAATAAAGTGTCAAAACCAGAAATGCAGGACAGGCCATGGAGAAATGGGAGCCTTGCTACGCTGATGGGCGGGCTGTAAATTGCCAACAGCCACTCTGGAGAAGTGTACGGTGTGTCCTGAAACATCTAAAAAAACTCAGCTTAGAGAGCATAGGGAACTTCCACTCATGGGCGTATAAATTGGGAAAACTAAAAATCAGCAAGACACAGGCACCCCAAAGTTTAGGGCTGCTCTGTTGACAAGAACCTCCACTTCGTTACACCTTAAACATCCCAGGAAAGAGAAGAATGGATAAAGAAGTTGTGGTCCTTATGTACAATGGAATATCACTCAGCCATGAAATCAACGTCATAAGGCTAGGAGCAGCATGATGAGTGGATTTAGGTACGACGATTCTAAGTGAAATAAGTCACACAGAAAAAGACACTGATCATAAGATATCACTTACAGAGAGAATGTAAAAACCGCTACCCTTGAACTGAATTACAAAACAGAACAGAGTCGCACGTTTAGAAAACACACTATGGCTGCTTAACGGGAAAGGTGAGGTGGGGTGATGCATAAAACAAGGGTTTCAAATTAGCTCAGATACCGTTCCATAAACCCAATATGTAATAGACAAGACCTACTCCTTGCTCAGTGAACTGGACTCAACAACCCCTATTCACCGCCCAAGAATATATCTGACTAGTAAGAATCTTAAAACCTATGTAGTGATATCTCTCTGTAAGTGAGTCAAGTAGGTGTAAAGCGGCATAAACACAGCAGTGCAAAGCAGCTAAACCCCATTATAAAAATCAATTACTTTTAAAAACCCGTGAAACAAAGACAGTGAAAGAGAGAGAAATTCTTACAAAATTCGTTCAGGTGCTGCGATGCCAGCTGGATTGACCATATCTAGACCCACAGATGACTGAGACATAAGGGTGGACACTCTTGGGGCTGAGAGGTTTGGTGAGGTTGGGTGAGCAAACGCAGACCCTTTAAAGTAATACGGCGTGGTACCCATCCCATGGGTCCCAAATCTCCAGGGTCAAGGGCATCTTCCTACGTCGAAAACACGCACGAGAAACCCAGAAGATGGTACACCGTGTGACCGGGAAAGGTTTATAAAACGCACCTCATTTCTCATCTCCTTGTGCTCCGTTTCGCCATTCCAGCCGCTTTACTAGCAATCTCCCTCCTTGGAGAATCAGCACCTTTAACCTCCTGTTCCGTACACGTTGCAATTTGTCCTGAGGATGAACGGGAAGAGGGGGAACCATTGACAGACTAGCTCTAGGTGTTGGGACAGGCACAGGTCACTCTATTTTCCCATTACGTAGCAGAATTAACCACAGGCTCAGCCTGCCGCCCGGAGCCAGAATAGGGCCTGAAGCAATCCTGCGCTTTTGCGGCCAGCTCCCAAGAAAGCGAGTTGAAAAATGGAGCTCAGGGGCACTGCAATTCACAAACCTGCAGAGTTAGAAATGATAACTCTCGTCCACAAATATATGGAGGGAAGGCTACGAAGAGGATTTGAAAGCAAGGCAGAATTGCAGGAAACCGATTTCAGGAGGTAGATTCGAATCGCCTTTAAAGCACAGGAAAAGCGGCAAAACCTCGACAATGATGCCCTTGGCCAAAAAGGGCGTATGCGTTTTTTCCTGAATATATTCAGGAAAAAACGCATACGCCCTTTTTGGCCAACCAAGCAACCTGGAAAGGCAAATCAGCGCTACAAAGAAGTCTCGCTTCCCATCGGTCAAAAGGGCCATGCTGAATAAAGTGTCAAAACCAGAAATGCAGGACAGGCCATGGAGAAATGGGAGCCTTGCTACGCTGATGGGCGGGCTGTAAATTGCCAACAGCCACTCTGGAGAAGTGTACGGTGTGTCCTGAAACATCTAAAAAACTCAGCTTAGAGAGCATAGGGCACTTCCACTCATGGGCGTATAAATTGGGAAAACTAAAAATCAGCAAGACACAGGCACCCCAAAGTTTAGGGCTGCTCTGTTGACAAGAACCTCCACTTCGTTACACCTTAAACATCCCAGGAAAGAGAAGAATGGATAAAGAAGTTGTGGTCCTTATGTACAATGGAATATCACTCAGCCATGAAATCAACGTCATAAGGCTAGGAGCAGCATGATGAGTGGATTTAGGTACGACGATTCTAAGTGAAATAAGTCACACAGAAAAAGACACTGATCATAAGATATCACTTACAGAGAGAATGTAAAAACCGCTACCCTTGAACTGAATTACAAAACAGAACAGAGTCGCACGTTTAGAAAACACACTATGGCTGCTTAACGGGAAAGGTGAGGTGGGGTGATGCATAAAACAAGGGTTTCAAATTAGCTCAGATACCGTTCCATAAACCCAATATGTAATAGACAAGACCTACTCCTTGCTCAGTGAACTGGACTCAACGCCCCCTATTCACCGCCCAAGAATATATCTGACTAGTAAGAATCTTAAAACCTATGTATTGATATCTCTCTGTAAGTGAGTCAAGTGGGTGTAAAGCGGCATAAACACAGCAGTGCAAAGCAGCTAAACCCCATTATAAAAATCAATTACTTTTAAAAACCCGTCAAACAAAGACAGTGAAAGAGAGATAAATTCTTACAAAATTCGTTCAGGGGCTGCGATGCCACCTGGATTGACCATATCTAGACCCACAGCTGATTGAGACATAAGGGTGGACACTCTTGGGGCTGAGAGGTTTGGTGAGGTTGGGTGAGCTAATGCAGACCCTTTAAAGTAATACGGCGTGGTACCCATCCCATGGGTCCCAAATCTCCAGGTTCCAGGGCATCTTCCTACGTCGAAAACATGCACGAGCAACCCAGAAGATGGTACACCGTGTGACCGGGAAAGGTTTCTAAAACGCACCTCATTTCTCATCTCCTTGGGCTCCGGTTCGCCATTCCAGCCGCTTTACTAGCAATCTCCCTCCTGGGAGAATCAGCACCTTTAACCTCCTGTTCCGTACACGTTGCAATTTGTCCTGAGGATGAACGGGAAGAGGGGGAACCAATGAGAGACTAGCTCTAGGTGTTGGGACAGGCACAGGTCACTCTATTTTCCCATCAGGAAGCAGAATTAACCACAGGCTCAGCCTGCCGCCCGGAGCCAGAATAGGGCCTGAAGCAATCTTGCGCTTTTGCGGCCAGCTCCCAAGAAAGCGAGTTGAAAAATGGAGCTCAGGGGCACTGCAATTCACAAACCTGCAGAGTTAGAAATGATAACTCTCGTCCACAAATATATGGAGGGAAGGCTACGAAGAGGATTTGAAAGCAAGGCAGAATTGCAGGAAACCGATTTCAGGAGGTAGATTCGAATCGCCTTTAAAGCACAGGAAAAGCGGCAAAACCTCGACAATGATGCCCTTGGCCAAAAAGGGCGTATGCGTTTTTTCCTGAATAGATTCAGGAAAAAACGCATACGCCCTTTTTGGCCAACCAAGCAACCTGGAAAGGCAAATCAGCGCTACAAAGAAGTCTCGCTTCCCATCGGTCAAAAGGGCCATGCTGAATAAAGTGTCAAAACCAGAAATGCAGGACAGGCCATGGAGAAATGGGAGCCTTGCTACGCTGATGGGCGGGCTGTAAATTGCCAACAGCCACTCTGGAGAAGTGTACGGTGTGTCCTGAAACATCTAAAAAAACTCAGCTTAGAGAGCATAGGGCACTTCCACTCATGGGCGTATAAATTGGGAAAACTAAAAATCAGCAAGACACAGGCACCCCAAAGTTTAGGGCTGCTCTGTTGACAAGAACCTCCACTTCGTTACACCTTAAACATCCCAGGAAAGAGAAGAATGGATAAAGAAGTTGTGGTCCTTATGTACAATGGAATATCACTCAGCCATGAAATCAACGTCATAAGGCTAGGAGCAGCATGATGAGTGGATTTAGGTACGACGATTCTAAGTGAAATAAGTCACACAGAAAAAGACACTGATCATAAGATATCACTTACAGAGAGAATGTAAAAACCGCTACCCTTGAACTGAATTACAAAACAGAACAGAGTCGCACGTTTAGAAAACACACTATGGCTGCTTAACGGGAAAGGTGAGGTGGGGTGATGCATAAAACAAGGGTTTCAAATTAGCTCAGATACCGTTCCATAAACCCAATATGTAATAGACAAGACCTACTCCTTGCTCAGTGAACTGGACTCAACAACCCCTATTCACCGCCCAAGAATATATCTGACTAGTAAGAATCTTAAAACCTATGTAGTGATATCTCTCTGTAAGTGAGTCAAGTAGGTGTAAAGCGGCATAAACACAGCAGTGCAAAGCAGCTAAACCCCATTATAAAAATCAATTACTTTTAAAAACCCGTGAAACAAAGACAGTGAAAGAGAGAGAAATTCTTACAAAATTCGTTCAGGTGCTGCGATGCCAGCTGGATTGACCATATCTAGACCCACAGATGACTGAGACATAAGGGTGGACACTCTTGGGGCTGAGAGGTTTGGTGAGGTTGGGTGAGCAAACGCAGACCCTTTAAAGTAATACGGCGTGGTACCCATCCCATGGGTCCCAAATCTCCAGGGTCAAGGGCATCTTCCTACGTCGAAAACACGCACGAGAAACCCAGAAGATGGTACACCGTGTGACCGGGAAAGGTTTCTAAAACGCACCTCATTTCTCATCTCCTTGTGCTCCGTTTCGCCATTCCAGCCGCTTTACTAGCAATCTCCCTCCTTGGAGAATCAGCACCTTTAACCTCCTGTTCCGTACACGTTGCAATTTGTCCTGAGGATGAACGGGAAGAGGGGGAACCATTGACAGACTAGCTCTAGGTGTTGGGACAGGCACAGGTCACTCTATTTTCCCATTACGTAGCAGAATTAACCACAGGCTCAGCCTGCCGCCCGGAGCCAGAATAGGGCCTGAAGCAATCCTGCGCTTTTGCGGCCAGCTCCCAAGAAAGCGAGTTGAAAAATGGAGCTCAGGGGCACTGCAATTCACAAACCTGCAGAGTTAGAAATGATAACTCTCGTCCACAAATATATGGAGGGAAGGCTACGAAGAGGATTTGAAAGCAAGGCAGAATTGCAGGAAACCGATTTCAGGAGGTAGATTCGAATCGCCTTTAAAGCACAGGAAAAGCGGCAAAACCTCGACAATGATGCCCTTGGCCAAAAAGGGCGTATGCGTTTTTTCCTGAATATATTCAGGAAAAAACGCATACGCCCTTTTTGGCCAACCAAGCAACCTGGAAAGGCAAATCAGCGCTACAAAGAAGTCTCGCTTCCCATCGGTCAAAAGGGCCATGCTGAATAAAGTGTCAAAACCAGAAATGCAGGACAGGCCATGGAGAAATGGGAGCCTTGCTACGCTGATGGGCGGGCTGTAAATTGCCAACAGCCACTCTGGAGAAGTGTACGGTGTGTCCTGAAACATCTAAAAAACTCAGCTTAGAGAGCATAGGGCACTTCCACTCATGGGCGTATAAATTGGGAAAACTAAAAATCAGCAAGACACAGGCACCCCAAAGTTTAGGGCTGCTCTGTTGACAAGAACCTCCACTTCGTTACACCTGAAACATCCCAGGAAAGAGAAGAATGGATAAAGAAGTTGTGGTCCTTATGTACAATGGAATATCACTCAGCCATGAAATCAACGTCATAAGGCTAGGAGCAGCATGATGAGTGGATTTAGGTACGACGATTCTAAGTGAAATAAGTCACACAGAAAAAGACACTTATCATAAGATATCACTTACAGAGGGAATGTAAAAACCGCTACCCTTGAACTGAATTACAAAACAGAACAGAGTCGCACGTTTAGAAAACACACTATGGCTGCTTAACGGGAAAGGTGAGGTGGGGTGATGCATAAAACAAGGGTTTCAAATTAGCTCAGATACCGTTCCATAAACCCAATATGTAATAGACAAGACCTACTCCTTGCTCAGTGAACTGGACTCAACGCCCCCTATTCACAGCCCAAGAATATATCTGACTAGTAAGAATCTTAAAACCTATGTATTGATATCTCTCTGTAAGTGAGTCAAGTGGGTGTACAGCGGCATAAACACAGCAGTGCAAAGCAGCTAAACCCCATTATAAAAATCAATTACTTTTAAAGACCCGTGAAACAAAGACAGTGAAAGAGAGAGAAATTCTTACAAAATTCGTTCAGGGGCTGCGATGCCACCTGGATTGACCATATCTAGACCCACAGATGACTGAGACATAAGGGTGGACACTCTTGGGGCTGAGAGGTTTGGTGAGGTTGGGTGAGCAAACGCAGACCCTTTAAAGTAATACGGCGTGGTACCCATCCCATGGGTCCCAAATCTCCAGGTTCCAGGGCATCTTCCTACGTCGAAAACATGCACGAGCAACCCAGAAGATGGTACACCGTGTGACCGGGAAAGGTTTCTAAAACGCACCTCATTTCTCATCTCCTTGGGCTCCGGTTCGCCATTCCAGCCGCTTTACTAGCAATCTCCCTCCTGGGAGAATCAGCACCTTTAACCTCCTGTTCCGTACACGTTGCAATTTGTCCGGAGGATGAACGGGAAGAGGGGGAACCAATGAGAGACTAGCTCTAGGTGTTGGGACAGGCACAGGTCACTCTATTTTCCCATCAGGAAGCAGAATTAACCACAGGCTCAGCCTGCCGCCCGGAGCCAGAATAGGGCCTGAAGCAATCTTGCGCTTTTGCGGCCAGCTCCCAAGAAAGCGAGTTGAAAAATGGAGCTCAGGGGCACTGCAATTCACAAACCTGCAGAGTTAGAAATGATAACTCTCGTCCACAAATATATGGAGGGAAGGCTACGAAGAGGATTTGAAAGCAAGGCAGAATTGCAGGAAACCGATTTCAGGAGGTAGATTCGAATCGCCTTTAAAGCACAGGAAAAGCGGCAAAACCTCGACAATGATGCCCTTGGCCAAAAAGGGCGTATGCGTTTTTTCCTGAATAGATTCAGGAAAAAACGCATACGCCCTTTTTGGCCAACCAAGCAACCTGGAAAGGCAAATCAGCGCTACAAAGAAGTCTCGCTTCCCATCGGTCAAAAGGGCCATGCTGAATAAAGTGTCAAAACCAGAAATGCAGGACAGGCCATGGAGAAATGGGAGCCTTGCTACGCTGATGGGCGGGCTGTAAATTGCCAACAGCCACTCTGGAGAAGTGTACGGTGTGTCCTGAAACATCTAAAAAAACTCAGCTTAGAGAGCATAGGGCACTTCCACTCATGGGCGTATAAATTGGGAAAACTAAAAATCAGCAAGACACAGGCACCCCAAAGTTTAGGGCTGCTCTGTTGACAAGAACCTCCACTTCGTTACACCTTAAACATCCCAGGAAAGAGAAGAATGGATAAAGAAGTTGTGGTCCTTATGTACAATGGAATATCACTCAGCCATGAAATCAACGTCATAAGGCTAGGAGCAGCATGATGAGTGGATTTAGGTACGACGATTCTAAGTGAAATAAGTCACACAGAAAAAGACACTGATCATAAGATATCACTTACAGAGAGAATGTAAAAACCGCTACCCTTGAACTGAATTACAAAACAGAACAGAGTCGCACGTTTAGAAAACACACTATGGCTGCTTAACGGGAAAGGTGAGGTGGGGTGATGCATAAAACAAGGGTTTCAAATTAGCTCAGATACCGTTCCATAAACCCAATATGTAATAGACAAGACCTACTCCTTGCTCAGTGAACTGGACTCAACAACCCCTATTCACCGCCCAAGAATATATCTGACTAGTAAGAATCTTAAAACCTATGTAGTGATATCTCTCTGTAAGTGAGTCAAGTAGGTGTAAAGCGGCATAAACACAGCAGTGCAAAGCAGCTAAACCCCATTATAAAAATCAATTACTTTTAAAAACCCGTGAAACAAAGACAGTGAAAGAGAGAGAAATTCTTACAAAATTCGTTCAGGTGCTGCGATGCCAGCTGGATTGACCATATCTAGACCCACAGATGACTGAGACATAAGGGTGGACACTCTTGGGGCTGAGAGGTTTGGTGAGGTTGGGTGAGCAAACGCAGACCCTTTAAAGTAATACGGCGTGGTACCCATCCCATGGGTCCCAAATCTCCAGGGTCAAGGGCATCTTCCTACGTCGAAAACACGCACGAGAAACCCAGAAGATGGTACACCGTGTGACCGGGAAAGGTTTATAAAACGCACCTCATTTCTCATCTCCTTGTGCTCCGTTTCGCCATTCCAGCCGCTTTACTAGCAATCTCCCTCCTGGGAGAATCAGCACCTTTAACCTCCTGTTCCGTACACGTTGCAATTTGTCCTGAGGATGAACGGGAAGAGGGGGAACCATTGACAGACTAGCTCTAGGTGTTGGGACAGGCACAGGTCACTCTATTTTCCCATTACGTAGCAGAATTAACCACAGGCTCAGCCTGCCGCCCGGAGCCAGAATAGGGCCTGAAGCAATCCTGCGCTTTTGCGGCCAGCTCCCAAGAAAGCGAGTTGAAAAATGGAGCTCAGGGGCACTGCAATTCACAAACCTGCAGAGTTAGAAATGATAACTCTCGTCCACAAATATATGGAGGGAAGGCTACGAAGAGGATTTGAAAGCAAGGCAGAATTGCAGGAAACCGATTTCAGGAGGTAGATTCGAATCGCCTTTAAAGCACAGGAAAAGCGGCAAAACCTCGACAATGATGCCCTTGGCCAAAAAGGGCGTATGCGTTTTTTCCTGAATATATTCAGGAAAAAACGCATACGCCCTTTTTGGCCAACCAAGCAACCTGGAAAGGCAAATCAGCGCTACAAAGAAGTCTCGCTTCCCATCGGTCAAAAGGGCCATGCTGAATAAAGTGTCAAAACCAGAAATGCAGGACAGGCCATGGAGAAATGGGAGCCTTGCTACGCTGATGGGCGGGCTGTAAATTGCCAACAGCCACTCTGGAGAAGTGTACGGTGTGTCCTGAAACATCTAAAAAACTCAGCTTAGAGAGCATAGGGCACTTCCACTCATGGGCGTATAAATTGGGAAAACTAAAAATCAGCAAGACACAGGCACCCCAAAGTTTAGGGCTGCTCTGTTGACAAGAACCTCCACTTCGTTACACCTGAAACATCCCAGGAAAGAGAAGAATGGATAAAGAAGTTGTGGTCCTTATGTACAATGGAATATCACTCAGCCATGAAATCAACGTCATAAGGCTAGGAGCAGCATGATGAGTGGATTTAGGTACGACGATTCTAAGTGAAATAAGTCACACAGAAAAAGACACTTATCATAAGATATCACTTACAGAGGGAATGTAAAAACCGCTACCCTTGAACTGAATTACAAAACAGAACAGAGTCGCACGTTTAGAAAACACACTATGGCTGCTTAACGGGAAAGGTGAGGTGGGGTGATGCATAAAACAAGGGTTTCAAATTAGCTCAGATACCGTTCCATAAACCCAATATGTAATAGACAAGACCTACTCCTTGCTCAGTGAACTGGACTCAACAACCCCTATTCACCGCCCAGGAATATATCTGACTAGTAAGAATCTTAAAACCTATGTATTGATATCTCTCTGTAAGTGAGTCAAGTGGGTGTAAAGCGGCATAAACACAGCAGTGCAAAGCAGCTAAACCCCATTATAAAAATCAATTACTTTTAAAGACCCGTGAAACAAAGACAGTGAAAGAGAGAGAAATTCTTACAAAATTCGTTCAGGGGCTGCGATGCCACCTGGATTGACCATATCTAGACCCACAGATGACTGAGACATAAGGGTGGACACTCTTGGGGCTGAGAGGTTTGGTGAGGTTGGGTGAGCAAACGCAGACCCTTTAAAGTAATACGGCGTGGTACCCATCCCATGGGTCCCAAATCTCCAGGTTCCAGGGCATCTTCCTACGTCGAAAACATGCACGAGCAACCCAGAAGATGGTACACCGTGTTACCGGGAAAGGTTTCTAAAACGCACCTCATTTCTCATCTCCTTGTGCTCCGGTTCGCCATTCCAGCCGCTTTACTAGCAATCTCCCTCCTGGGAGAATCAGCACCTTTAACCTCCTGTTCCGTACACGTTGCAATTTGTCCTGAGGATGAACGGGAAGAGGGGGAACCAATGAGAGACTAGCTCTAGGTGTTGGGACAGGCAGAGGTCACTCTATTTTCCCATCAGGAAGCAGAATTAACCACAGGCTCAGCCTGCCGCCCGGAGCCAGAATAGGGCCTGAAGCAATCCTGCGCTTTTGCGGCCAGCTCCCAAGAAAGCGAGTTGAAAAATGGAGCTCAGGGGCACTGCAATTCACAAACCTGCAGAGTTAGAAATGATAACTCTCGTCCACAAATATATGGAGGGAAGGCTACGAAGAGGATTTGAAAGCAAGGCAGAATTGCAGGAAACCGATTTCAGGAGGTAGATTCGAATCGTCTTTAAAGCACAGGAAAAGCGGCAAAACCTCGACAATGATGCCTTTGGCCAAAAAGGGCGTATGCGTTTTTTCCTGAATATATTCAGGAAAAAACGCATACGCCCTTTTTGGCCAACCAAGCAACCTGGAAAGGCAAATCAGCGCTACAAAGAAGTCTCGCTTCCCATCGGTCAAAAGGGCCATGCTGAATAAAGTGTCAAAACCAGAAATGCAGGACAGGCCATGGAGAAATGGGAGCCTTGCTACGCTGATGGGCGGGCTGTAAATTGCCAACAGCCACTCTGGAGAAGTGTACGGTGTGTCCTGAAACATCTAAAAAACTCAGCTTAGAGAGCATAGGGCACTTCCACTCATGGGCGTATAAATTGGGAAAACTAAAAATCAGCAAGACACAGGCACCCCAAAGTTTAGGGCTGCTCTGTTGACAAGAACCTCCACTTCGTTACACCTTAAACATCCCAGGAAAGAGAAGAATGGATAAAGAAGTTGTGGTCCTTATGTACAATGGAATATCACTCAGCCATGAAATCAACGTCATAAGGCTAGGAGCAGCATGATGAGTGGATTTAGGTACGACGATTCTAAGTGAAATAAGTCACACAGAAAAAGACACTTATCATAAGATATCACTTACAGAGGGAATGTAAAAACCGCTACCCTTGAACTGAATTACAAAACAGAACAGAGTCGCACGTTTAGAAAACACACTATGGCTGCTTAACGGGAAAGGTGAGGTGGGGTGATGCATAAAACAAGGGTTTCAAATTAGCTCAGATACCGTTCCATAAACCCAATATGTAATAGACAAGACCTACTCCTTGCTCAGTGAACTGGACTCAACGTCCCCTATTCACAGCCCAAGAATATATCTGACTAGTAAGAATCTTAAAACCTATGTATTGATATCTCTCTGTAAGTGAGTCAAGTGGGTGTACAGCGGCATAAACACAGCAGTGCAAAGCAGCTAAACCCCATTATAAAAATCAATTACTTTTAAAGACCCGTGAAACAAAGACAGTGAAAGAGAGAGAAATTTTTACAAAATTCGTTCAGGGGCTGCGATGCCACCTGGATTGACCATATCTAGACCCACAGATGACTGAGACATAAGGGTGGACACTCTTGGGGCTGAGAGGTTTGGTGAGGTTGGGTGAGCAAACGCAGACCCTTTAAAGTAATACGGCGTGGTACCCATCCCATGGGTCCCAAATCTCCAGGTTCAAGGGCATCTTCCTACATCGAAAACATGCACGAGAAACCCAGAAGATGGTACACCGTGTGACCGGGAAAGGTTTCTAAAACGCACCTCATTTCTCATCTCCTTGTGCTCCGGTTCGCCATTCCAGCCACTTTACTAGCAATCTCCCTCCTGGGAGAATCAGCACCTTTAACCTCCTGTTCCGTACACGTTGCAATTTGTCCTGAGGATGAACGGGAAGAGGGGGAACCAATGAGAGACTAGCTCTAGGTGTTGGGACAGGCACAAGTCACTCTATTTTCCCATCAGGAAGAAGAATTAACGACAGGCTCAGCCTGCCGCCCGGAGCCAGAATAGGGCCTGAAGCAATCCTGCGCTTTTGCGGCCAGCTCCCAAGAAAGCGAGTTAAAAAATGGAGCTCAGGGGCACTGCAATTCACAAACCTGCAGAGGTAGAAATGATAACTCTCGTCCACAAATATATGGAAGGAAGGCAACGATGAGGATTTGAAAGCAAGGCAGAATTGCAGGAAACAAATTTCAGGAGGTAGATTCGAATCGCCTTTAAAGCACAGGAAAAGCGGCAAAACCTCGACAATGATGCCCTTGGCCAAAAAGGGCGTATGCGTTTTTTCCTGAATATATTCAGGAAAAAACGCATACGCCCTTTTTGGCCAACCAAGCAACCTGGAAAGGCAAATCAGCGCTACAAAGAAGTCTCGCTTCCCATCGGTCAAAAGGGCCATGCTGAATAAAGTGTCAAAACCAGAAATGCAGGACAGGCCATGGAGAAATGGGAGCCTTGCTACGCTGATGGGCGGGCTGTAAATTGCCAACAGCCACTCTGGAGAAGTGTACGGTGTGTCCTGAAACATCTAAAAAACTCAGCTTAGAGAGCATAGGGCACTTCCACTCATGGGCGTATAAATTGGGAAAACTAAAAATCAGCAAGACACAGGCACCCCAAAGTTTAGGGCTGCTCTGTTGACAAGAACCTCCACTTCGTTACACCTTAAACATCCCAGGAAAGAGAAGAATGGATAAAGAAGTTGTGGTCCTTATGTACAATGGAATATCACTCAGCCATGAAATCAACGTCATAAGGCTAGGAGCAGCATGATGAGTGGATTTAGGTACGACGATTCTAAGTGAAATAAGTCACACAGAAAAAGACACTGATCATAAGATATCACTTACAGAGAGAATGTAAAAACCGCTACCCTTGAACTGAATTACAAAACAGAACAGAGTCGCACGTTTAGAAAACACACTATGGCTGCTTAACGGGAAAGGTGAGGTGGGGTGATGCATAAAACAAGGGTTTCAAATTAGCTCAGATACCGTTCCATAAACCCAATATGTAATAGACAAGACCTACTCCTTGCTCAGTGAACTGGACTCAACGCCCCCTATTCACCGCCCAAGAATATATCTGACTAGTAAGAATCTTAAAACCTATGTATTGATATCTCTCTGTAAGTGAGTCAAGTGGGTGTAAAGCGGCATAAACACAGCAGTGCAAAGCAGCTAAACCCCATTATAAAAATCAATTACTTTTAAAAACCCGTCAAACAAAGACAGTGAAAGAGAGATAAATTCTTACAAAATTCGTTCAGGGGCTGCGATGCCACCTGGATTGACCATATCTAGACCCACAGATGACTGAGACATAAGGGTGGACACTCTTGGGGCTGAGAGGTTTGGTGAGGTTGGGTGAGCTAACGCAGACCCTTTAAAGTAATACGGCGTGGTACCCATCCCATGGGTCCCAAATCTCCAGGTTCCAGGGCATCTTCCTACGTCGAAAACATGCACGAGCAACCCAGAAGATGGTACACCGTGTGACCGGGAAAGGTTTCTAAAACGCACCTCATTTCTCATCTCCTTGTGCTCCGGTTCGCCATTCCAGCCGCTTTACTAGCAATCTCCCTCCTTGGAGAATCAGCACCTTTAACCTCCTGTTCCGTACACGTTGTAATTTCTCCTGAGGATGAACGGTAATAGGGGGAACCATTGAGAGACTAGCTCTAGGTGTTGGGACAGGCAGAGGTCACTCTATTTTCCCATCAGGTAGCAGAATTAACCACAGGCTCAGCCTGCCGCCCGGAGCCAGAATAGGGCCTGAAGCAATCCTGCGCTTTTGCGGCCAGCTCCCAAGAAAGCGAGTTGAAAAATGGAGCTCAGGGGCACTGCAATTCACAAACCTGCAGAGTTAGAAATGATAACTCTCGTCCACAAATATATGGAGGGAAGGCTACGAAGAGGATTTGAAAGCAAGGCAGAATTGCAGGAAACCGATTTCAGGAGGTAGATTCGAATCGCCTTTAAAGCACAGGAAAAGCGGCAAAACCTCGACAATGATGCCCTTGGCCAAAAAGGGCGTATGCGTTTTTTCCTGAATAGATTCAGGAAAAAAGGCATACGCCCTTTTTGGCCAACCAAGCAACCTGGAAAGGCAAATCAGCGCTACAAAGAAGTCTCGCTTCCCATCGGTCAAAAGGGCCATGCTGAATAAAGTGTCAAAACCAGAAATGCAGGACAGGCCATGGAGAAATGGGAGCCTTGCTACGCTGATGGGTGGGCTGTAAATTGCCAACAGCCACTCTGGAGAAGTGTACGGTGTGTCCTGAAACATCTAAAAAACTCAGCTTAGAGAGCATAGGGCACTTCCACTCATGGGCGTATAAATTGGGAAAACTAAAAATCAGCAAGACACAGGCACCCCAAAGTTTAGGGCTGCTCTGTTGACAAGAACCTCCACTTCGTTACACCTTAAACATCCCAGGAAAGAGAAGAATGGATAAAGAAGTTGTGGTCCTTATGTACAATGGAATATCACTCAGCCATGAAATCAACGTCATAAGGCTAGGAGCAGCATGATGAGTGGATTTAGGTACGACGATTCTAAGTGAAATAAGTCACACAAAAAAAGACACTTATCATAAGATATCACTTACACAGGGAATGTAAAAACCGCTACCCTTGAACTGAATTACAAAACAGAACAGAGTCGAACGTTTAGAAAACACACTATGGCTGCTTAACGGGAAAGGTGAGGTGGGGTGATGCATAAAACAAGGGTTTCAAATTAGCTCAGATACCGTTCCATATACCCAATATGTAATAGACAAGACCTACTCCTTGCTCAGTGAACTGGACTCAACAACCCCTATTCACCGCCCAAGAATATATCTGACTAGTAAGAATCTTAAAACCTATGTATTGATATCTCTCTGTAAGTGAGTCAAGTAGGTGTAAAGCGGCATAAACACAGCAGTGCAAAGCAGCTAAACCCCATTATAAAAATCAATTACTTTTAAAAACCCGTGAAACAAAGACAGTGAAAGAGAGAGAAATTCTTACAAAATTCGTTCAGGGGCTGCGATGCCACCTGGATTGACTATATCTAGACCCACAGATGACTGAGACATAAGGGTGGACACTCTTGGGGCTGAGAGGTTTGGTGAGGTTGGGTGAGCAAACGCAGACCCTTTAAAGTAATACGGCGTGGTACCCATCCCATGGGTCCCAAATCTCCAGGTTCAAGGGCATCTTCCTACATCGAAAACATGCACGAGAATCCCAGAAGATGGTACACCGTGTGACCGGGAAAGGTTTCTAAAACGCACCTCATTTCTCCTCTCCTTGTGCTCCGGTTCGCCATTCCAGCCGCTTTACTAGCAATCTCCCTCCTGGGAGAATCAGCACCTTTAACCTCCTGTTCCGTACAGGTTGCAATTTGTCCTGAGGATGAACGGGAAGAGGGGGAACCAATGAGAGACTAGCTCTAGGTGTTGGGACAGGCACAAGTCACTCTATTTTCCCATCAGGAAGAAGAATTAACGACAGGCTCAGCCTGCCGCCCGGAGCCAGAATAGGGCCTGAAGCAATCCTGCGCTTTTGCGGCCAGCTCCCAAGAAAGCGAGTTAAAAAATGGAGCTCAGGGGCACTGCAATTCACAAACCTGCAGAGTTAGAAATGATAACTCTCGTCCACAAATATATGGAAGGAAGGCAATGATGAGGATTTGAAAGCAAGGCAGAATTGCAGGAAACCGATTTCAGGAGGTAGATTCGAATCGCCTTTAAAGCACAGGAAAAGCGGCAAAACCTCGACAATGATGCCCTTGGCCAAAAAGGGCGTATGCGTTTTTTCCTGAATATATTCAGGAAAAAACGCATACGCCCTTTTTGGCCAACCAAGCAACCTGGAAAGGCAAATCAGCGCTACAAAGAAGTCTCGCTTCCCATCGGTCAAAAGGGCCATGCTGAATAAAGTGTCAAAACCAGAAATGCAGGACAGGCCATGGAGAAATGGGAGCCTTGCTACGCTGATGGGCGGGCTGTAAATTGCCAACAGCCACTCTGGAGAAGTGTACGGTGTGTCCTGAAACATCTAAAAAACTCAGCTTAGAGAGCATAGGGCACTTCCACTCATGGGCGTATAAATTGGGAAAACTAAAAATCAGCAAGACACAGGCACCCCAAAGTTTAGGGCTGCTCTGTTGACAAGAACCTCCACTTCGTTACACCTTAAACATCCCAGGAAAGAGAAGAATGGATAAAGAAGTTGTGGTCCTTATGTACAATGGAATATCACTCAGCCATGAAATCAACGTCATAAGGCTAGGAGCAGCATGATGAGTGGATTTAGGTACGACGATTCTAAGTGAAATAAGTCACACAGAAAAAGACACTTATCATAAGATATCACTTACAGAGGGAATGTAAAAACCGCTACCCTTGAACTGAATTACAAAACAGAACAGAGTCGCACGTTTAGAAAACACACTATGGCTGCTTAACGGGAAAGGTGAGGTGGGGTGATGCATAAAACAAGGGTTTCAAATTAGCTCAGATACCGTTCCATAAACCCAATATGTAATAGACAAGACCTACTCCTTGCTCAGTGAACTGGACTCAACGCCCCCTATTCACAGCCCAAGAATATATCTGACTAGTAAGAATCTTAAAACCTATGTATTGATATCTCTCTGTAAGTGAGTCAAGTGGGTGTACAGCGGCATAAACACAGCAGTGCAAAGCAGCTAAACCCCATTATAAAAATCAATTACTTTTAAAGACCCGTGAAACAAAGACAGTGAAAGAGAGAGAAATTCTTACAAAATTCGTTCAGGGGCTGCGATGCCACCTGGATTGACCATATCTAGACCCACAGATGACTGAGACATAAGGGTGGACACTCTTGGGGCTGAGAGGTTTGGTGAGGTTGGGTGAGCAAACGCAGACCCTTTAAAGTAATACGGCGTGGTACCCATCCCATGGGTCCAAAATCTCCAGGTTCAAGGGCATCTTCCTACATCGAAAACATGCACGAGAAACCCAGAAGATGGTACACCGTGTGACCGGGAAAGGTTTCTAAAACGCACCTCATTTCTCATCTCCTTGTGCTCCGGTTCGCCATTCCAGCCACTTTACTAGCAATCTCCCTCCTGGGAGAATCAGCACCTTTAACCTCCTGTTCCGTACACGTTGCAATTTGTCCTGAGGATGAACGGGAAGAGGGGGAACCAATGAGAGACTAGCTCTAGGTGTTGGGACAGGCACAAGTCACTCTATTTTCCCATCAGGAAGAAGAATTAACGACAGGCTCAGCCTGCCGCCCGGAGCCAGAATAGGGCCTGAAGCAATCCTGCGCTTTTGCGGCCAGCTCCCAAGAAAGCGAGTTAAAAAATGGAGCTCAGGGGCACTGCAATTCACAAACCTGCAGAGGTAGAAATGATAACTCTCGTCCACAAATATATGGAAGGAAGGCAACGATGAGGATTTGAAAGCAAGGCAGAATTGCAGGAAACAAATTTCAGGAGGTAGATTCGAATCGCCTTTAAAGCACAGGAAAAGCGGCAAAACCTCGACAATGATGCCCTTGGCCAAAAAGGGCGTATGCGTTTTTTCCTGAATATATTCAGGAAAAAACGCATACGCCCTTTTTGGCCAACCAAGCAACCTGGAAAGGCAAATCAGCGCTACAAAGAAGTCTCGCTTCCCATCGGTCAAAAGGGCCATGCTGAATAAAGTGTCAAAACCAGAAATGCAGGACAGGCCATGGAGAAATGGGAGCCTTGCTACGCTGATGGGCGGGCTGTAAATTGCCAACAGCCACTCTGGAGAAGTGTACGGTGTGTCCTGAAACATCTAAAAAACTCAGCTTAGAGAGCATAGGGCACTTCCACTCATGGGCGTATAAATTGGGAAAACTAAAAATCAGCAAGACACAGGCACCCCAAAGTTTAGGGCTGCTCTGTTGACAAGAACCTCCACTTCGTTACACCTTAAACATCCCAGGAAAGAGAAGAATGGATAAAGAAGTTGTGGTCCTTATGTACAATGGAATATCACTCAGCCATGAAATCAACGTCATAAGGCTAGGAGCAGCATGATGAGTGGATTTAGGTACGACGATTCTAAGTGAAATAAGTCACACAGAAAAAGACACTGATCATAAGATATCACTTACAGAGAGAATGTAAAAACCGCTACCCTTGAACTGAATTACAAAACAGAACAGAGTCGCACGTTTAGAAAACACACTATGGCTGCTTAACGGGAAAGGTGAGGTGGGGTGATGCATAAAACAAGGGTTTCAAATTAGCTCAGATACCGTTCCATAAACCCAATATGTAATAGACAAGACCTACTCCTTGCTCAGTGAACTGGACTCAACGCCCCCTATTCACCGCCCAAGAATATATCTGACTAGTAAGAATCTTAAAACCTATGTATTGATATCTCTCTGTAAGTGAGTCAAGTGGGTGTAAAGCGGCATAAACACAGCAGTGCAAAGCAGCTAAACCCCATTATAAAAATCAATTACTTTTAAAAACCCGTCAAACAAAGACAGTGAAAGAGAGATAAATTCTTACAAAATTCGTTCAGGGGCTGCGATGCCACCTGGATTGACCATATCTAGACCCACAGATGACTGAGACATAAGGGTGGACACTCTTGGGGCTGAGAGGTTTGGTGAGGTTGGGTGAGCTAACGCAGACCCTTTAAAGTAATACGGCGTGGTACCCATCCCATGGGTCCCAAATCTCCAGGTTCCAGGGCATCTTCCTACGTCGAAAACATGCACGAGCAACCCAGAAGATGGTACACCGTGTGACCGGGAAAGGTTTCTAAAACGCACCTCATTTCTCATCTCCTTGTGCTCCGGTTCGCCATTCCAGCCGCTTTACTAGCAATCTCCCTCCTTGGAGAATCAGCACCTTTAACCTCCTGTTCCGTACACGTTGTAATTTCTCCTGAGGATGAACGGTAAGAGGGGGAACCATTGAGAGACTAGCTCTAGGTGTTGGGACAGGCAGAGGTCACTCTATTTTCCCATCAGGTAGCAGAATTAACCACAGGCTCAGCCTGCCGCCCGGAGCCAGAATAGGGCCTGAAGCAATCCTGCGCTTTTGCGGCCAGCTCCCAAGAAAGCGAGTTGAAAAATGGAGCTCAGGGGCACTGCAATTCACAAACCTGCAGAGTTAGAAATGATAACTCTCGTCCACAAATATATGGAGGGAAGGCTACGAAGAGGATTTGAAAGCAAGGCAGAATTGCAGGAAACCGATTTCAGGAGGTAGATTCGAATCGCCTTTAAAGCACAGGAAAAGCGGCAAAACCTCGACAATGATGCCCTTGGCCAAAAAGGGCGTATGCGTTTTTTCCTGAATAGATTCAGGAAAAAAGGCATACGCCCTTTTTGGCCAACCAAGCAACCTGGAAAGGCAAATCAGCGCTACAAAGAAGTCTCGCTTCCCATCGGTCAAAAGGGCCATGCTGAATAAAGTGTCAAAACCAGAAATGCAGGACAGGCCATGGAGAAATGGGAGCCTTGCTACGCTGATGGGTGGGCTGTAAATTGCCAACAGCCACTCTGGAGAAGTGTACGGTGTGTCCTGAAACATCTAAAAAACTCAGCTTAGAGAGCATAGGGCACTTCCACTCATGGGCGTATAAATTGGGAAAACTAAAAATCAGCAAGACACAGGCACCCCAAAGTTTAGGGCTGCTCTGTTGACAAGAACCTCCACTTCGTTACACCTTAAACATCCCAGGAAAGAGAAGAATGGATAAAGAAGTTGTGGTCCTTATGTACAATGGAATATCACTCAGCCATGAAATCAACGTCATAAGGCTAGGAGCAGCATGATGAGTGGATTTAGGTACGACGATTCTAAGTGAAATAAGTCACACAAAAAAAGACACTTATCATAAGATATCACTTACACAGGGAATGTAAAAACCGCTACCCTTGAACTGAATTACAAAACAGAACAGAGTCGAACGTTTAGAAAACACACTATGGCTGCTTAACGGGAAAGGTGAGGTGGGGTGATGCATAAAACAAGGGTTTCAAATTAGCTCAGATACCGTTCCATATACCCAATATGTAATAGACAAGACCTACTCCTTGCTCAGTGAACTGGACTCAACAACCCCTATTCACCGCCCAAGAATATATCTGACTAGTAAGAATCTTAAAACCTATGTATTGATATCTCTCTGTAAGTGAGTCAAGTAGGTGTAAAGCGGCATAAACACAGCAGTGCAAAGCAGCTAAACCCCATTATAAAAATCAATTACTTTTAAAAACCCGTGAAACAAAGACAGTGAAAGAGAGAGAAATTCTTACAAAATTCGTTCAGGGGCTGCGATGCCACCTGGATTGACTATATCTAGACCCACAGATGACTGAGACATAAGGGTGGACACTCTTGGGGCTGAGAGGTTTGGTGAGGTTGGGTGAGCAAACGCAGACCCTTTAAAGTAATACGGCGTGGTACCCATCCCATGGGTCCCAAATCTCCAGGTTCAAGGGCATCTTCCTACATCGAAAACATGCACGAGAATCCCAGAAGATGGTACACCGTGTGACCGGGAAAGGTTTCTAAAACGCACCTCATTTCTCCTCTCCTTGTGCTCCGGTTCGCCATTCCAGCCGCTTTACTAGCAATCTCCCTCCTGGGAGAATCAGCACCTTTAACCTCCTGTTCCGTACAGGTTGCAATTTGTCCTGAGGATGAACGGGAAGAGGGGGAACCAATGAGAGACTAGCTCTAGGTGTTGGGACAGGCACAAGTCACTCTATTTTCCCATCAGGAAGAAGAATTAACGACAGGCTCAGCCTGCCGCCCGGAGCCGGAATAGGGCCTGAAGCAATCCTGCGCTTTTGCGGCCAGCTCCCAAGAAAGCGAGTTAAAAAATGGAGCTCAGGGGCACTGCAATTCACAAACCTGCAGAGTTAGAAATGATAACTCTCGTCCACAAATATATGGAAGGAAGGCAATGATGAGGATTTGAAAGCAAGGCAGAATTGCAGGAAACAGATTTCAGGAGGTAGATTCGAATCGCCTTTAAAGCACAGGAAAAGCGGCAAAACCTCGACAATGATGCCCTTGGCCAAAAAGGGCGTATGCGTTTTTTCCTGAATATATTCAGGAAAAAACGCATACGCCCTTTTTGGCCAACCAAGCAACCTGGAAAGGCAAATCAGCGCTACAAAGAAGTCTCGCTTCCCATCGGTCAAAAGGGCCATGCTGAATAAAGTGTCAAAACCAGAAATGCAGGACAGGCCATGGAGAAATGGGAGCCTTGCTACGCTGATGGGCGGGCTGTAAATTGCCAACAGCCACTCTGGAGAAGTGTACGGTGTGTCCTGAAACATCTAAAAAACTCAGCTTAGAGAGCATAGGGCACTTCCACTCATGGGCGTATAAATTGGGAAAACTAAAAATCAGCAAGACACAGGCACCCCAAAGTTTAGGGCTGCTCTGTTGACAAGAACCTCCACTTCGTTACACCTGAAACATCCCAGGAAAGAGAAGAATGGATAAAGAAGTTGTGGTCCTTATGTACAATGGAATATCACTCAGCCATGAAATCAACGTCATAAGGCTAGGAGCAGCATGATGAGTGGATTTAGGTACGACGATTCTAAGTGAAATAAGTCACACAGAAAAAGACACTTATCATAAGATATCACTTACAGAGGGAATGTAAAAACCGCTACCCTTGAACTGAATTACAAAACAGAACAGAGTCGCACGTTTAGAAAACACACTATGGCTGCTTAACGGGAAAGGTGAGGTGGGGTGATGCATAAAACAAGGGTTTCAAATTAGCTCAGATTCCGTTCCATGAAGCCAATATGTAATAGACAAGACCTACTCCTTGCTCAGTGAACTGGACTCAACGCCCCCTATTCACCACCCAAGAATATATCTGACTAGTAAGAATCTTAAAACCTATGTATTGATATCTCTCTGTAAGTGAGTCAAGTGGGTGAAAAGCGGCATAAACACAGCAGTGCAAAGCAGCTAAACCCTATTATAAAAATCAATTACTTTTAAAAACCCGTGAAACAAAGACAGTGAAAGAGAGAGAAATTCTTACAAAATTCGTTCAGGGGCTGCGATGCCACCTGGATTGACCATATCTAGACCCACAGCTGATTGAGACATAAGGGTGGACACTCTTGGGGCTGAGAGGTTTGGTGAGGTTGGGTGAGCTAACGCAGACCCTGTAAAGTAATCCGGCGTGGTACCCATCCCATGGGTCCCAAATCTCCAGGGTCAAGGGCATCTTCCTACGTCGAAAACATGCACGAGAAACCCAGAAGATGGTACACCGTGTGACCGGGAAAGGTTTCTAAAACGCACCTCATTTCTCATCTCCTTGTGCTCCGGTTCGCCATTCCAGCCGCTTTACTAGCAATCTCCCTCCTTGGAGAATCAGCGCCTTTAACCTCCTGTTCCGTACACGTTGCAATTTGTCCTGAGGATGAACGGGAAGAGGGGGAACCAATGAGAGACTAGCTCTAGGTGTTGGGACAGGCACAGGTCACTCTATTTTCCCATCAGGAAGAAGAATTAACCACAGGCTCAGCCTGCCGCCCGGAGCCAGAATAGGGCCTGAAGCAATCCTGCGCTTTTGCGGCCAGCTCCCAAGAAAGCGAGTTAAAAAATGGAGCTCAGGGGCACTGCAATTCACAAACCTGCAGAGGTAGAAATGATAACTCTCGTCCACAAATATATGGAAGGAAGGCAACGATGAGGATTTGAAAGCAAAGCAGAATTGCAGGAAACAGATTTCAGGAGGTAGATTCGAATCGCCTTTAAAGCACAGGAAAAGCGGCAAAACCTCGACAATGATGCCCTTGGCCAAAAAGGGCGTAGGCGTTTTTTCCTGAATATATTCAGGAAAAAACGCCTACGCCCTTTTTGGCCAACCAAGCAACCTGGAAAGGCAAATCAGCGCTACAAAGAAGTCTCGCTTCCCATCGGTCAAAAGGGCCATGCTGAATAAAGTGTCAAAACCAGAAATGCAGGACAGGCCATGGAGAAATGGGAGCCTTGCTACGCTGATGGGTGGGCTGTAAATTGCCAACAGCCACTCTGGAGAAGTGTACGGTGTGTCCTGAAACATCTAAAAAACTCAGCTTAGAGAGCATAGGGCACTTCCACTCATGGGCGTATAAATTGGGAAAACTAAAAACCAGCAAGACACAGGCACCCCAAAGTTTAGGGCTGCTCTGTTGACAAGAACCTCCACTTCGTTACACCTGAAACATCCCAGGAAAGAGAAGAATGGATAAAGAAGTTGTGGTCCTTATGTACAATGGAATATCACTCAGCCATGAAATCAACGTCATAAGGCTAGGAGCAGCATGATGAGTGGATTTAGGTACGACGATTCTAAGTGAAATAAGTCACACAGAAAAAGACACTTATCATAAGATATCACTTACAGAGAGAATGTAAAAACCGCTACCCTTGAACTGAATTACAAAACAGAACAGAGTCGCACGTTTAGAAAACACACTATGGCTGCTTAACGGGAAAGGTGAGGTGGGGTGATGCATAAAACAAGGGTTTCAAATTAGCTCAGATACCGTTCCATAAACCCAATATGTAATAGACAAGACCTACTCCTTGCTCAGTGAACTGGACTCAACAACCCCTATTCACCGCCCAAGAATATATGTGACTAGTAAGAATCTTAAAACCTATGTAGTGATATCTCTCTGTAAGTGAGTCAAGTAGGTGTAAAGCGGCATAAACACAGCAGTGCAAAGCAGCTAAACCCCATTATAAATATCAATTACTTTTAAAAACCCGTGAAACAAAGACAGTGAAAGAGAGAGAAATTCTTACAAAATTCGTTCAGGTGCTGCGATGCCAGCTGGATTGACCATATCTAGACCCACAGATGACTGAGACATAAGGGCGGACACTCTTGGGGCTGAGAGGTTTGGTGAGGTTGGGTGAGCAAACGCAGACCCTTTAAAGTAATACGGCGTGGTACCCATCCCATGGGTCCCAAATCTCCAGGGTCAAGGGCATCTTCCTACGTCGAAAACACGCACGAGAAACCCAGAAGATGGTACACCGTGTGACCGGGAAAGGTTTCTAAAACGCACCTCATTTCTCATCTCCTTGTGCTCCGTTTCGCCATTCCAGCCGCTTTACTAGCAATCTCCCTCCTTGGAGAATCAGCACCTTTAACCTCCTGTTCCGTACACGTTGCAATTTGTCCTGAGGATGAACGGGAAGAGGGGGAACCATTGACAGACAAGCTCTAGGTGTTGGGACAGGCACAGGTCACTCTATTTTCCCATCAGGTAGCAGAATTAACCACAGGCTCAGCCTGCCGCCCGGAGCCAGAATAGGGCCTGAAGCAATCCTGCGCTTTTGCGGCCAGCTCCCAAGAAAGCGAGTTGAAAAATGGAGCTCAGGGGCACTGCAATTCACAAACCTGCAGAGTTAGAAATGATAACTCTCGTCCACAAATATATGGAGGGAAGGCTACGAAGAGGATTTGAAAGCAAGGCAGAATTGCAGGAAACCGATTTCAGGAGGTAGATTCGAATCGCCTTTAAAGCACAGGAAAAGCGGCAAAACCTCGACAATGATGCCCTTGGCCAAAAAGGGCGTATGCGTTTTTTCCTGAATATATTCAGGAAAAAACGCATACGCCCTTTTTGGCCAACCAAGCAACCTGGAAAGGCAAATCAGCGCTACAAAGAAGTCTCGCTTCCCATCGGTCAAAAGGGCCATGCTGAATAAAGTGTCAAAACCAGAAATGCAGGACAGGCCATGGAGAAATGGGAGCCTTGCTACGCTGATGGGCGGGCTGTAAATTGCCAACAGCCACTCTGGAGAAGTGTACGGTGTGTCCTGAAACATCTAAAAATCTCAGCTTAGAGAGCATAGGGCACTTCCACTCATGGGCGTATAAATTGGGAAAACTAAAAATCAGCAAGACACAGGCACCCCAAAGTTTAGGGCTGCTCTGTTGACAAGAACCTCCACTTCGTTACACCTTAAACATCCCAGGAAAGAGAAGAATGGATAAAGAAGTTGTGGTCCTTATGTACAATGGAATATCACTCAGCCATGAAATCAACGTCATAAGGCTAGGAGCAGCATGATGAGTGGATTTAGGTACGACGATTCTAAGTGAAATAAGTCACACAGAAAAAGACACTTATCATAAGATATCACTTACAGAGGGAATGTAAAAACCGCTACCCTTGAACTGAATTACAAAACAGAACAGAGTCGCACGTTTAGAAAACACACTATGGCTGCTTAACGGGAAAGGTGAGGTGGGGTGATGCATAAAACAAGGGATTCAAATTAGCTCAGATACCGTTCCATAAACCCAATATGTAATAGACAAGACCTACTCCTTGCTCAGTGAACTGGACTCAACGCCCCCTATTCACCGCCCAAGAATATATCTGACTAGTAAGAATCTTAAAACCTATGTATTGATATCTCTCTGTAAGTGAGTCAAGTGGGTTTAAAGCGGCATAAACACAGCAGTGCAAAGCAGCTAAACCCCATTATAAAAATCAATTACTTTTAAAGACCCGTGAAACAAAGACAGTGAAAGAGAGAGAAATTCTTACAAAATTCGTTCAGGGGCTGCGATGCCACCTGGAGTGACCATATCTAGACCCACAGATGACTGAGACATAAGGGTGGACACTCTTGGGGCTGAGAGGTTTGGTGAGGTTGGGTGAGCAAACGCAGACCCTTTAAAGTAATACGGCGTGGTACCCATCCAATGGGTCCCAAATCTCCAGGTTCAAGGGCATCTTCCTACATCGAACACATGCACGAGAAACCCAGAAGATGGTACACCGTGTGACCGGGAAAGGTTTCTAAAACGCACCTCATTTCTCATCTCCTTGTGCTCCGGTTCGCCATTCCAGCCGCTTTACTAGCAATCTCCCTCCTGGGAGAATCAGCACCTTTAACCTCCTGTTCCGTACACGTTGCAATTTGTCCTGAGGATGAACGGGAAGAGGGGGAACCAATGAGAGACTAGCTCTAGGTGTTGGGACAGGCACAAGTCACTCTATTTTCCCATCAGGAAGAAGAATTAACCACAGGCTCAGCCTGCCGCCCGGAGCCAGAATAGGGCCTGAAGCAATCCTGCGCTTTTGCGGCCAGCTCCCAAGAAAGCGAGTTAAAAAATGGAGCTCAGGGGCACTGCAATTCACAAACCTGCAGAGGTAGAAATGATAACTCTCGTCCACAAATATATGGAAGGAAGGCAACGATGAGGATTTGAAAGCAAGGCAGAATTGCAGGAAACAAATTTCAGGAGGTAGATTCGAATCGCCTTTAAAGCACAGGAAAAGCGGCAAAACCTCGACAATGATGCCCTTGGCCAAAAAGGGCGTAGGCGTTTTTTCCTGAATATATTCAGGAAAAAACGCCTACGCCCTTTTTGGCCAACCAAGCAACCTGGAAAGGCAAATCAGCGCTACAAAGAAGTCTCGCTTCCCATCGGTCAAAAGGGCCATGCTGAATAAAGTGTCAAAACCAGAAATGCAGGACAGGCCATGGAGAAATGGGAGCCTTGCTACGCTGATGGGTGGGCTGTAAATTGCCAACAGCCACTCTGGAGAAGTGTACGGTGTGTCCTGAAACATCTAAAAAACTCAGCTTAGAGAGCATAGGGCACTTCCACTCATGGGCGTATAAATTGGGAAAACTAAAAATCAGCAAGACACAGGCACCCCAAAGTTTAGGGCTGCTCTGTTGACAAGAACCTCCACTTCGTTACACCTTAAACATCCCAGGAAAGAGAAGAATGGATAAAGAAGTTGTGGTCCTTATGTACAATGGAATATCACTCAGCCATGAAATCAACGTCATAAGGCTAGGAGCAGCATGATGAGTGGATTTAGGTACGACGATTCTAAGTGAAATAAGTCACACAGAAAAAGACACTGATCATAAGATATCACTTACAGAGAGAATGTAAAAACCGCTACCCTTGAACTGAATTACAAAACAGAACAGAGTCGCACGTTTAGAAAACACACTATGGCTGCTTAACGGGAAAGGTGAGGTGGGGTGATGCATAAAACAAGGGTTTCAAATTAGCTCAGATACCGTTCCATAAACCCAATATGTAATAGACAAGACCTACTCCTTGCTCAGTGAACTGGACTCAACGCCCCCTATTCACCGCCCAAGAATATATCTGACTAGTAAGAATCTTAAAACCTATGTATTGATATCTCTCTGTAAGTGAGTCAAGTGGGTGTAAAGCGGCATAAACACAGCAGTGCAAAGCAGCTAAACCCCATTATAAAAATCAATTACTTTTAAAAACCCGTCAAACAAAGACAGTGAAAGAGAGATAAATTCTTACAAAATTCGTTCAGGGGCTGCGATGCCACCTGGATTGACCATATCTAGACCCACAGCTGATTGAGACATAAGGGTGGACACTCTTGGGGCTGAGAGGTTTGGTGAGGTTGGGTGAGCTAACGCAGACCCTTTAAAGTAATACGGCGTGGTACCCATCCCATGGGTCCCAAATCTCCAGGTTCCAGGGCATCTTCCTACGTCGAAAACATGCACGAGCAACCCAGAAGATGGTACACCGTGTTACCGGGAAAGGTTTCTAAAACGCACCTCATTTCTCATCTCCTTGTGCTCCGGTTCGCCATTCCAGCCGCTTTACTAGCAATCTCCCTCCTTGGAGAATCAGCACCTTTAACCTCCTGTTCCGTACACGTTGCAATTTGTCCTGAGGATGAACGGGAAGAGGGGGAACCAATGAGAGACTAGCTCTAGGTGTTGGGACAGGCACAGGTCACTCTATTTTCCCATCAGGAAGAAGAATTAACCACAGGCTCAGCCTGCCGCCCGGAGCCAGAATAGGGCCTGAAGCAATCCTGCGCTTTTGCGGCCAGCTCCCAAGAAAGCGAGTTAAAAAATGGAGCTCAGGGGCACTGCAATTCACAAACCTGCAGAGGTAGAAATGATAACTCTCGTCCACAAATATATGGAAGGAAGGCAACGATGAGGATTTGAAAGCAAGGCAGAATTGCAGGAAACAAATTTCAGGAGGTAGATTCGAATCGCCTTTAAAGCACAGGAAAAGCGGCAAAACCTCGACAATGATGCCCTTGGCCAAAAAGGGCGTATGCGTTTTTTCCTGAATATATTCAGGAAAAAACGCATACGCCCTTTTTGGCCAACCAAGCAACCTGGAAAGGCAAATCAGCGCTACAAAGAAGTCTCGCTTCCCATCGGTCAAAAGGGCCATGCTGAATAAAGTGTCAAAACCAGAAATGCAGGACAGGCCATGGAGAAATGGGAGCCTTGCTACGCTGATGGGCGGGCTGTAAATTGCCAACAGCCACTCTGGAGAAGTGTACGGTGTGTCCTGAAACATCTAAAAAACTCAGCTTAGAGAGCATAGGGCACTTCCACTCATGGGCGTATAAATTGGGAAAACTAAAAATCAGCAAGACACAGGCACCCCAAAGTTTAGGGCTGCTCTGTTGACAAGAACCTCCACTTCGTTACACCTTAAACATCCCAGGAAAGAGAAGAATGGATAAAGAAGTTGTGGTCCTTAGGTACAATGGAATATCACTCAGCCATGAAATCAACGTCATAAGGCTAGGAGCAGCATGATGAGTGGATTTAGGTACGACGATTCTAAGTGAAATAAGTCACACAGAAAAAGACACTGATCATAAGATATCACTTACAGAGAGAATGTAAAAACCGCTACCCTTGAACTGAATTACAAAACAGAACAGAGTCGCACGTTTAGAAAACACACTATGGCTGCTTAACGGGAAAGGTGAGGTGGGGTGATGCATAAAACAAGGGTTTCAAATTAGCTCAGATACCGTTCCATAAACCCAATATGTAATAGACAAGACCTACTCCTTGCTCAGTGAACTGGACTCAACGCCCCCTATTCACCGCCCAAGAATATATCTGACTAGTAAGAATCTTAAAACCTATGTATTGATATCTCTCTGTAAGTGAGTCAAGTGGGTGTAAAGCGGCATAAACACAGCAGTGCAAAGCAGCTAAACCCCATTATAAAAATCAATTACTTTTAAAAACCCGTCAAACAAAGACAGTGAAAGAGAGATAAATTCTTACAAAATTCGTTCAGGGGCTGCGATGCCACCTGGAATGACCATATCTAGAACCACAGCTGATTGAGACATAAGGGTGGACACTCTTGGGGCTGAGAGGTTTGGTGAGGTTGGGTGAGCTAACGCAGACCCTTTAAAGTAATACGGCGTGGTACCCATCCCATGGGTCCCAAATCTCCAGGTTCCAGGGCATCTTCCTACGTCGAAAACATGCACGAGCAACCCAAAAGATGGTACACCGTGTGACCGGGAAAGGTTTCTAAAACGCACCTCATTTCTCATCTCCTTGTGCTCCGGTTCGCCATTCCAGCCGCTTTACTAGCAATCTCCCTCCTTGGAGAATCAGCACCTTTAACCTCCTGTTCCGTACACGTTGCAATTTGTCCTGAGGATGAACGGGAAGAGGGGGAACCAATGAGAGACTAGCTCTAGGTGTTGGGACAGGCACAGGTCACTCTATTTTCCCATCAGGAAGAAGAATTAACCACAGGCTCAGCCTGCCGCCCGGAGCCAGAATAGGGCCTGAAGCAATCCTGCGCTTTTGCGGCCAGCTCCCAAGAAAGCGAGTTGAAAAATGGAGCTCAGGGGCACTGCAATTCACAAACCTGCAGAGTTAGAAATGATAACTCTCGTCCACAAATATATGGAGGGAAGGCTACGAAGAGGATTTGAAAGCAAGGCAGAATTGCAGGAAACAGATTTCAGGAGGTAGATTCGAATCGCCTTTAAAGCACAGGAAAAGCGGCAAAACCTCCACAATGATGCCCTTGGCCAAAAAGGGCGTATGCGTTTTTTCCTGAATATATTCAGGAAAAAACGCATACGCCCTTTTTGGCCAACCAAGCAACCTGGAAAGGCAAATCAGCGCTACAAAGAAGTCTCGCTTCCCATCGGTCAAAAGGGCCATGCTGAATAAAGTGTCAAAACCAGAAATGCAGGACAGGCCATGGAGAAATGGGAGCCTTGCTACGCTGATGGGCGGGCTGTAAATTGCCAACAGCCACTCTGGAGAAGTGTACGGTGTGTCCTGAAACATCTAAAAAACTCAGCTTAGAGAGCATAGGGCACTTCCACTCATGGGCGTATAAATTGGGAAAACTAAAAATCAGCAAGACACAGGCACCCCAAAGTTTAGGGCTGCTCTGTTGACAAGAACCTCCACTTCGTTACACCTGAAACATCCCAGGAAAGAGAAGAATGGATAAAGAAGTTGTGGTCCTTATGTACAATGGAATATCACTCAGCCATGAAATCAACGTCATAAGGCTAGGAGCAGCATGATGAGTGGATTTAGGTACGACGATTCTAAGTGAAATAAGTCACACAGAAAAAGACACTTATCATAAGATATCACTTACAGAGGGAATGTAAAAACCGCTACCCTTGAACTGAATTACAAAACAGAACAGAGTCGCACGTTTAGAAAACACACTATGGCTGCTTAACGGGAAAGGTGAGGTGGGGTGATGCATAAAACAAGGGTTTCAAATTAGTTCAGATACCGTTCCATAAACCCAATATGTAATAGACAAGACCTACTCCTTGCTCAGTGAACTGGACTCAACAACCCCTATTCACCGCCCAAGAATATATCTGACTAGTAAGAATCTTAAAACCTATGTATTGATATCTCTCTGTAAGTGAGTCAAGTAGGTTTAAAGCGGCATAAACACAGCAGTGCAAAGCAGCTAAACCCTATTATAAAAATCAATTACTTTTAAAAACCCGTGAAACAAAGACAGTGAAAGAGAGAGAAATTCTTACAAAATTCGTTCAGGGGCTGCGATGCCAGCTGGATTGACCATATCTAGACCCACAGATGACTGAGACATAAGGGTGGACACTCTTGGGGCTGAGAGGTTTGGTGAGGTTGGGTGAGCAAACGCAGACCCTTTAAAGTAATACGGCGTGGTACCCATCCCATGGGTCCCAAATCTCCAGGGTCAAGGGCATCTTCCTACGTCGAAAACATGCACGAGAAACCCAGAAGATGGTACACCGTGTGACCGGGAAAGGTTTCTAAAACGCACCTCATTTCTCATCTCCTTGTGCTCCGGTTCGCCATTCCAGCCGCTTTACTAGCAATCTCCCTCCTTGGAGAATCAGCACCTTTAACCTCCTGTTCCGTACACGTTGTAATTTCTCCTGAGGATGAACGGGAAGAGGGGGAACCATTGAGAGACTAGCTCTAGGTGTTGGGACAGGCACAGGTCACTCTATTTTCCCATCAGGTAGCAGAATTAACCACAGGCTCAGCCTGCCGCCCGGAGCCAGAATAGGGCCTGAAGCAATCCTGCGCTTTTGCGGCCAGCTCCCAAGAAAGCGAGTTGAAAAATGGAGCTCAGGGGCACTGCAATTCACAAACCTGCAGAGTTAGAAATGATAACTCTCGTCCACAAATATATGGAGGGAAGGCTACGAAGAGGATTTGAAAGCAAGGCAGAATTGCAGGAAACCGATTTCAGGAGGTAGATTCGAATCGCCTTTAAAGCACAGGAAAAGCGGCAAAACCTCGACAATGATGCCCTTGGCCAAAAAGGGCGTAGGCGTTTTTTCCTGAATATATTCAGGAAAAAACGCCTACGCCCTTTTTGGCCAACCAAGCAACCTGGAAAGGCAAATCAGCGCTACAAAGAAGTCTCGCTTCCCATCGGTCAAAAGGGCCATGCTGAATAAAGTGTCAAAACCAGAAATGCAGGACAGGCCATGGAGAAATGGGAGCCTTGCTACGCTGATGGGCGGGCTGTAAATTGCCAACAGCCACTCTGGAGAAGTGTACGGTGTGTCCTGAAACATCTAAAAAACTCAGCTTAGAGAGCATAGGGCACTTCCACTCATGGGCGTATAAATTGGGAAAACTAAAAATCAGCAAGACACAGGCACCCCAAAGTTTAGGGCTGCTCTGTTGACAAGAACCTCCACTTCGTTACACCTTAAACATCCCAGGAAAGAGAAGAATGGATAAAGAAGTTGTGGTCCTTAGGTACAATGGAATATCACTCAGCCATGAAATCAATGTCATAAGGCTAGGAGCAGCATGATGAGTGGATTTAGGTACGACGATTCTAAGTGAAATAAGTCACACAGAAAAAGACACTGATCATAAGATATCACTTACAGAGAGAATGTAAAAACCGCTACCCTTGAACTGAATTACAAAACAGAACAGAGTCGCACGTTTAGAAAACACACTATGGCTGCTTAACGGGAAAGGTGAGGTGGGGTGATGCATAAAACAAGGGTTTCAAATTAGCTCAGATACCGTTCCATAAACCCAATATGTAATAGACAAGACCTACTCCTTGCTCAGTGAACTGGACTCAACGCCCCCTATTCACCGCCCAAGAATATATCTGACTAGAAAGAATCTTAAAACCTATGTATTGATATCTCTCTGTAAGTGAGTCAAGTGGGTGAAAAGCGGCATAAACACAGCAGTGCAAAGCAGCTAAACCCTATTATAAAAATCAATTACTTTTAAAAACCCGTGAAACAAAGACAGTGAAAGAGAGAGAAATTCTTACAAAATTCGTTCAGGGGCTGCGATGCCACCTGGATTGACCATATCTAGACCCACAGCTGATTGAGACATAAGGGTGGACACTCTTGGGGCTGAGAGGTTTGGTGAGGTTGGGTGAGCTAACGCAGACCCTGTAAAGTAATACGGCGTGGTACCCATCCCATGGGTCCCAAATCTCCAGGGTCAAGGGCATCTTCCTACGTCGAAAACATGCACGAGAAACCCAGAAGATGGTACACCGTGTGACCGGGAAAGGTTTCTAAAACGCACGTCATTTCTCATCTCCTTGTGCTCCGGTTCGCCATTCCAGCCGCTTTACTAGCAATCTCCCTCCTGGGAGAATCAGCGCCTTTAACCTCCTGTTCCGTACACGTTGCAATTTGTCCTGATGATGAACGGGAAGAGGGGGAACCAATGAGAGACTAGCTCTAGGTGTTGGGACAGGCACAGGTCACTCTATTTTCCCATCAGGTAGCAGAATTAACCACAGGCTCAGCCTGCCGCCCGGAGCCAGAATAGGGCCTGAAGCAATCCTGCGCTTTTGCGGCCAGCTCCCAAGAAAGCGAGTTGAAAAATGGAGCTCAGGGGCACTGCAATTCACAAACCTGCAGAGTTAGAAATGATAACTCTCGTCCACAAATATATGGAGGGAAGGCTACGAAGAGGATTTGAAAGCAAGGCAGAATTGCAGGAAACCGATTTCAGGGGGTAGATTCGAATCGCCTTTAAAGCACAGGAAAAGCGGCAAAACCTCGACAATGATGCCCTTGGCCAAAAAGGGCGTATGCGTTTTTTCCTGAATAGATTCAGGAAAAAACGCATACGCCCTTTTTGGCCAACCAAGCAACCTGGAAAGGCAAATCAGTGCTACAAAGAAGTCTCGCTTCCCATCGGTCAAAAGGGCCATGCTGAATAAAGTGTCAAAACCAGAAATGCAGGACAGGCCATGGAGAAATGGGAGCCTTGCTACGCTGATGGGCGGGCTGTAAATTGCCAACAGCCACTCTGGAGAAGTGTACGGTGTGTCCTGAAACATCTAAAAAACTCAGCTTAGAGAGCATAGGGCACTTCCACTCATGGGCGTATAAATTGGGAAAACTAAAAATCAGCAAGACACAGGCACCCCAAAGTTTAGGGCTGCTCTGTTGACAAGAACCTCCACTTCGTTACACCTTAAACATCCCAGGAAAGAGAAGAATGGATAAAGAAGTTGTGGTCCTTATGTACAATGGAATATCACTCAGCCATGAAATCAACGTCATAAGGCTAGGAGCAGCATGATGAGTGGATTTAGGTACGACGATTCTAAGTGAAATAAGTCACACAGAAAAAGACACTTATCATAAGATATCACTTACAGAGGGTATGTAAAAACCGCTACCCTTGAACTGAATTACAAAACAGAACAGAGTCGCACGTTTAGAAAACACACTATGGCTGCTTAACGGGAAAGGTGAGGTGGGGTGATGCATAAAACAAGGGTTTCAAATTAGCTCAGATACCGTTCCATAAACCCAATATGTAATAGACAAGACCTACTCCTTGCTCAGTGAACTGGACTCAACGCCCCCTATTCACCGCCCAAGAATATATCTGACTAGTAAGAATCTTAAAATCTATGTATTGATATCTCTCTGTAAGTGAGTCAAGTGGGTTTAAAGCGGCATAAACACAGCAGTGCAAAGCAGCTAAACCCTATTATAAAAATAAATTACTTTTAAAAACCCGTGAAACAAAGACAGTGAAAGAGAGAGAAATTCTTACAAAATTCGTTCAGGGGCTGCGATGCCACCTGGATTGACCATATCTAGACCCACAGCTGATTGAGACATAAGGGTGGACACTCTTGGGGCTGAGAGGTTTGGTGAGGTTGGGTGAGCTAACGCAGACCCTGTAAAGTAATACGGCGTGGTACCCATCCCATGGGTCCCAAATCTCCAGGGTCAAGGGCATCTTCCTACGTCGAAAACATGCACGAGCAACCTAGAAGATGGTACACCGTGTGACCGGGAAAGGTTTCTAAAACGCACCTCATTTCTCATCTCCTTGTGCTCCGGTTCGCCATTCCAGCCGCTTTACTAGCAATCTCCCTCCTTGGAGAATCAGCACCTTTAACCTCCTGTTCCGTACAGGTTGCAATTTCTCCTGAGGATGAACGGGAAGAGGGGGAACCAATGAGAGACTAGCTCTAGGTGTTGGGACAGGCACAGGTCACTCTATTTTCCCATCAGGAAGAAGAATGAACCACAGGCTCAGCCTGCCGCCCGGAGCCAGAATAGGGCCTGAAGCAATCCTGCGCTTTTGCAGCCAGCTCCCAAGAAAGCGAGTTGAAAAATGGAGCTCAGGGGCACTGCAATTCACAAACCTGCAGAGGTAGAAATGATAACTCTCGTCCACAAATATATGGAGGGAAGGCTACGAAGAGGATTTGAAAGCAAGGTAGAATTGCAGGAAACAGATTTCAGGAGGTAGATTCGAATCGCCTTTAAAGCACAGGAAAAGCGGCAAAACCTCCACAATGATGCCCTTGGCCAAAAAGGGCGTATGCGTTTTTTCCTGAATATATTCAGGAAAAAACGCATACGCCCTTTTTGGCCAACCAAGCAACCTGGAAAGGCAAATCAGCGCTACAAAGAAGTCTCGCTTCCCATCGGTCAAAAGGGCCATGCTGAATAAAGTGTCAAAACCAGAAATGCAGGACAGGCCATGGAGAAATGGGAGCCTTGCTACGCTGATGGGCGGGCTGTAAATTGCCAACAGCCACTCTGGAGAAGTGTACGGTGTGTCCTGAAACATCTAAAAAACTCAGCTTAGAGAGCATAGGGCACTTCCACTCATGGGCGTATAAATTGGGAAAACTAAAAATCAGCAAGACACAGGCACCCCAAAGTTTAGGGCTGCTCTGTTGACAAGAACCTCCACTTCGTTACACCTTAAACATCCCAGGAAAGAGAAGAATGGATAAAGAAGTTGTGGTCCTTATGTACAATGGAATATCACTCAGCCATGAAATCAACGTCATAAGGCTAGGAGCAGCATGATGAGTGGATTTAGGTACGACGATTCTAAGTGAAATAAGTCACACAGAAAAAGACACTTATCATAAGATATCACTTACAGAGGGTATGTAAAAACCGCTACCCTTGAACTGAATTACAAAACAGAACAGAGTCGCACGTTTAGAAAACACACTATGGCTGCTTAACGGGAAAGGTGAGGTGGGGTGATGCATAAAACAAGGGTTTCAAATTAGCTCAGATACCGTTCCATAAACCCAATATGTAATAGACAAGACCTACTCCTTGCTCAGTGAACTGGACTCAACGCCCCCTATTCACCGCCCAAGAATATATCTGACTAGTAAGAATCTTAAAATCTATGTATTGATATCTCTCTGTAAGTGAGTCAAGTGGGTGTAAAGCGGCATAAACACAGCAGTGCAAAGCAGCTAAACCCTATTATAAAAATAAATTACTTTTAAAAACCCGTGAAACAAAGACAGTGAAAGAGAGAGAAATTCTTACAAAATTCGTTCAGGGGCTGCGATGCCACCTGGATTGACCATATCTAGACCCACAGCTGATTGAGACATAAGGGTGGACACTCTTGGGGCTGAGAGGTTTGGTGAGGTTGGGTGAGCTAACGCAGACCCTGTAAAGTAATACGGCGTGGTACCCATCCCATGGGTCCCAAATCTCCAGGTTCAAGGGCATCTTCCTACGTCGAAAACATGCACGAGCAACCTAGAAGATGGTACACCGTGTGACCGGGAAAGGTTTCTAAAACGCACCTCATTTCTCATCTCCTTGTGCTCCGGTTCGCCATTCCAGCCGCTTTACTAGCAATCTCCCTCCTTGGAGAATCAGCACCTTTAACCTCCTGTTCCGTACAGGTTGCAATTTCTCCTGAGGATGAACGGGAAGAGGGGGAACCAATGAGAGACTAGCTCTAGGTGTTGGGACAGGCACAGGTCACTCTATTTTCCCATCAGGAAGAAGAATGAACCACAGGCTCAGCCTGCCGCCCGGAGCCAGAATAGGGCCTGAAGCAATCCTGCGCTTTTGCAGCCAGCTCCCAAGAAAGCGAGTTGAAAAATGGAGCTCAGGGGCACTGCAATTCACAAACCTGCAGAGGTAGAAATGATAACTCTCGTCCACAAATATATGGAGGGAAGGCTACGAAGAGGATTTGAAAGCAAGGTAGAATTGCAGGAAACAGATTTCAGGAGGTAGATTCGAATCGCCTTTAAAGCACAGGAAAAGCGGCAAAACCTCCACAATGATGCCCTTGGCCAAAAAGGGCGTATGCGTTTTTTCCTGAATATATTCAGGAAAAAACGCCTACGCCCTTTTTGGCCAACCAAGCAACCTGGAAAGGCAAATCAGCGCTACAAAGAAGTCTCGCTTCCCATCGGTCAAAAGGGCCATGCTGAATAAAGTGTCAAAACCAGAAATGCAGGACAGGCCATGGAGAAATGGGAGCCTTGCTACGCTGATGGGCGGGCTGTAAATTGCCAACAGCCACTCTGGAGAAGTGTACGGTGTGTCCTGAAACATCTAAAAAACTCAGCTTAGAGAGCATAGGGCACTTCCACTCATGGGCGTATAAATTGGGAAAACTAAAAATCAGCAAGACACAGGCACCCCAAAGTTTAGGGCTGCTCTGTTGACAAGAACCTCCACTTCGTTACACCTTAAACATCCCAGGAAAGAGAAGAATGGATAAAGAAGTTGTGGTCCTTAGGTACAATGGAATATCACTCAGCCATGAAATCAACGTCATAAGGCTAGGAGCAGCATGATGAGTGGATTTAGGTACGACGATTCTAAGTGAAATAAGTCACACAGAAAAAGACACTGATCATAAGATATCACTTACAGAGAGAATGTAAAAACCGCTACCCTTGAACTGAATTACAAAACAGAACAGAGTCGCACATTTAGAAAACACACTATGGCTGCTTAACGGGAAAGGTGAGGTGGGGTGATGCATAAAACAAGGGTTTCAAATTAGCTCAGATACCGTTCCATAAACCCAATATGTAATAGACAAGACCTACTCCTTGCTCAGTGAACTGGACTCAACGCCCCCTATTCACCGCCCAAGAATATATCTGACTAGAAAGAATCTTAAAACCTATGTATTGATATCTCTCTGTAAGTGAGTCAAGTGGGTGAAAAGCGGCATAAACACAGCAGTGCAAAGCAGCTAAACCCTATTATAAAAATCAATTACTTTTAAAAACCAGTGAAACAAAGACAGTGAAAGAGAGAGAAATTCTTACAAAATTCGTTCAGGGGCTGCGATGCCACCTGGATTGACCATATCTAGACCCACAGCTGATTGAGACATAAGGGTGGACACTCTTGGGGCTGAGAGGTTTGGTGAGGTTGGGTGAGCTAACGCAGACCCTGTAAAGTAATACGGCGTGGTACCCATCCCATGGGTCCCAAATCTCCAGGGTCAAGGGCATCTTCCTACGTCGAAAACATGCACGAGAAACCCAGAAGATGGTACACCGTGTGACCGGGAAAGGTTTCTAAAACGCACGTCATTTCTCATCTCCTTGTGCTCCGGTTCGCCATTCCAGCCGCTTTACTAGCAATCTCCCTCTTTGGAGAATCAGCGCCTTTAACCTCCTGTTCCGTACACGTTGCAATTTGTCCTGATGATGAACGGGAAGAGGGGGAACCAATGAGAGACTAGCTCTAGGTGTTGGGACAGGCACAGGTCACTCTATTTTCCCATCAGGTAGCAGAATTAACCACAGGCTCAGCCTGCCGCCCGGAGCCAGAATAGGGCCTGAAGCAATCCTGCGCTTTTGCGGCCAGCTCCCAAGAAAGCGAGTTGAAAAATGGAGCTCAGGGGCACTGCAATTCACAAACCTGCAGAGTTAGAAATGATAACTCTCGTCCACAAATATATGGAGGGAAGGCTACGAAGAGGATTTGAAAGCAAGGCAGAATTGCAGGAAACCGATTTCAGGGGGTAGATTCGAATCGCCTTTAAAGCACAGGAAAAGCGGCAAAACCTCGACAATGGTGCCCTTGGCCAAAAAGGGCGTATGCGTTTTTTCCTGAATATATTCAGGAAAAAACGCATACGCCCTTTTTGGCCAACCAAGCAACCTGGAAAGGCAAATCAGTGCTACAAAGAAGTCTCGCTTCCCATCGGTCAAAAGGGCCATGCTGAATAAAGTGTCAAAACCAGAAATGCAGGACAGGCCATGGAGAAATGGGAGCCTTGCTACGCTGATGGGCGGGCTGTAAATTGCCAACAGCCACTCTGGAGAAGTGTACGGTGTGTCCTGAAACATCTAAAAAACTCAGCTTAGAGAGCATAGGGCACTTCCACTCATGGGCGTATAAATAGGGAAAACTAAAAATCAGCAAGACACAGGCACCCCAAAGTTTAGGGCTGCTCTGTTGACAAGAACCTCCACTTCGTTACACCTTAAACATCCCAGGAAAGAGAAGAATGGATAAAGAAGTTGTGGTCCTTATGTACAATGGAATATCACTCAGCCATGAAATCAACGTCATAAGGCTAGGAGCAGCATGATGAGTGGATTTAGGTACGACGATTCTAAGTGAAATAAGTCACACAGAAAAAGACACTTATCATAAGATATCACTTACAGAGGGTATGTAAAAACCGCTACCCTTGAACTGAATTACAAAACAGAACAGAGTCGCACGTTTAGAAAACACACTATGGCTGCTTAACGGGAAAGGTGAGGTGGGGTGATGCATAAAACAAGGGTTTCAAATTAGCTCAGATACCGTTCCATAAACCCAATATGTAATAGACAAGACCTACTCCTTGCTCAGTGAACTGGACTCAACGCCCCCTATTCACCGCCCAAGAATATATCTGACTAGAAAGAATCTTAAAATCTATGTATTGATATCTCTCTGTAAGTGAGTCAAGTGGGTGAAAAGCGGCATAAACACAGCAGTGCAAAGCAGCTAAACCCTATTATAAAAATCAATTACTTTTAAAAACCCGTGAAACAAAGACAGTGAAAGAGAGAGAAATTCTTACAAAATTCGTTCAGGGGCTGCGATGCCACCTGGATTGACCATATCTAGACCCACAGCTGATTGAGACATAAGGGTGGACACTCTTGGGGCTGAGAGGTTTGGTGAGGTTGGGTGAGCTAACGCAGACCCTGTAAAGTAATACGGCGTGGTACCCATCCCATGGGTCCCAAATCTCCAGGGTCAAGGGCATCTTCCTACGTCGAAAACATGCACGAGAAACCCAGAAGATGGTACACCGTGTGACCGGGAAAGGTTTCTAAAACGCACGTCATTTCTCATCTCCTTGTGCTCCGGTTCGCCATTCCAGCCGCTTTACTAGCAATCTCCCTCTTTGGAGAATCAGCGCCTTTAACCTCCTGTTCCGTACACGTTGCAATTTGTCCTGATGATGAACGGGAAGAGGGGGAACCAATGAGAGACTAGCTCTAGGTGTTGGGACAGGCACAGGTCACTCTATTTTCCCATCAGGTAGCAGAATTAACCACAGGCTCAGCCTGCCGCCCGGAGCCAGAATAGGGCCTGAAGCAATCCTGCGCTTTTGCGGCCAGCTCCCAAGAAAGCGAGTTGAAAAATGGAGCTCAGGGGCACTGCAATTCACAAACCTGCAGAGTTAGAAATGATAACTCTCGTCCACAAATATATGGAGGGAAGGCTACGAAGAGGATTTGAAAGCAAGGCAGAATTGCAGGAAACCGATTTCAGGGGGTAGATTCGAATCGCCTTTAAAGCACAGGAAAAGCGGCAAAACCTCGACAATGGTGCCCTTGGCCAAAAAGGGCGTATGCGTTTTTTCCTGAATATATTCAGGAAAAAACGCATACGCCCTTTTTGGCCAACCAAGCAACCTGGAAAGGCAAATCAGTGCTACAAAGAAGTCTCGCTTCCCATCGGTCAAAAGGGCCATGCTGAATAAAGTGTCAAAACCAGAAATGCAGGACAGGCCATGGAGAAATGGGAGCCTTGCTACGCTGATGGGCGGGCTGTAAATTGCCAACAGCCACTCTGGAGAAGTGTACGGTGTGTCCTGAAACATCTAAAAAACTCAGCTTAGAGAGCATAGGGCACTTCCACTCATGGGCGTATAAATAGGGAAAACTAAAAATCAGCAAGACACAGGCACCCCAAAGTTTAGGGCTGCTCTGTTGACAAGAACCTCCACTTCGTTACACCTTAAACATCCCAGGAAAGAGAAGAATGGATAAAGAAGTTGTGGTCCTTATGTACAATGGAATATCACTCAGCCATGAAATCAACGTCATAAGGCTAGGAGCAGCATGATGAGTGGATTTAGGTACGACGATTCTAAGTGAAATAAGTCACACAGAAAAAGACACTTATCATAAGATATCACTTACAGAGGGTATGTAAAAACCGCTACCCTTGAACTGAATTACAAAACAGAACAGAGTCGCACGTTTAGAAAACACACTATGGCTGCTTAACGGGAAAGGTGAGGTGGGGTGATGCATAAAACAAGGGTTTCAAATTAGCTCAGATACCGTTCCATAAACCCAATATGTAATAGACAAGACCTACTCCTTGCTCAGTGAACTGGACTCAACGCCCCCTATTCACCGCCCAAGAATATATCTGACTAGAAAGAATCTTAAAATCTATGTATTGATATCTCTCTGTAAGTGAGTCAAGTGGGTGAAAAGCGGCATAAACACAGCAGTGCAAAGCAGCTAAACCCTATTATAAAAATCAATTACTTTTAAAAACCCGTGAAACAAAGACAGTGAAAGAGAGAGAAATTCTTACAAAATTCGTTCAGGGGCTGCGATGCCACCTGGATTGACCATATCTAGACCCACAGCTGATTGAGACATAAGGGTGGACACTCTTGGGGCTGAGAGGTTTGGTGAGGTTGGGTGAGCTAACGCAGACCCTGTAAAGTAATACGGCGTGGTACCCATCCCATGGGTCCCAAATCTCCAGGGTCAAGGGCATCTTCCTACGTCGAAAACATGCACGAGAAACCCAGAAGATGGTACACCGTGTGACCGGGAAAGGTTTCTAAAACGCACGTCATTTCTCATCTCCTTGTGCTCCGGTTCGCCATTCCAGCCGCTTTACTAGCAATCTCCCTCTTTGGAGAATCAGCGCCTTTAACCTCCTGTTCCGTACACGTTGCAATTTGTCCTGATGATGAACGGGAAGAGGGGGAACCAATGAGAGACTAGCTCTAGGTGTTGGGACAGGCACAGGTCACTCTATTTTCCCATCAGGTAGCAGAATTAACCACAGGCTCAGCCTGCCGCCCGGAGCCAGAATAGGGCCTGAAGCAATCCTGCGCTTTTGCGGCCAGCTCCCAAGAAAGCGAGTTGAAAAATGGAGCTCAGGGGCACTGCAATTCACAAACCTGCAGAGTTAGAAATGATAACTCTCGTCCACAAATATATGGAGGGAAGGCTACGAAGAGGATTTGAAAGCAAGGCAGAATTGCAGGAAACCGATTTCAGGGGGTAGATTCGAATCGCCTTTAAAGCACAGGAAAAGCGGCAAAACCTCGACAATGGTGCCCTTGGCCAAAAAGGGCGTATGCGTTTTTTCCTGAATATATTCAGGAAAAAACGCATACGCCCTTTTTGGCCAACCAAGCAACCTGGAAAGGCAAATCAGTGCTACAAAGAAGTCTCGCTTCCCATCGGTCAAAAGGGCCATGCTGAATAAAGTGTCAAAACCAGAAATGCAGGACAGGCCATGGAGAAATGGGAGCCTTGCTACGCTGATGGGCGGGCTGTAAATTGCCAACAGCCACTCTGGAGAAGTGTACGGTGTGTCCTGAAACATCTAAAAAACTCAGCTTAGAGAGCATAGGGCACTTCCACTCATGGGCGTATAAATAGGGAAAACTAAAAATCAGCAAGACACAGGCACCCCAAAGTTTAGGGCTGCTCTGTTGACAAGAACCTCCACTTCGTTACACCTTAAACATCCCAGGAAAGAGAAGAATGGATAAAGAAGTTGTGGTCCTTATGTACAATGGAATATCACTCAGCCATGAAATCAACGTCATAAGGCTAGGAGCAGCATGATGAGTGGATTTAGGTACGACGATTCTAAGTGAAATAAGTCACACAGAAAAAGACACTTATCATAAGATATCACTTACAGAGGGTATGTAAAAACCGCTACCCTTGAACTGAATTACAAAACAGAACAGAGTCGCACGTTTAGAAAACACACTATGGCTGCTTAACGGGAAAGGTGAGGTGGGGTGATGCATAAAACAAGGGTTTCAAATTAGCTCAGATACCGTTCCATAAACCCAATATGTAATAGACAAGACCTACTCCTTGCTCAGTGAACTGGACTCAACGCCCCCTATTCACCGCCCAAGAATATATCTGACTAGAAAGAATCTTAAAATCTATGTATTGATATCTCTCTGTAAGTGAGTCAAGTGGGTGAAAAGCGGCATAAACACAGCAGTGCAAAGCAGCTAAACCCTATTATAAAAATCAATTACTTTTAAAAACCCGTGAAACAAAGACAGTGAAAGAGAGAGAAATTCTTACAAAATTCGTTCAGGGGCTGCGATGCCACCTGGATTGACCATATCTAGACCCACAGCTGATTGAGACATAAGGGTGGACACTCTTGGGGCTGAGAGGTTTGGTGAGGTTGGGTGAGCTAACGCAGACCCTGTAAAGTAATACGGCGTGGTACCCATCCCATGGGTCCCAAATCTCCAGGGTCAAGGGCATCTTCCTACGTCGAAAACATGCACGAGAAACCCAGAAGATGGTACACCGTGTGACCGGGAAAGGTTTCTAAAACGCACGTCATTTCTCATCTCCTTGTGCTCCGGTTCGCCATTCCAGCCGCTTTACTAGCAATCTCCCTCTTTGGAGAATCAGCGCCTTTAACCTCCTGTTCCGTACACGTTGCAATTTGTCCTGATGATGAACGGGAAGAGGGGGAACCAATGAGAGACTAGCTCTAGGTGTTGGGACAGGCACAGGTCACTCTATTTTCCCATCAGGTAGCAGAATTAACCACAGGCTCAGCCTGCCGCCCGGAGCCAGAATAGGGCCTGAAGCAATCCTGCGCTTTTGCGGCCAGCTCCCAAGAAAGCGAGTTGAAAAATGGAGCTCAGGGGCACTGCAATTCACAAACCTGCAGAGTTAGAAATGATAACTCTCGTCCACAAATATATGGAGGGAAGGCTACGAAGAGGATTTGAAAGCAAGGCAGAATTGCAGGAAACCGATTTCAGGGGGTAGATTCGAATCGCCTTTAAAGCACAGGAAAAGCGGCAAAACCTCGACAATGGTGCCCTTGGCCAAAAAGGGCGTATGCGTTTTTTCCTGAATATATTCAGGAAAAAACGCATACGCCCTTTTTGGCCAACCAAGCAACCTGGAAAGGCAAATCAGCGCTACAAAGAAGTCTCGCTTCCCATCGGTCAAAAGGGCCATGCTGAATAAAGTGTCAAAACCAGAAATGCAGGACAGGCCATGGAGAAATGGGAGCCTTGCTACGCTGATGGGCGGGCTGTAAATTGCCAACAGCCACTCTGGAGAAGTGTACGGTGTGTCCTGAAACATCTAAAAAACTCAGCTTAGAGAGCATAGGGCACTTCCACTCATGGGCGTATAAATTGGGAAAACTAAAAATCAGCAAGACACAGGCACCCCAAAGTTTAGGGCTGCTCTGTTGACAAGAACCTCCACTTCGTTACACCTTAAACATCCCAGGAAAGAGAAGAATGGATAAAGAAGTTGTGGTCCTTATGTACAATGGAATATCACTCAGCCATGAAATCAACGTCATAAGGCTAGGAGCAGCATGATGAGTGGATTTAGGTACGACGATTCTAAGTGAAATAAGTCACACAGAAAAAGACACTTATCATAAGATATCACTTACAGAGGGTATGTAAAAACCGCTACCCTTGAACTGAATTACAAAACAGAACAGAGTCGCACGTTTAGAAAACACACTATGGCTGCTTAACAGGAAAGGTGAGGTGGGGTGATGCATAAAACAAGGGTTTCAAATTAGCTCAGATACCGTTCCATAAACCCAATATGTAATAGACAAGACCTACTCCTTGCTCAGTGAACTGGACTCAACGCCCCCTATTCACCGCCCAAGAATATATCTGACTAGTAAGAATCTTAAAATCTATGTATTGATATCTCTCTGTAAGTGAGTCAAGTGGGTGTAAAGCGGCATAAACACAGCAGTGCAAAGCAGCTAAACCCTATTATAAAAATAAATTACTTTTAAAAACCCGTGAAACAAAGACAGTGAAAGAGAGAGAAATTCTTACAAAATTCGTTCAGGGGCTGCGATGCCACCTGGATTGACCATATCTAGACCCACAGCTGATTGAGACATAAGGGTGGACACTCTTGGGGCTGAGAGGTTTGGTGAGGTTGGGTGAGCTAACGCAGACCCTGTAAAGTAATACGGCGTGGTACCCATCCCATAGGTCCCAAATCTCCAGGTTCAAGGGCATCTTCCTACGTCGAAAACATGCACGAGCAACCTAGAAGATGGTACACCGTGTGACCGGGAAAGGTTTCTAAAACGCACGTCATTTCTCATCTCCTTGTGCTCCGGTTCGCCATTCCAGCCGCTTTACTAGCAATCTCCCTCCTTGGAGAATCAGCACCTTTAACCTCCTGTTCCGTACAGGTTGCAATTTCTCCTGAGGATGAACGGGAAGAGGGGGAACCAATGAGAGACTAGCTCTAGGTGTTGGGACAGGCACAGGTCACTCTATTTTCCCATCAGGAAGAAGAATGAACCACAGGCTCAGCCTGCCGCCCGGAGCCAGAATAGGGCCTGAAGCAATCCTGCGCTTTTGCGGCCAGCTCCCAAGAAAGCGAGTTGAAAAATGGAGCTCAGGGGCACTGCAATTCACAAACCTGCAGAGGTAGAAATGATAACTCTCGTCCACAAATATATGGAGGGAAGGCAACGAAGAGGATTTGAAAGCAAGGCAGAATTGCAGGAAACAGATTTCAGGAGGTAGATTCGAATCGCCTTTAAAGCACAGGAAAAGCGGCAAAACCTCCACAATGATGCCCTTGGCCAAAAAGGGCGTATGCGTTTTTTCCTGAATATATTCAGGAAAAAACGCATACGCCCTTTTTGGCCAACCAAGCAACCTGGAAAGGCAAATCAGCGCTACAAAGAAGTCTCGCTTCCCATCGGTCAAAAGGGCCATGCTGAATAAAGTGTCAAAACCAGAAATGCAGGACAGGCCATGGAGAAATGGGAGCCTTGCTACGCTGATGGGCGGGCTGTAAATTGCCAACAGCCACTCTGGAGAAGTGTACGGTGTGTCCTGAAACATCTAAAAAACTCAGCTTAGAGAGCATAGGGCACTTCCACTCATGGGCGTATAAATTGGGAAAACTAAAAATCAGCAAGACACAGGCACCCCAAAGTTTAGGGCTGCTCTGTTGACAAGAACCTCCACTTCGTTACACCTTAAACATCCCAGGAAAGAGAAGAATGGATAAAGAAGTTGTGGTCCTTAGGTACAATGGAATATCACTCAGCCATGAAATCAACGTCATAAGGCTAAGAGCAGCATGATGAGTGGATTTAGGTACGACGATTCTAAGTGAAATAAGTCACACAGAAAAAGACACTGATCATAAGATATCACTTACAGAGAGAATGTAAAAACCGCTACCCTTGAACTGAATTACAAAACAGAACAGAGTCGCACGTTTAGAAAACACACTATGGCTGCTTAACGGGAAAGGTGAGGTGGGGTGATGCATAAAACAAGGGTTTCAAATTAGCTCAGATACCGTTCCATAAACCCAATATGTAATAGACAAGACCTACTCCTTGCTCAGTGAACTGGACTCAACGCCCCCTATTCACCGCCCAAGAATATATCTGACTAGAAAGAATCTTAAAACCTATGTATTGATATCTCTCTGTAAGTGAGTCAATTGGGTGAAAAGCGGCATAAACACAGCAGTGCAAAGCAGCTAAACCCTATTATAAAAATCAATTACTTTTAAAAAGCCGTGAAACAAAGACAGTGAAAGAGAGAGAAATTCTTACAAAATTCGTTCAGGGGCTGCGATGCCACCTGGATTGACCATATCTAGACCCACAGCTGATTGAGACATAAGGGTGGACACTCTTGGGGCTGAGAGGTTTGGTGAGGTTGGGTGAGCTAACGCAGACCCTGTAAAGTAATACGGCGTGGTACCCATCCCATGGGTCCCAAATCTCCAGGGTCAAGGGCATCTTCCTACGTCGAAAACATGCACGAGAAACCCAGAAGATGGTACACCGTGTGACCGGGAAAGGTTTCTAAAACGCACGTCATTTCTCATCTCCTTGTGCTCTGGTTCGCCATTCCAGCCGCTTTACTAGCAATCTCCCTCTTTGGAGAATCAGCGCCTTTAACCTCCTGTTCCGTACACGTTGCAATTTGTCCTGATGATGAACGGGAAGAGGGGGAACCAATGAGAGACTAGCTCTAGGTGTTGGGACAGGCACAGGTCACTCTATTTTCCCATCAGGTAGCAGAATTAACCACAGGCTCAGCCTGCCGCCCGGAGCCAGAATAGGGCCTGAAGCAATCCTGCGCTTTTGCGGCCAGCTCCCAAGAAAGCGAGTTGAAAAATGGAGCTCAGGGGCACTGCAATTCACAAACCTGCAGAGTTAGAAATGATAACTCTCGTCCACAAATATATGGAGGGAAGGCTACGAAGAGGATTTGAAAGCAAGGCAGAATTGCAGGAAACCGATTTCAGGGGGTAGATTCGAATCGCCTTTAAAGCACAGGAAAAGCGGCAAAACCTCGACAATGGTGCCCTTGGCCAAAAAGGGCGTATGCGTTTTTTCCTGAATATATTCAGGAAAAAACGCATACGCCCTTTTTGGCCAACCAAGCAACCTGGAAAGGCAAATCAGTGCTACAAAGAAGTCTCGCTTCCCATCGGTCAAAAGGGCCATGCTGAATAAAGTGTCAAAACCAGAAATGCAGGACAGGCCATGGAGAAATGGGAGCCTTGCTACGCTGATGGGCGGGCTGTAAATTGCCAACAGCCACTCTGGAGAAGTGTACGGTGTGTCCTGAAACATCTAAAAAACTCAGCTTAGAGAGCATAGGGCACTTCCACTCATGGGCGTATAAATTGGGAAAACTAAAAATCAGCAAGACACAGGCACCCCAAAGTTTAGGGCTGCTCTGTTGACAAGAACCTCCACTTCGTTACACCTGAAACATCCCAGGAAAGAGAAGAATGGATAAAGAAGTTGTGGTCCTTATGTACAATGGAATATCACTCAGCCATGAAATCAACGTCATAAGGCTAGGAGCAGCATGATGAGTGGATTTAGGTACGACGATTCTAAGTGAAATAAGTCACACAGAAAAAGACACTTATCATAAGATATCACTTACAGAGGGTATGTAAAAACCGCTACCCTTGAACTGAATTACAAAACAGAACAGAGTCGCACGTTTAGAAAACACACTATGGCTGCTTAACGGGAAAGGTGAGGTGGGGTGATGCATAAAACAAGGGTTTCAAATTAGCTCAGATACCGTTCCATAAACCCAATATGTAATAGACAAGACCTACTCCTTGCTCAGTGAACTGGACTCAACGCCCCCTATTCACCGCCCAAGAATATATCTGACTAGTAAGAATCTTAAAATCTATGTATTGATATCTCTCTGTAAGTGAGTCAAGTGGGTGTAAAGCGGCATAAACACAGCAGTGCAAAGCAGCTAAACCCTATTATAAAAATAAATTACTTTTAAAAACCCGTGAAACAAAGACAGTGAAAGAGAGAGAAATTCTTACAAAATTCGTTCAGGGGCTGCGATGCCACCTGGATTGACCATATCTAGACCCACAGCTGATTGAGACATAAGGGTGGACACTCTTGGGGCTGAGAGGTTTGGTGAGGTTGGGTGAGCTAACGCAGACCCTGTAAAGTAATACGGCGTGGTACCCATCCCATGGGTCCCAAATTTCCAGGTTCAAGGGCATCTTCCTACGTCGAAAACATGCACGAGCAACCTAGAAGATGGTACACCGTGTGACCGGGAAAGGTTTCTAAAACGCACCTCATTTCTCATCTCCTTGTGCTCCGGTTCGCCATTCCAGCCGCTTTACTAGCAATCTCCCTCCTTGGAGAATCAGCACCTTTAACCTCCTGTTCCGTACAGGTTGCAATTTGTCCTGATGATGAACGGGAAGAGGGGGAACCAATGAGAGACTAGCTCTAGGTGTTGGGACAGGCACAGGTCACTCTATTTTCCCATCAGGAAGAAGAATGAACCACAGGCTCAGCCTGCCGCCCAGAGCCAGAATAGGGCCTGAAGCAATCCTGCGCTTTTGCAGCCAGCTCCCAAGAAAGCGAGTTGAAAAATGGAGCTCAGGGGCACTGCAATTCACAAACCTGCAGAGGTAGAAATGATAACTCTCGTCCACAAATATATGGAGGGAAGGCTACGAAGAGGATTTGAAAGCAAGGTAGAATTGCAGGAAACAGATTTCAGGAGGTAGATTCGAATCGCCTTTAAAGCACAGGAAAAGCGGCAAAACCTCCACAATGATGCCCTTGGCCAAAAAGGGCGTATGCGTTTTTTCCTGAATATATTCAGGAAAAAACGCATACGCCCTTTTTGGCCAACCAAGCAACCTGGAAAGGCAAATCAGCGCTACAAAGAAGTCTCGCTTCCCATCGGTCAAAAGGGCCATGCTGAATAAAGTGTCAAAACCAGAAATGCAGGACAGGCCATGGAGAAATGGGAGCCTTGCTACGCTGATGGGCGGGCTGTAAATTGCCAACAGCCACTCTGGAGAAGTGTACGGTGTGTCCTGAAACATCTAAAAAACTCAGCTTAGAGAGCATAGGGCACTTCCACTCATGGGCGTATAAATTGGGAAAACTAAAAATCAGCAAGACACAGGCACCCCAAAGTTTAGGGCTGCTCTGTTGACAAGAACCTCCACTTCGTTACACCTTAAACATCCCAGGAAAGAGAAGAATGGATAAAGAAGTTGTGGTCCTTATGTACAATGGAATATCACTCAGCCATGAAATCAACGTCATAAGGCTAGGAGCAGCATGATGAGTGGATTTAGGTACGACGATTCTAAGTGAAATAAGTCACACAGAAAAAGACACTGATCATAAGATATCACTTACAGAGAGAATGTAAAAACCGCTACCCTTGAACTGAATTACAAAACAGAACAGAGTCGCACGTTTAGAAAACACACTATGGCTGCTTAACGGGAAAGGTGAGGTGGGGTGATGCATAAAACAAGGGTTTCAAATTAGCTCAGATACCGTTCCATAAACCCAATATGTAATAGACAAGACCTACTCCTTGCTCAGTGAACTGGACTCAACGCCCCCTATTCACCGCCCAAGAATATATCTGACTAGAAAGAATCTTAAAACCTATGTATTGATATCTCTCTGTAAGTGAGTCAAGTGGGTGAAAAGCGGCATAAACACAGCAGTGCAAAGCAGCTAAACCCTATTATAAAAATCAATTACTTTTAAAAACCCGTGAAACAAAGACAGTGAAAGAGAGAGAAATTCTTACAAAATTCGTTCAGGGGCTGCGATGCCACCTGGATTGACCATATCTAGACCCACAGCTGATTGAGACATAAGGGTGGACACTCTTGGGGCTGAGAGGTTTGGTGAGGTTGGGTGAGCTAACGCAGACCCTGTAAAGTAATACGGCGTGGTACCCATCCCATGGGTCCCAAATCTCCAGGGTCAAGGGCATCTTCCTACGTCGAAAACATGCACGAGAAACCCAGAAGATGGTACACCGTGTGACCGGGAAAGGTTTCTAAAACGCACGTCATTTCTCATCTCCTTGTGCTCCGGTTCGCCATTCCAGCCGCTTTACTAGCAATCTCCCTCTTTGGAGAATCAACGCCTTTAACCTCCTGTTCCGTACACGTTGCAATTTGTCCTGATGATGAACGGGAAGAGGGGGAACCAATGAGAGACTAGCTCTAGGTGTTGGGACAGGCACAGGTCACTCTATTTTCCCATCAGGTAGCAGAATTAACCACAGGCTCAGCCTGCCGCCCGGAGCCAGAATAGGGCCTGAAACAATCCTGCGCTTTTGCGGCCAGCTCCCAAGAAAGCGAGTTGAAAAATGGAGCTCAGGGGCACTGCAATTCACAAACCTGCAGAGTTAGAAATGATAACTCTCGTCCACAAATATATGGAGGGAAGGCTACGAAGAGGATTTGAAAGCAAGGCAGAATTGCAGGAAACCGATTTCAGGGGGTAGATTCGAATCGCCTTTAAAGCACAGGAAAAGCGGCAAAACCTCGACAATGGTGCCCTTGGCCAAAAAGGGCGTATGCGTTTTTTCCTGAATATATTCAGGAAAAAACGCATACGCCCTTTTTGGCCAACCAAGCAACCTGGAAAGGCAAATCAGTGCTACAAAGAAGTCTCGCTTCCCATCGGTCAAAAGGGCCATGCTGAATAAAGTGTCAAAACCAGAAATGCAGGACAGGCCATGGAGAAATGGGAGCCTTGCTACGCTGATGGGCGGGCTGTAAATTGCCAACAGCCACTCTGGAGAAGTGTACGGTGTGTCCTGAAACATCTAAAAAACTCAGCTTAGAGAGCATAGGGCACTTCCACTCATGGGCGTATAAATTGGGAAAACTAAAAATCAGCAAGACACAGGCACCCCAAAGTTTAGGGCTGCTCTGTTGACAAGAACCTCCACTTCGTTACACCTTAAACATCCCAGGAAAGAGAAGAATGGATAAAGAAGTTGTGGTCCTTATGTACAATGGAATATCACTCAGCCATGAAATCAACGTCATAAGGCTAGGAGCAGCATGATGAGTGGATTTAGGTACGACGATTCTAAGTGAAATAAGTCACACAGAAAAAGACACTTATCATAAGATATCACTTACAGAGGGAATGTAAAAACCGCTACCCTTGAACTGAATTACAAAACAGAACAGAGTCGCACGTTTAGAAAACACACTATGGCTGCTTAACGGGAAAGGTGAGGTGGGGTGATGCATAAAACAAGGGTTTCAAATTAGTTCAGATACCGTTCCATAAACCCAATATGTAATAGACAAGACCTACTCCTTGCTCAGTGAACTGGACTCAACAACCCCTATTCACCGCCCAAGAATATATCTGACTAGTAAGAATCTTAAAACCTATGTATTGATATCTCTCTGTAAGTGAGTCAAGTAGGTTTAAAGCGGCATAAACACAGCAGTGCAAAGCAGCTAAACCCCATTATAAAAATCAATTACTTTTAAAAACCCGTGAAACAAAGACAGTGAAAGAGAGAGAAATTCTTACAAAATTCGTTCAGGGGCTGCGATGCCAGCTGGATTGACCATATCTAGACCCACAGATGACTGAGACATAAGGGTGGACACTCTTGGGGCTGAGAGGTTTGGTGAGGTTGGGTGAGCAAACGCAGACCCTTTAAAGTAATACGGCGTGGTACCCATCCCATGGGTCCCAAATCTCCAGGGTCAAGGGCATCTTCCTACGTCGAAAACATGCACGAGAAACCCAGAAGATGGTACACCGTGTGACCGGGAAAGGTTTCTAAAACGCACCTCATTTCTCATCTCCTTGTGCTCCGGTTCGCCATTCCAGCCGCTTTACTAGCAATCTCCCTCCTTGGAGAATCAGGACCTTTAACCTCCTGTTCCGTACACGTTGTAATTTCTCCTGAGGATGAACGGGAAGAGGGGGAACCATTGAGAGACTAGCTCTAGGTGTTGGGACAGGCACAGGTCACTCTATTTTCCCATCAGGTAGCAGAATTAACCACAGGCTCAGCCTGCCGCCCGGAGCCAGAATAGGGCCTGAAGCAATCCTGCGCTTTTACGGCCAGCTCCCAAGAAAGCGAGTTGAAAAATGGAGCTCAGGGGCACTGCAATTCACAAACCTGCAGAGTTAGAAATGATAACTCTCGTCCACAAATATATGGAGGGAAGGCTACGAAGAGGATTTGAAAGCAAGGCAGAATTGCAGGAAACCGATTTCAGGAGGTAGATTCGAATCGCCTTTAAAGCACAGGAAAAGCGGCAAAACCTCGACAATGATGCCCTTGGCCAAAAAGGGCGTAGGCGTTTTTTCCTGAATATATTCAGGAAAAAACGCCTACGCCCTTTTTGGCCAACCAAGCAACCTGGAAAGGCAAATCAGCGCTACAAAGAAGTCTCGCTTCCCATCGGTCAAAAGGGCCATGCTGAATAAAGTGTCAAAACCAGAAATGCAGGACAGGCCATGGAGAAATGGGAGCCTTGCTACGCTGATGGGCGGGCTGTAAATTGCCAACAGCCACTCTGGAGAAGTGTACGGTGTGTCCTGAAACATCTAAAAAACTCAGCTTAGAGAGCATAGGGCACTTCCACTCATGGGCGTATAAATTGGGAAAACTAAAAATCAGCAAGACACAGGCACCCCAAAGTTTAGGGCTGCTCTGTTGACAAGAACCTCCACTTCGTTACACCTTAAACATCCCAGGAAAGAGAAGAATGGATAAAGAAGTTGTGGTCCTTAGGTACAATGGAATATCACTCAGCCATGAAATCAACGTCATAAGGCTAGGAGCAGCATGATGAGTGGATTTAGGTACGACGATTCTAAGTGAAATAAGTCACACAGAAAAAGACACTGATCATAAGATATCACTTACAGAGAGAATGTAAAAACCGCTACCCTTGAACTGAATTACAAAACAGAACAGAGTCGCACGTTTAGAAAACACACTATGGCTGCTTAACGGGAAAGGTGAGGTGGGGTGATGCATAAAACAAGGGTTTCAAATTAGCTCAGATACCGTTCCATAAACCCAATATGTAATAGACAAGACCTACTCCTTGCTCAGTGAACTGGACTCAACGCCCCCTATTCACCGCCCAAGAATATATCTGACTAGAAAGAATCTTAAAACCTATGTATTGATATCTCTCTGTAAGTGAGTCAAGTAGGTTTAAAGCGGCATAAACACAGCAGTGCAAAGCAGCTAAACCCCATTATAAAAATCAATTACTTTTAAAAACCCGTGAAACAAAGACAGTGAAAGAGAGAGAAATTCTTACAAAATTCGTTCAGGGGCTGCGATGCCAGCTGGATTGACCATATCTAGACCCACAGATGACTGAGACATAAGGGTGGACACTCTTGGGGCTGAGAGGTTTGGTGAGGTTGGGTGAGCAAACGCAGACCCTTTAAAGTAATACGGCGTGGTACCCATCCCATGGGTCCCAAATCTCCAGGGTCAAGGGCATCTTCCTACGTCGAAAACATGCACGAGAAACCCAGAAGATGGTACACCGTGTGACCGGGAAAGGTTTCTAAAACGCACCTCATTTCTCATCTCCTTGTGCTCCGGTTCGCCATTCCAGCCGCTTTACTAGCAATCTCCCTCCTTGGAGAATCAGCACCTTTAACCTCCTGTTCCGTACACGTTGTAATTTCTCCTGAGGATGAACGGGAAGAGGGGGAACCATTGAGAGACTAGCTCTAGGTGTTGGGACAGGCACAGGTCACTCTATTTTCCCATCAGGTAGCAGAATTAACCACAGGCTCAGCCTGCCGCCCGGAGCCAGAATAGGGCCTGAAGCAATCCTGCGCTTTTGCGGCCAGCTCCCAAGAAAGCGAGTTGAAAAATGGAGCTCAGGGGCACTGCAATTCACAAACCTGCAGAGTTAGAAATGATAACTCTCGTCCACAAATATATGGAGGGAAGGCTACGAAGAGGATTTGAAAGCAAGGCAGAATTGCAGGAAACCGATTTCAGGAGGTAGATTCGAATCGCCTTTAAAGCACAGGAAAAGCGGCAAAACCTCCACAATGATGCCCTTGGCCAAAAAGGGCGTAGGCGTTTTTTCCTGAATATATTCAGGAAAAAACGCCTACGCCCTTTTTGGCCAACCAAGCAACCTGGAAAGGCAAATCAGCGCTACAAAGAAGTCTCGCTTCCCATCGGTCAAAAGGGCCATGCTGAATAAAGTGTCAAAACCAGAAATGCAGGACAGGCCATGGAGAAATGGGAGCCTTGCTACGCTGATGGGCGGGCTGTAAATTGCCAACAGCCACTCTGGAGAAGTGTACGGTGTGTCCTGAAACATCTAAAAAACTCAGCTTAGAGAGCATAGGGCACTTCCACTCATGGGCGTATAAATTGGGAAAACTAAAAATCAGCAAGACACAGGCACCCCAAAGTTTAGGGCTGCTCTGTTGACAAGAACCTCCACTTCGTTACACCTTAAACATCCCAGGAAAGAGAAGAATGGATAAAGAAGTTGTGGTCCTTAGGTACAATGGAATATCACTCAGCCATGAAATCAACGTCATAAGGCTAGGAGCAGCATGATGAGTGGATTTAGGTACGACGATTCTAAGTGAAATAAGTCACACAGAAAAAGACACTGATCATAAGATATCACTTACAGAGAGAATGTAAAAACCGCTACCCTTGAACTGAATTACAAAACAGAACAGAGTCGCACGTTTAGAAAACACACTATGGCTGCTTAACGGGAAAGGTGAGGTGGGGTGATGCATAAAACAAGGGTTTCAAATTAGCTCAGATACCGTTCCATAAACCCAATATGTAATAGACAAGACCTACTCCTTGCTCAGTGAACTGGACTCAACGCCCCCTATTCACCGCCCAAGAATATATCTGACTAGAAAGAATCTTAAAACCTATGTATTGATATCTCTCTGTAAGTGAGTCAAGTGGGTGAAAAGCGGCATAAACACAGCAGTGCAAAGCAGCTAAACCCTATTATAAAAATCAATTACTTTTAAAAACCCGTGAAACAAAGACAGTGAAAGAGAGAGAAATTCTTACAAAATTCGTTCAGGGGCTGCGATGCCACCTGGATTGACCATATCTAGACCCACAGCTGATTGAGACATAAGGGTGGACACTCTTGGGGCTGAGAGGTTTGGTGAGGTTGGGTGAGCTAACGCAGACCCTGTAAAGTAATACGGCGTGGTACCCATCCCATGGGTCCCAAATCTCCAGGGTCAAGGGCATCTTCCTACGTCGAAAACATGCACGAGAAACCCAGAAGATGGTACACCGTGTGACCGGGAAAGGTTTCTAAAACGCACGTCATTTCTCATCTCCTTGTGCTCCGGTTCGCCATTCCAGCCGCTTTACTAGCAATCTCCCTCTTTGGAGAATCAGCGCCTTTAACCTCCTGTTCCGTACACGTTGCAATTTGTCCTGATGATGAACGGGAAGAGGGGGAACCAATGAGAGACTAGCTCTAGGTGTTGGGACAGGCACAGGTCACTCTATTTTCCCATCAGGTAGCAGAATTAACCACAGGCTCAGCCTGCCGCCCGGAGCCACAATAGGGCCTGAAGCAATCCTGCGCTTTTGCGGCCAGCTCCCAAGAAAGCGAGTTGAAAAATGGAGCTCAGGGGCACTGCAATTCACAAACCTGCAGAGTTAGAAATGATAACTCTCGTCCACAAATATATGGAGGGAAGGCTACGAAGAGGATTTGAAAGCAAGGCAGAATTGCAGGAAACCGATTTCAGGAGGTAGATTCGAATCGCCTTTAAAGCACAGGAAAAGCGGCAAAACCTCGACAATGATGCCCTTGGCCAAAAAGGGCGTAGGCGTTTTTTCCTGAATATATTCAGGAAAAAACGCCTACGCCCTTTTTGGCCAACCAAGCAACCTGGAAAGGCAAATCAGCGCTACAAAGAAGTCTCGCTTCCCATCGGTCAAAAGGGCCATGCTGAATAAAGTGTCAAAACCAGAAATGCAGGACAGGCCATGGAGAAATGGGAGCCTTGCTACGCTGATGGGCGGGCTGTAAATTGCCAACAGCCACTCTGGAGAAGTGTACGGTGTGTCCTGAAACATCTAAAAAACTCAGCTTAGAGAGCATAGGGCACTTCCACTCATGGGCGTATAAATTGGGAAAACTAAAAATCAGCAAGACACAGGCACCCCAAAGTTTAGGGCTGCTCTGTTGACAAGAACCTCCACTTCGTTACACCTTAAACATCCCAGGAAAGAGAAGAATGGATAAAGAAGTTGTGGTCCTTAGGTACAATGGAATATCACTCAGCCATGAAATCAACGTCATAAGGCTAGGAGCAGCATGATGAGTGGATTTAGGTACGACGATTCTAAGTGAAATAAGTCACACAGAAAAAGACACTGATCATAAGATATCACTTACAGAGAGAATGTAAAAACCGCTACCCTTGAACTGAATTACAAAACAGAACAGAGTCGCACGTTTAGAAAACACACTATGGCTGCTTAACGGGAAAGGTGAGGTGGGGTGATGCATAAAACAAGGGTTTCAAATTAGCTCAGATACCGTTCCATAAACCCAATATGTAATAGACAAGACCTACTCCTTGCTCAGTGAACTGGACTCAACGCCCCCTATTCACCGCCCAAGAATATATCTGACTAGAAAGAATCTTAAAACCTATGTATTGATATCTCTCTGTAAGTGAGTCAAGTGGGTGAAAAGCGGCATAAACACAGCAGTGCAAAGCAGCTAAACCCTATTATAAAAATCAATTACTTTTAAAAACCCGTGAAACAAAGACAGTGAAAGAGAGAGAAATTCTTACAAAATTCGTTCAGGGGCTGCGATGCCACCTGGATTGACCATATCTAGACCCACAGCTGATTGAGACATAAGGGTGGACACTCTTGGGGCTGAGAGGTTTGGTGAGGTTGGGTGAGCTAACGCAGACCCTGTAAAGTAATACGGCGTGGTACCCATCCCATGGGTCCCAAATCTCCAGGGTCAAGGGCATCTTCCTACGTCGAAAACATGCACGAGAAACCCAGAAGATGGTACACCGTGTGACCGGGAAAGGTTTCTAAAACGCACGTCATTTCTCATCTCCTTGTGCTCCGGTTCGCCATTCCAGCCGCTTTACTAGCAATCTCCCTCTTTGGAGAATCAGCGCCTTTAACCTCCTGTTCCGTACACGTTGCAATTTGTCCTGATGATGAACGGGAAGAGGGGGAACCAATGAGAGACTAGCTCTAGGTGTTGGGACAGGCACAGGTCACTCTATTTTCCCATCAGGTAGCAGAATTAACCACAGGCTCAGCCTGCCGCCCGGAGCCAGAATAGGGCCTGAAGCAATCCTGCGCTTTTGCGGCCAGCTCCCAAGAAAGCGAGTTGAAAAATGGAGCTCAGGGGCACTGCAATTCACAAACCTGCAGAGTTAGAAATGATAACTCTCGTCCACAAATATATGGAGGGAAGGCTACGAAGAGGATTTGAAAGCAAGGCAGAATTGCAGGAAACCGATTTCAGGGGGTAGATTCGAATCGCCTTTAAAGCACAGGAAAAGCGGCAAAACCTCGACAATGATGCCCTTGGCCAAAAAGGGCGTATGCGTTTTTTCCTGAATAGATTCAGGAAAAAACGCATACGCCCTTTTTGGCCAACCAAGCAACCTGGAAAGGCAAATCAGTGCTACAAAGAAGTCTCGCTTCCCATCGGTCAAAAGGGCCATGCTGAATAAAGTGTCAAAACCAGAAATGCAGGACAGGCCATGGAGAAATGGGAGCCTTGCTACGCTGATGGGCGGGCTGTAAATTGCCAACAGCCACTCTGGAGAAGTGTACGGTGTGTCCTGAAACATCTAAAAAACTCAGCTTAGAGAGCATAGGGCACTTCCACTCATGGGCGTATAAATTGGGAAAACTAAAAATCAGCAAGACACAGGCACCCCAAAGTTTAGGGCTGCTCTGTTGACAAGAACCTCCACTTCGTTACACCTTAAACATCCCAGGAAAGAGAAGAATGGATAAAGAAGTTGTGGTCCTTATGTACAATGGAATATCACTCAGCCATGAAATCAACGTCATAAGGCTAGGAGCAGCATGATGAGTGGATTTAGGTACGACGATTCTAAGTGAAATAAGTCACACAGAAAAAGACACTTATCATAAGATATCACTTACAGAGGGTATGTAAAAACCGCTACCCTTGAACTGAATTACAAAACAGAACAGAGTCGCACGTTTAGAAAACACACTATGGCTGCTTAACGGGAAAGGTGAGGTGGGGTGATGCATAAAACAAGGGTTTCAAATTAGCTCAGATACCGTTCCATAAACCCAATATGTAATAGACAAGACCTACTCCTTGCTCAGTGAACTGGACTCAACGCCCCCTATTCACCGCCCAAGAATATATCTGACTAGTAAGAATCTTAAAATCTATGTATTGATATCTCTCTGTAAGTGAGTCAAGTGGGTGTAAAGCGGCATAAACACAGCAGTGCAAAGCAGCTAAACCCTATTATAAAAATCAATTACTTTTAAAAACCCGTGAAACAAAGACAGTGAAAGAGAGAGAAATTCTTACAAAATTCGTTCAGGGGCTGCGATGCCACCTGGATTGACCATATCTAGACCCACAGCTGATTGAGACATAAGGGTGGACACTCTTGGGGCTGAGAGGTTTGGTGAGGTTGGGTGAGCTAACGCAGACCCTGTAAAGTAATACGGCGTGGTACCCATCCCATGGGTCCCAAATCTCCAGGGTCAAGGGCATCTTCCTACGTCGAAAACATGCACGAGAAACCCAGAAGATGGTACACCGTGTGACCGGGAAAGGTTTCTAAAACGCACGTCATTTCTCATCTCCTTGTGCTCCGGTTCGCCATTCCAGCCGCTTTACTAGCAATCTCCCTCTTTGGAGAATCAGCGCCTTTAACCTCCTGTTCCGTACACGTTGCAATTTGTCCTGATGATGAACGGGAAGAGGGGGAACCAATGAGAGACTAGCTCTAGGTGTTGGGACAGGCACAGGTCACTCTATTTTCCCATCAGGTAGCACAATTAACCACAGGCTCAGCCTGCCGCCCGGAGCCAGAATAGGGCCTGAAGCAATCCTGCGCTTTTGCGGCCAGCTCCCAAGAAAGCGAGTTGAAAAATGGAGCTCAGGGGCACTGCAATTCACAAACCTGCAGAGTTAGAAATGATAACTCTCGTCCACAAATATATGGAGGGAAGGCTACGAAGAGGATTTGAAAGCAAGGCAGAATTGCAGGAAACCGATTTCAGGGGGTAGATTCGAATCGCCTTTAAAGCACAGGAAAAGCGGCAAAACCTCGACAATGGTGCCCTTGGCCAAAAAGGGCGTATGCGTTTTTTCCTGAATATATTCAGGAAAAAACGCATACGCCCTTTTTGGCCAACCAAGCAACCTGGAAAGGCAAATCAGTGCTACAAAGAAGTCTCGCTTCCCATCGGTCAAAAGGGCCATGCTGAATAAAGTGTCAAAACCAGAAATGCAGGACAGGCCATGGAGAAATGGGAGCCTTGCTACGCTGATGGGCGGGCTGTAAATTGCCAACAGCCACTCTGGAGAAGTGTACGGTGTGTCCTGAAACATCTAAAAAACTCAGCTTAGAGAGCATAGGGCACTTCCACTCATGGGCGTATAAATAGGGAAAACTAAAAATCAGCAAGACACAGGCACCCCAAAGTTTAGGGCTGCTCTGTTGACAAGAACCTCCACTTCGTTACACCTTAAACATCCCAGGAAAGAGAAGAATGGATAAAGAAGTTGTGGTCCTTATGTACAATGGAATATCACTCAGCCATGAAATCAACGTCATAAGGCTAGGAGCAGCATGATGAGTGGATTTAGGTACGACGATTCTAAGTGAAATAAGTCACACAGAAAAAGACACTTATCATAAGATATCACTTACAGAGGGTATGTAAAAACCGCTACCCTTGAACTGAATTACAAAACAGAACAGAGTCGCACGTTTAGAAAACACACTATGGCTGCTTAACGGGAAAGGTGAGGTGGGGTGATGCATAAAACAAGGGTTTCAAATTAGCTCAGATACCGTTCCATAAACCCAATATGTAATAGACAAGACCTACTCCTTGCTCAGTGAACTGGACTCAACGCCCCCTATTCACCGCCCAAGAATATATCTGACTAGAAAGAATCTTAAAATCTATGTATTGATATCTCTCTGTAAGTGAGTCAAGTGGGTGAAAAGCGGCATAAACACAGCAGTGCAAAGCAGCTAAACCCTATTATAAAAATCAATTACTTTTAAAAACCCGTGAAACAAAGACAGTGAAAGAGAGAGAAATTCTTACAAAATTCGTTCAGGGGCTGCGATGCCACCTGGATTGACCATATCTAGACCCACAGCTGATTGAGACATAAGGGTGGACACTCTTGGGGCTGAGAGGTTTGGTGAGGTTGGGTGAGCTAACGCAGACCCTGTAAAGTAATACGGCGTGGTACCCATCCCATGGGTCCCAAATCTCCAGGGTCAAGGGCATCTTCCTACGTCGAAAACATGCACGAGAAACCCAGAAGATGGTACACCGTGTGACCGGGAAAGGTTTCTAAAACGCACGTCATTTCTCATCTCCTTGTGCTCCGGTTCGCCATTCCAGCCGCTTTACTAGCAATCTCCCTCTTTGGAGAATCAGCGCCTTTAACCTCCTGTTCCGTACACGTTGCAATTTGTCCTGATGATGAACGGGAAGAGGGGGAACCAATGAGAGACTAGCTCTAGGTGTTGGGACAGGCACAGGTCACTCTATTTTCCCATCAGGTAGCACAATTAACCACAGGCTCAGCCTGCCGCCCGGAGCCAGAATAGGGCCTGAAGCAATCCTGCGCTTTTGCGGCCAGCTCCCAAGAAAGCGAGTTGAAAAATGGAGCTCAGGGGCACTGCAATTCACAAACCTGCAGAGTTAGAAATGATAACTCTCGTCCACAAATATATGGAGGGAAGGCTACGAAGAGGATTTGAAAGCAAGGCAGAATTGCAGGAAACCGATTTCAGGGGGTAGATTCGAATCGCCTTTAAAGCACAGGAAAAGCGGCAAAACCTCGACAATGGTGCCCTTGGCCAAAAAGGGCGTATGCGTTTTTTCCTGAATATATTCAGGAAAAAACGCATACGCCCTTTTTGGCCAACCAAGCAACCTGGAAAGGCAAATCAGTGCTACAAAGAAGTCTCGCTTCCCATCGGTCAAAAGGGCCATGCTGAATAAAGTGTCAAAACCAGAAATGCAGGACAGGCCATGGAGAAATGGGAGCCTTGCTACGCTGATGGGCGGGCTGTAAATTGCCAACAGCCACTCTGGAGAAGTGTACGGTGTGTCCTGAAACATCTAAAAAACTCAGCTTAGAGAGCATAGGACACTTCCACTCATGGGCGTATAAATAGGGAAAACTAAAAATCAGCAAGACACAGGCACCCCAAAGTTTAGGGCTGCTCTGTTGACAAGAACCTCCACTTCGTTACACCTGAAACATCCCAGGAAAGAGAAGAATGGATAAAGAAGTTGTGGTCCTTATGTACAATGGAATATCACTCAGCCATGAAATCAACGTCATAAGGCTAGGAGCAGCATGATGAGTGGATTTAGGTACGACGATTCTAAGTGAAATAAGTCACACAGAAAAAGACACTTATCATAAGATATCACTTACAGAGGGTATGTAAAAACCGCTACCCTTGAACTGAATTACAAAACAGAACAGAGTCGCACGTTTAGAAAACACACTATGGCTGCTTAACGGGAAAGGTGAGGTGGGGTGATGCATAAAACAAGGGTTTCAAATTAGCTCAGATACCGTTCCATAAACCCAATATGTAATAGACAAGACCTACTCCTTGCTCAGTGAACTGGACTCAACGCCCCCTATTCACCGCCCAAGAATATATCTGACTAGTAAGAATCTTAAAATCTATGTATTGATATCTCTCTGTAAGTGAGTCAAGTGGGTGTAAAGCGGCATAAACACAGCAGTGCAAAGCAGCTAAACCCTATTATAAAAATAAATTACTTTTAAAAACCCGTGAAACAAAGACAGTGAAAGAGAGAGAAATTCTTACAAAATTCGTTCAGGGGCTGCGATGCCACCTGGATTGACCATATCTAGACCCACAGCTGATTGAGACATAAGGGTGGACACTCTTGGGGCTGAGAGGTTTGGTGAGGTTGGGTGAGCTAACGCAGACCCTGTAAAGTAATACGGCGTGGTACCCATCCCATGGGTCCCAAATCTCCAGGTTCAAGGGCATCTTCCTACGTCGAAAACATGCACGAGCAACCTAGAAGATGGTACACCGTGTGACCGGGAAAGGTTTCTAAAACGCACGTCATTTCTCATCTCCTTGTGCTCCGGTTCGCCATTCCAGCCGCTTTACTAGCAATCTCCCTCCTTGGAGAATCAGCACCTTTAACCTCCTGTTCCGTACAGGTTGCAATTTCTCCTGAGGATGAACGGGAAGAGGGGGAACCAATGAGAGACTAGCTCTAGGTGTTGGGACAGGCACAGGTCACTCTATTTTCCCATCAGGAAGAAGAATGAACCACAGGCTCAGCCTGCCGCCCGGAGCCAGAATAGGGCCTGAAGCAATCCTGCGCTTTTGCAGCCAGCTCCCAAGAAAGCGAGTTGAAAAATGGAGCTCAGGGGCACTGCAATTCACAAACCTGCAGAGTTAGAAATGATAACTCTCGTCCACAAATATATGGAGGGAAGGCTACGAAGAGGATTTGAAAGCAAGGTAGAATTGCAGGAAACAGATTTCAGGAGGTAGATTCGAATCGCCTTTAAAGCACAGGAAAAGCGGCAAAACCTCCACAATGATGCCCTTGGCCAAAAAGGGCGTATGCGTTTTTTCCTGAATATATTCAGGAAAAAACGCATACGCCCTTTTTGGCCAACCAAGCAACCTGGAAAGGCAAATCAGCGCTACAAAGAAGTCTCGCTTCCCATCGGTCAAAAGGGCCATGCTGAATAAAGTGTCAAAACCAGAAATGCAGGACAGGCCATGGAGAAATGGGAGCCTTGCTACGCTGATGGGCGGGCTGTAAATTGCCAACAGCCACTCTGGAGAAGTGTACGGTGTGTCCTGAAACATCTAAAAAACTCAGCTTAGAGAGCATAGGGCACTTCCACTCATGGGCGTATAAATTGGGAAAACTAAAAATCAGCAAGACACAGGCACCCCAAAGTTTAGGGCTGCTCTGTTGACAAGAACCTCCACTTCGTTACACCTTAAACATCCCAGGAAAGAGAAGAATGGATAAAGAAGTTGTGGTCCTTAGGTACAATGGAATATCACTCAGCCATGAAATCAACGTCATAAGGCTAGGAGCAGCATGATGAGTGGATTTAGGTACGACGATTCTAAGTGAAATAAGTCACACAGAAAAAGACACTGATCATAAGATATCACTTACAGAGAGAATGTAAAAACCGCTACCCTTGAACTGAATTACAAAACAGAACAGAGTCGCACGTTTAGAAAACACACTATGGCTGCTTAACGGGAAAGGTGAGGTGGGGTGATGCATAAAACAAGGGTTTCAAATTAGCTCAGATACCGTTCCATAAACCCAATATGTAATAGACAAGACCTACTCCTTGCTCAGTGAACTGGACTCAACGCCCCCTATTCACCGCCCAAGAATATATCTGACTAGAAAGAATCTTAAAACCTATGTATTGATATCTCTCTGTAAGTGAGTCAAGTGGGTGAAAAGCGGCATAAACACAGCAGTGCAAAGCAGCTAAACCCTATTATAAAAATCAATTACTTTTAAAAACCCGTGAAACAAAGACAGTGAAAGAGAGAGAAATTCTTACAAAATTCGTTCAGGGGCTGCGATGCCACCTGGATTGACCATATCTAGACCCACAGCTGATTGAGACATAAGGGTGGACACTCTTGGGGCTGAGAGGTTTGGTGAGGTTGGGTGAGCTAATGCAGACCCTGTAAAGTAATACGGCGTGGTACCCATCCCATGGGTCCCAAATCTCCAGGGTCAAGGGCATCTTCCTACGTCGAAAACATGCACGAGAAACCCAGAAGATGGTACACCGTGTGACCGGGAAAGGTTTCTAAAACGCACGTCATTTCTCATCTCCTTGTGCTCCGGTTCGCCATTCCAGCCGCTTTACTAGCAATCTCCCTCTTTGGAGAATCAGCGCCTTTAACCTCCTGTTCCGTACACGTTGCAATTTGTCCTGATGATGAACGGGAAGAGGGGGAACCAATGAGAGACTAGCTCTAGGTGTTGGGACAGGCACAGGTCACTCTATTTTCCCATCAGGTAGCAGAATTAACCACAGGCTCAGCCTGCCGCCCGGAGCCAGAATAGGGCCTGAAACAATCCTGCGCTTTTGCGGCCAGCTCCCAAGAAAGCGAGTTGAAAAATGGAGCTCAGGGGCACTGCAATTCACAAACCTGCAGAGTTAGAAATGATAACTCTCGTCCACAAATATATGGAGGGAAGGCTACGAAGAGGATTTGAAAGCAAGGCAGAATTGCAGGAAACCGATTTCAGGGGGTAGATTCGAATCGCCTTTAAAGCACAGGAAAAGCGGCAAAACCTCGACAATGGTGCCCTTGGCCAAAAAGGGCGTATGCGTTTTTTCCTGAATATATTCAGGAAAAAACGCATACGCCCTTTTTGGCCAACCAAGCAACCTGGAAAGGCAAATCAGCGCTACAAAGAAGTCTCGCTTCCCATCGGTCAAAAGGGCCATGCTGAATAAAGTGTCAAAACCAGAAATGCAGGACAGGCCATGGAGAAATGGGAGCCTTGCTACGCTGATGGGCGGGCTGTAAATTGCCAACAGCCACTCTGGAGAAGTGTACGGTGTGTCCTGAAACATCTAAAAAACTCAGCTTAGAGAGCATAGGGCACTTCCACTCATGGGCGTATAAATTGGGAAAACTAAAAATCAGCAAGACACAGGCACCCCAAAGTTTAGGGCTGCTCTGTTGACAAGAACCTCCACTTCGTTACACCTGAAACATCCCAGGAAAGAGAAGAATGGATAAAGAAGTTGTGGTCCTTATGTACAATGGAATATCACTCAGCCATGAAATCAACGTCATAAGGCTAGGAGCAGCATGATGAGTGGATTTAGGTACGACGATTCTAAGTGAAATAAGTCACACAGAAAAAGACACTTATCATAAGATATCACTTACAGAGGGAATGTAAAAACCGCTACCCTTGAACTGAATTACAAAACAGAACAGAGTCGCACGTTTAGAAAACACACTATGGCTGCTTAACGGGAAAGGTGAGGTGGGGTGATGCATAAACCAAGGGTTTCAAATTAGCTCAGATACCGTTCCATAAACCCAATATGTAATAGACAAGACCTACTCCTTGCTCAGTGAACTGGACTCAACAACCCCTATTCACCGCCCAAGAATATATCTGACTAGTAAGAATCTTAAAACCTATGTAGTGATATCTCTCTGTAAGTGAGTCAAGTAGGTGTAAAGCGGCATAAACACAGCAGTGCAAAGCAGCTAAACCCCATTATAAATATCAATTACTTTTAAAAACCCGTGAAACAAAGACAGTGAAAGAGAGAGAAATTCTTACAAAATTCGTTCAGGTGCTGCGATGCCAGCTGGATTGACCATATCTAGACCCACAGATGACTGAGACATAAGGGCGGACACTCTTGGGGCTGAGAGGTTTGGTGAGGTTGGGTGAGCAAACGCAGACCCTTTAAAGTAATACGGCGTGGTACCCATCCCATGGGTCCCAAATCTCCAGGGTCAAGGGCATCTTCCTACGTCGAAAACACGCACGAGAAACCCAGAAGATGGTACACCGTGTGACCGGGAAAGGTTTCTAAAACGCACCTCATTTCTCATCTCCTTGTGCTCCGTTTCGCCATTCCAGCCGCTTTACTAGCAATCTCCCTCCTTGGAGAATCAGCACCTTTAACCTCCTGTTCCGTACACGTTGCAATTTGTCCTGAGGATGAACGGGAAGAGGGGGAACCATTGACAGACAAGCTCTAGGTGTTGGGACAGGCACAGGTCACTCTATTTTCCCATCAGGTAGCAGAATTAACCACAGGCTCAGCCTGCCGCCCGGAGCCAGAATAGGGCCTGAAGCAATCCTGCGCTTTTGCGGCCAGCTCCCAAGAAAGCGAGTTGAAAAATGGAGCTCAGGGGCACTGCAATTCACAAACCTGCAGAGTTAGAAATGATAACTCTCGTCCACAAATATATGGAGGGAAGGCTACGAAGAGGATTTGAAAGCAAGGCAGAATTGCAGGAAACCGATTTCAGGAGGTAGATTCGAATCGCCTTTAAAGCACAGGAAAAGCGGCAAAACCTCGACAATGATGCCCTTGGCCAAAAAGGGCGTATGCGTTTTTTCCTGAATATATTCAGGAAAAAACGCATACGCCCTTTTTGGCCAACCAAGCAACCTGGAAAGGCAAATCAGCGCTACAAAGAAGTCTCACTTCCCATCGGTCAAAAGGGCCATGCTGAATAAAGTGTCAAAACCAGAAATGCAGGACAGGCCATGGAGAAATGGGAGCCTTGCTACGCTGATGGGCGGGCTGTAAATTGCCAACAGCCACTCTGGAGAAGTGTACGGTGTGTCCTGAAACATCTAAAAAACTCAGCTTAGAGAGCATAGGGCACTTCCACTCATGGGCGTATAAATTGGGAAAACTAAAAATCAGCAAGACACAGGCACCCCAAAGTTTAGGGCTGCTCTGTTGACAAGAACCTCCACTTCTTTACACCTTAAACATCCCAGGAAAGAGAAGAATGGATAAAGAAGTTGTGGTCCTTATGTACAATGGAATATCACTCAGCCATGAAATCAACGTCATAAGGCTAGGAGCAGCATGATGAGTGGATTTAGGTACGACGATTCTAAGTGAAATAAGTCACACAGAAAAAGACACTGATCATAAGATATCACTTACAGAGAGAATGTAAAAACCGCTACCCTTGAACTGAATTACAAAACAGAACAGAGTCGCACGTTTAGAAAACACACTATGGCTGCTTAACGGGAAAGGTGAGGTGGGGTGATGCATAAAACAAGGGTTTCAAATTAGCTCAGATACCGTTCCATAAACCCAATATGTAATAGACAAGACCTACTCCTTGCTCAGTGAACTGGACTCAACGCCCCCTATTCACCGCCCGAGAATATATCTGACTAGTAAGAATCTTAAAACCTATGTATTGATATCTCTCTGTAAGTGAGTCAAGTGGGTGTAAAGCGGCATAAACACAGCAGTGCAAAGCAGCTAAACCCCATTATAAAAATCAATTACTTTTAAACACCCGTGAAACAAAGACAGTGAAAGAGAGAGAAATTCTTACAAAATTCGTTCAGGGGCTGCGATGCCACCTGGATTGACCATATCTAGACCCACAGATGACTGAGACATAAGGGTGGACACTCTTGGGGCTGAGAGGTTTGGTGAGGTTGGGTGAGCAAACGCAGACCCTTTAAAGTAATACGGCGTGGTACCCATCCCATGGGTCCCAAATCTCCAGGTTCAAGGGCATCTTCCTACATCGAAAACATGCACGAGAAACCCAGAAGATGGTACACCGTGTGACCGGGAAAGGTTTCTAAAACGCACCTCATTTCTCATCTCCTTGTGCTCCGGTTCGCCATTCCAGCCGCTTTACTAGCAATCTCCCTCCTGGGAGAATCAGCACCTTTAACCTCCTGTTCCGTACACGTTGCAATTTGTCCTGAGGATGAACGGGAAGAGGGGGAACCAATGAGAGACTAGCTCTAGGTGTTGGGACAGGCACAAGTCACTCTATTTTCCCATCAGGAAGAAGAATTAACCACAGGCTCAGCCTGCCGCCCGGAGCCAGAATAGGGCCTGAAGCAATCCTGCGCTTTTGCGGCCAGCTCCCAAGAAAGCGAGTTAAAAAATGGAGCTCAGGGGCACTGCAATTCACAAACCTGCAGAGGTAGAAATGATAACTCTCGTCCACAAATATATGGAAGGAAGGCAACGATGAGGATTTGAAAGCAAGGCAGAATTGCAGGAAACAAATTTCAGGAGGTAGATTCGAATCGCCTTTAAAGCACAGGAAAAGCGGCAAAACCTCGACAATGATGCCCTTGGCCAAAAAGGGCGTATGCGTTTTTTCCTGAATATATTCAGGAAAAAACGCATACGCCCTTTTTGGCCAACCAAGCAACCTGGAAAGGCAAATCAGCGCTACAAAGAAGTCTCGCTTCCCATCGGTCAAAAGGGCCATGCTGAATAAAGTGTCAAAACCAGAAATGCAGGACAGGCCATGGAGAAATGGGAGCCTTGCTACGCTGATGGGCGGGCTGTAAATTGCCAACAGCCACTCTGGAGAAGTGTACGGTGTGTCCTGAAACATCTAAAAAACTCAGCTTAGAGAGCATAGGGCACTTCCACTCATGGGCGTATAAATTGGGAAAACTAAAAATCAGCAAGACACAGGCACCCCAAAGTTTAGGGCTGCTCTGTTGACAAGAACCTCCACTTCGTTACACCTTAAACATCCCAGGAAAGAGAAGAATGGATAAAGAAGTTGTGGTCCTTATGTACAATGGAATATCACTCAGCCATGAAATCAACGTCATAAGGCTAGGAGCAGCATGATGAGTGGATTTAGGTACGACGATTCTAAGTGAAATAAGTCACACAGAAAAAGACACTGATCATAAGATATCACTTACAGAGAGAATGTAAAAACCGCTACCCTTGAACTGAATTACAAAACAGAACAGAGTCGCACGTTTAGAAAACACACTATGGCTGCTTAACGGGAAAGGTGAGGTGGGGTGATGCATAAAACAAGGGTTTCAAATTAGCTCAGATACCGTTCCATAAACCCAATATGTAATAGACAAGACCTACTCCTTGCTCAGTGAACTGGACTCAACGCCCCCTATTCACCGCCCGAGAATATATCTGACTAGTAAGAATCTTAAAACCTATGTATTGATATCTCTCTGTAAGTGAGTCAAGTGGGTGTAAAGCGGCATAAACACAGCAGTGCAAAGCAGCTAAACCCCATTATAAAAATCAATTACTTTTTAAAACCCGTCAAACAAAGACAGTGAAAGAGAGATAAATTCTTACAAAATTCGTTCAGGGGCTGCGATGCCACCTGGATTGACCATATCTAGACCCACAGCTGATTGAGACATAAGGGTGGACACTCTTGGGGCTGAGAGGTTTGGTGAGGTTGGGTGAGCTAACGCAGACCCTTTAAAGTAATACGGCGTGGTACCCATCCCATGGGTCCCAAATCTCCAGGTTCAAGGGCATCTTCCTACGTCGAAAACATGCACGAGCAACTCAGAAGATGGTACACCGTGTTACCGGGAAAGGTTTCTAAAACGCACCTCATTTCTCATCTCCTTGTGCTCCGGTTCGCCATTCCAGCCGCTTTACTAGCAATCTCCCTCCTTGGAGAATCAGCACCTTTAACCTCCTGTTCCGTACACGTTGCAATTTGTCCTGAGGATGAACGGGAAGAGGGGGAACCAATGAGAGACTAGCTCTAGGTGTTGGGACAGGCACAGGTCACTCTATTTTCCCATCAGGAAGAAGAATTAACCACAGGCTCAGCCTGCCGCCCGGAGCCAGAATAGGGCCTGAAGCAATCCTGCGCTTTTGCGGCCAGCTCCCAAGAAAGCGAGTTAAAAAATGGAGCTCAGGGGCACTGCAATTCACAAACCTGCAGAGGTAGAAATGATAACTCTCGTCCACAAATATATGGAAGGAAGGCAACGATGAGGATTTGAAAGCAAGGCAGAATTGCAGGAAACAAATTTCAGGAGGTAGATTCGAATCGCCTTTAAAGCACAGGAAAAGCGGCAAAACCTCGACAATGATGCCCTTGGCCAAAAAGGGCGTATGCGTTTTTTCCTGAATATATTCAGGAAAAAACGCATACGCCCTTTTTGGCCAACCAAGCAACCTGGAAAGGCAAATCAGCGCTACAAAGAAGTCTCGCTTCCCATCGGTCAAAAGGACCATGCTGAATAAAGTGTCAAAACCAGAAATGCAGGACAGGCCATGGAGAAATGGGAGCCTTGCTACGCTGATGGGCGGGCTGTAAATTGCCAACAGCCACTCTGGAGAAGTGTACGGTGTGTCCTGAAACATCTAAAAAACTCAGCTTAGAGAGCATAGGGCACTTCCACTCATGGGCGTATAAATTGGGAAAACTAAAAATCAGCAAGACACAGGCACCCCAAAGTTTAGGGCTGCTCTGTTGACAAGAACCTCCACTTCGTTACACCTGAAACATCCCAGGAAAGAGAAGAATGGATAAAGAAGTTGTGGTCCTTATGTACAATGGAATATCACTCAGCCATGAAATCAACGTCATAAGGCTAGGAGCAGCATGATGAGTGGATTTAGGTACGACGATTCTAAGTGAAATAAGTCACACAGAAAAAGACACTTATCATAAGATATCACTTACAGAGGGAATGTAAAAACCGCTACCCTTGAACTGAATTACAAAACAGAACAGAGTCGCACGTTTAGAAAACACACTATGGCTGCTTAACGGGAAAGGTGAGGTGGGGTGATGCATAAAACAAGGGTTTCAAATTAGTTCAGATACCGTTCCATAAACCCAATATGTAATAGACAAGACCTACTCCTTGCTCAGTGAACTGGACTCAACAACCCCTATTCACCGCCCAAGAATATATCTGACTAGTAAGAATCTTAAAACCTATGTATTGATATCTCTCTGTAAGTGAGTCAAGTAGGTTTAAAGCGGCATAAACACAGCAGTGCAAAGCAGCTAAACCCCATTATAAAAATCAATTACTTTTAAAAACCCGTGAAACAAAGACAGTGAAAGAGAGAGAAATTCTTACAAAATTCTTTCAGGGGCTGCGATGCCAGCTGGATTGACCATATCTAGACCCACAGATGACTGAGACATAAGGGTGGACACTCTTGGGGCTGAGAGGTTTGGTGAGGTTGGGTGAGCAAACGCAGACCCTTTAAAGTAATACGGCGTGGTACCCATCCCATGGGTCCCAAATCTCCAGGGTCAAGGGCATCTTCCTACGTCGAAAACATGCACGAGAAACCCAGAAGATGGTACACCGTGTGACCGGGAAAGGTTTCTAAAACGCACCTCATTTCTCATCTCCTTGTGCTCCGGTTCGCCATTCCAGCCGCTTTACTAGCAATCTCCCTCCTTGGAGAATCAGCACCTTTAACCTCCTGTTCCGTACACGTTGTAATTTCTCCTGAGGATGAACGGGAAGAGGGGGAACCATTGAGAGACTAGCTCTAGGTGTTGGGACAGGCACAGGTCACTCTAATTTCCCATCAGGTAGCAGAATTAACCACAGGCTCAGCCTGCCGCCCGGAGCCAGAATAGGGCCTGAAGCAATCCTGCGCTTTTGCGGCCAGCTCCCAAGAAAGCGAGTTGAAAAATGGAGCTCAGGGGCACTGCAATTCACAAACCTGCAGAGTTAGAAATGATAACTCTCGTCCACAAATATATGGAGGGAAGGCTACGAAGAGGATTTGAAAGCAAGGCAGAATTGCAGGAAACCGATTTCAGGAGGTAGATTCGAATCGCCTTTAAAGCACAGGAAAAGCGGCAAAACCTCCACAATGATGCCCTTGGCCAAAAAGGGCGTATGCGTTTTTTCCTGAATATATTCAGGAAAAAACGCATACGCCCTTTTTGGCCAACCAAGCAACCTGGAAAGGCAAATCAGCGCTACAAAGAAGTCTCGCTTCCCATCGGTCAAAAGGGCCATGCTGAATAAAGTGTCAAAACCAGAAATGCAGGACAGGCCATGGAGAAATGGGAGCCTTGCTACGCTGATGGGCGGGCTGTAAATTGCCAACAGCCACTCTGGAGAAGTGTACGGTGTGTCCTGAAACATCTAAAAAACTCAGCTTAGAGAGCATAGGGCACTTCCACTCATGGGCGTATAAATTGGGAAAACTAAAAATCAGCAAGACACAGGCACCCCAAAGTTTAGGGCTGCTCTGTTGACAAGAACCTCCACTTCGTTACACCTTAAACATCCCAGGAAAGAGAAGAATGGATAAAGAAGTTGTGGTCCTTAGGTACAATGGAATATCACTCAGCCATGAAATCAACGTCATAAGGCTAGGAGCAGCATGATGAGTGGATTTAGGTACGACGATTCTAAGTGAAATAAGTCACACAGAAAAAGACACTTATCATAAGATATCACTTACAGAGAGAATGTAAAAACCGCTACCCTTGAACTGAATTACAAAACAGAACAGAGTCGCACGTTTAGAAAACACACTATGGCTGCTTAACGGGAAAGGTGAGGTGGGGTGATGCATAAAACAAGGGTTTCAAATTAGTTCAGATACCGTTCCATAAACCCAATATGTAATAGACAAGACCTACTCCTTGCTCAGTGAACTGGACTCAACAACCCCTATTCACCGCCCAAGAATATATCTGACTAGTAAGAATCTTAAAACCTATGTATTGATATCTCTCTGTAAGTGAGTCAAGTAGGTTTAAAGCGGCATAAACACAGCAGTGCAAAGCAGCTAAACCCCATTATAAAAATCAATTACTTTTAAAAACCCGTGAAACAAAGACAGTGAAAGAGAGAGAAATTCTTACAAAATTCGTTCAGGGGCTGCGATGCCAGCTGGATTGACCATATCTAGACCCACAGATGACTGAGACATAAGGGTGGACACTCTTGGGGCTGAGAGGTTTGGTGAGGTTGGGTGAGCAAACGCAGACCCTTTAAAGTAATACGGCGTGGTACCCATCCCATGGGTCCCAAATCTCCAGGGTCAAGGGCATCTTCCTACGTCGAAAACATGCACGAGAAACCCAGAAGATGGTACACCGTGTGACCGGGAAAGGTTTCTAAAACGCACCTCATTTCTCATCTCCTTGTGCTCCGGTTCGCCATTCCAGCCGCTTTACTAGCAATCTCCCTCCTTGGAGAATCAGCACCTTTAACCTCCTGTTCCATACACGTTGTAATTTCTCCTGAGGATGAACGGGAAGAGGGGGAACCATTGAGAGACTAGCTCTAGGTGTTGGGACAGGCACAGGTCACTCTAATTTCCCATCAGGTAGCAGAATTAACCACAGGCTCAGCCTGCCGCCCGGAGCCAGAATAGGGCCTGAAGCAATCCTGCGCTTTTGCGGCCAGCTCCCAAGAAAGCGAGTTGAAAAATGGAGCTCAGGGGCACTGCAATTCACAAACCTGCAGAGTTAGAAATGATAACTCTCGTCCACAAATATATGGAGGGAAGGCTACGAAGAGGATTTGAAAGCAAGGCAGAATTGCAGGAAACCGATTTCAGGAGGTAGATTCGAATCGCCTTTAAAGCACAGGAAAAGCGGCAAAACCTCGACAATGATGCCCTTGGCCAAAAAGGGCGTATGCGTTTTTTCCTGAATATATTCAGGAAAAAACGCATACGCCCTTTTTGGCCAACCAAGCAACCTGGAAAGGCAAATCAGCGCTACAAAGAAGTCTCGCTTCCCATCGGTCAAAAGGGCCATGCTGAATAAAGTGTCAAAACCAGAAATGCAGGACAGGCCATGGAGAAATGGGAGCCTTGCTACGCTGATGGGCGGGCTGTAAATTGCCAACAGCCACTCTGGAGAAGTGTACGGTGTGTCCTGAAACATCTAAAAAACTCAGCTTAGAGAGCATAGGGCACTTCCACTCATGGGCGTATAAATTGGGAAAACTAAAAATCAGCAAGACACAGGCACCCCAAAGTTTAGGGCTGCTCTGTTGACAAGAACCTCCACTTCGTTACACCTTAAACATCCCAGGAAAGAGAAGAATGGATAAAGAAGTTGTGGTCCTTATGTACAATGGAATATCACTCAGCCATGAAATCAACGTCATAAGGCTAGGAGCAGCATGATGAGTGGATTTAGGTACGACGATTCTAAGTGAAATAAGTCACACAGAAAAAGACACTTATCATAAGATATCACTTACAGAGGGAATGTAAAAACCGCTACCCTTCAACTGAATTACAAAACAGAACAGAGTAGCACGTTTAGAAAACACACTATGGCTGCTTAACGGGAAAGGTGAGGTGGGGTGATGCATAAAACAAGGGTTTCAAATTAGCTCAGATACCGTTCCATAAACCCAATATGTAATAGACAAGACCTACTCCTTGCTCAGTGAACTGGACTCAACGCCCCCTATTCACCGCCCAAGAATATATCTGACTAGTAAGAATCTTAAAACCTATGTATTGATATCTCTCTGTAAGTGAGTCAAGTGGGTGTAAAGCGGCATAAACACAGCAGTGCAAAGCAGCTAAACCCCATTATAAAAATCAATTACTTTTAAAAACCCGTCAAACAAAGACAGTGAAAGAGAGATAAATTCTTACAAAATTCGTTCAGGGGCTGCGATGCCACCTGGATTGACCATATCTAGACCCACAGCTGATTGAGACATAAGGGTGGACACTCTTGGGGCTGAGAGGTTTGGTGAGGTTGGGTGAGCTAACGCAGACCCTGTAAAGTAATACGGCGTGGTACCCATCCCATGGGTCCCAAATCTCCAGGTTCCAGGGCATCTTCCTACGTCGAAAACATGCACGAGCAACCTAGAAGATGGTACACCGTGTGACCGGGAAAGGTTTCTAAAACGCACCTCATTTCTCATCTCCTTGTGCTCCGGTTCGCCATTCCAGCCGCTTTACTAGCAATCTCCCTCCTTGGAGAATCAGCACCTTTAACCTCCTGTTCCGTACAGGTTGCAATTTCTCCTGAGGATGAACGGGAAGAGGGGGAACCAATGAGAGACTAGCTCTAGGTGTTGGGACAGGCACAGGTCACTCTATTTTCCCATCAGGAAGAAGAATGAACCACAGGCTCAGCCTGCCGCCCGGAGCCAGAATAGGGCCTGAAGCAATCCTGCGCTTTTGCAGCCAGCTCCCAAGAAAGCGAGTTGAAAAATGGAGCTCAGGGGCACTGCAATTCACAAACCTGCAGAGTTAGAAATGATAACTCTCGTCCACAAATATATGGAGGGAAGGCTACGAAGAGGATTTGAAAGCAAGGTAGAATTGCAGGAAACAGATTTCAGGAGGTAGATTCGAATCGCCTTTAAAGCACAGGAAAAGCGGCAAAACCTCCACAATGATGCCCTTGGCCAAAAAGGGCGTATGCGTTTTTTCCTGAATATATTCAGGAAAAAACGCATACGCCCTTTTTGGCCAACCAAGCAACCTGGAAAGGCAAATCAGCGCTACAAAGAAGTCTCGCTTCCCATCGGTCAAAAGGGCCATGCTGAATAAAGTGTCAAAACCAGAAATGCAGGACAGGCCATGGAGAAATGGGAGCCTTGCTACGCTGATGGGCGGGCTGTAAATTGCCAACAGCCACTCTGGAGAAGTGTACGGTGTGTCCTGAAACATCTAAAAAACTCAGCTTAGAGAGCATAGGGCACTTCCACTCATGGGCGTATAAATTGGGAAAACTAAAAATCAGCAAGACACAGGCACCCCAAAGTTTAGGGCTGCTCTGTTGACAAGAACCTCCACTTCGTTACACCTTAAACATCCCAGGAAAGAGAAGAATGGATAAAGAAGTTGTGGTCCTTAGGTACAATGGAATATCACTCAGCCATGAAATCAACGTCATAAGGCTAGGAGCAGCATGATGAGTGGATTTAGGTACGACGATTCTAAGTGAAATAAGTCACACAGAAAAAGACACTGATCATAAGATATCACTTACAGAGAGAATGTAAAAACCGCTACCCTTGAACTGAATTACAAAACAGAACAGAGTCGCACGTTTAGAAAACACACTATGGCTGCTTAACGGGAAAGGTGAGGTGGGGTGATGCATAAAACAAGGGTTTCAAATTAGCTCAGATACCGTTCCATAAACCCAATATGTAATAGACAAGACCTACTCCTTGCTCAGTGAACTGGACTCAACGCCCCCTATTCACCGCCCAAGAATATATCTGACTAGAAAGAATCTTAAAACCTATGTATTGATATCTCTCTGTAAGTGAGTCAAGTGGGTGAAAAGCGGCATAAACACAGCAGTGCAAAGCAGCTAAACCCTATTATAAAAATCAATTACTTTTAAAAACCCGTGAAACAAAGACAGTGAAAGAGAGAGAAATTCTTACAAAATTCGTTCAGGGGCTGCGATGCCACCTGGATTGACCATATCTAGACCCACAGCTGATTGAGACATAAGGGTGGACACTCTTGGGGCTGAGAGGTTTGGTGAGGTTGGGTGAGCTAATGCAGACCCTGTAAAGTAATACGGCGTGGTACCCATCCCATGGGTCCCAAATCTCCAGGGTCAAGGGCATCTTCCTACGTCGAAAACATGCACGAGAAACCCAGAAGATGGTACACCGTGTGACCGGGAAAGGTTTCTAAAACGCACGTCATTTCTCATCTCCTTGTGCTCCGGTTCGCCATTCCAGCCGCTTTACTAGCAATCTCCCTCTTTGGAGAATCAGCGCCTTTAACCTCCTGTTCCGTACACGTTGCAATTTGTCCTGATGATGAACGGGAAGAGGGGGAACCAATGAGAGACTAGCTCTAGGTGTTGGGACAGGCACAGGTCACTCTATTTTCCCATCAGGTAGCAGAATTAACCACAGGCTCAGCCTGCCGCCCGGAGCCAGAATAGGGCCTGAAACAATCCTGCGCTTTTGCGGCCAGCTCCCAAGAAAGCGAGTTGAAAAATGGAGCTCAGGGGCACTGCAATTCACAAACCTGCAGAGTTAGAAATGATAACTCTCGTCCACAAATATATGGAGGGAAGGCTACGAAGAGGATTTGAAAGCAAGGCAGAATTGCAGGAAACCGATTTCAGGGGGTAGATTCGAATCGCCTTTAAAGCACAGGAAAAGCGGCAAAACCTCGACAATGGTGCCCTTGGCCAAAAAGGGCGTATGCGTTTTTTCCTGAATATATTCAGGAAAAAACGCATACGCCCTTTTTGGCCAACCAAGCAACCTGGAAAGGCAAATCAGCGCTACAAAGAAGTCTCGCTTCCCATCGGTCAAAAGGGCCATGCTGAATAAAGTGTCAAAACCAGAAATGCAGGACAGGCCATGGAGAAATGGGAGCCTTGCTACGCTGATGGGCGGGCTGTAAATTGCCAACAGCCACTCTGGAGAAGTGTACGGTGTGTCCTGAAACATCTAAAAAACTCAGCTTAGAGAGCATAGGGCACTTCCACTCATGGGCGTATAAATTGGGAAAACTAAAAATCAGCAAGACACAGGCACCCCAAAGTTTAGGGCTGCTCTGTTGACAAGAACCTCCACTTCGTTACACCTGAAACATCCCAGGAAAGAGAAGAATGGATAAAGAAGTTGTGGTCCTTATGTACAATGGAATATCACTCAGCCATGAAATCAACGTCATAAGGCTAGGAGCAGCATGATGAGTGGATTTAGGTACGACGATTCTAAGTGAAATAAGTCACACAGAAAAAGACACTTATCATAAGATATCACTTACAGAGGGAATGTAAAAACCGCTACCCTTGAACTGAATTACAAAACAGAACAGAGTCGCACGTTTAGAAAACACACTATGGCTGCTTAACGGGAAAGGTGAGGTGGGGTGATGCATAAACCAAGGGTTTCAAATTAGCTCAGATACCGTTCCATAAACCCAATATGTAATAGACAAGACCTACTCCTTGCTCAGTGAACTGGACTCAACAACCCCTATTCACCGCCCAAGAATATATCTGACTAGTAAGAATCTTAAAACCTATGTAGTGATATCTCTCTGTAAGTGAGTCAAGTAGGTGTAAAGCGGCATAAACACAGCAGTGCAAAGCAGCTAAACCCCATTATAAATATCAATTACTTTTAAAAACCCGTGAAACAAAGACAGTGAAAGAGAGAGAAATTCTTACAAAATTCGTTCAGGTGCTGCGATGCCAGCTGGATTGACCATATCTAGACCCACAGATGACTGAGACATAAGGGCGGACACTCTTGGGGCTGAGAGGTTTGGTGAGGTTGGGTGAGCAAACGCAGACCCTTTAAAGTAATACGGCGTGGTACCCATCCCATGGGTCCCAAATCTCCAGGGTCAAGGGCATCTTCCTACGTCGAAAACACGCACGAGAAACCCAGAAGATGGTACACCGTGTGACCGGGAAAGGTTTCTAAAACGCACCTCATTTCTCATCTCCTTGTGCTCCGTTTCGCCATTCCAGCCGCTTTACTAGCAATCTCCCTCCTTGGAGAATCAGCACCTTTAACCTCCTGTTCCGTACACGTTGCAATTTGTCCTGAGGATGAACGGGAAGAGGGGGAACCATTGACAGACAAGCTCTAGGTGTTGGGACAGGCACAGGTCACTCTATTTTCCCATCAGGTAGCAGAATTAACCACAGGCTCAGCCTGCCGCCCGGAGCCAGAATAGGGCCTGAAGCAATCCTGCGCTTTTGCGGCCAGCTCCCAAGAAAGCGAGTTGAAAAATGGAGCTCAGGGGCACTGCAATTCACAAACCTGCAGAGTTAGAAATGATAACTCTCGTCCACAAATATATGGAGGGAAGGCTACGAAGAGGATTTGAAAGCAAGGCAGAATTGCAGGAAACCGATTTCAGGAGGTAGATTCGAATCGCCTTTAAAGCACAGGAAAAGCGGCAAAACCTCGACAATGATGCCCTTGGCCAAAAAGGGCGTATGCGTTTTTTCCTGAATATATTCAGGAAAAAACGCATACGCCCTTTTTGGCCAACCAAGCAACCTGGAAAGGCAAATCAGCGCTACAAAGAAGTCTCACTTCCCATCGGTCAAAAGGGCCATGCTGAATAAAGTGTCAAAACCAGAAATGCAGGACAGGCCATGGAGAAATGGGAGCCTTGCTACGCTGATGGGCGGGCTGTAAATTGCCAACAGCCACTCTGGAGAAGTGTACGGTGTGTCCTGAAACATCTAAAAAACTCAGCTTAGAGAGCATAGGGCACTTCCACTCATGGGCGTATAAATTGGGAAAACTAAAAATCAGCAAGACACAGGCACCCCAAAGTTTAGGGCTGCTCTGTTGACAAGAACCTCCACTTCGTTACACCTTAAACATCCCAGGAAAGAGAAGAATGGATAAAGAAGTTGTGGTCCTTATGTACAATGGAATATCACTCAGCCATGAAATCAACGTCATAAGGCTAGGAGCAGCATGATGAGTGGATTTAGGTACGACGATTCTAAGTGAAATAAGTCACACAGAAAAAGACACTGATCATAAGATATCACTTACAGAGAGAATGTAAAAACCGCTACCCTTGAACTGAATTACAAAACAGAACAGAGTCGCACGTTTAGAAAACACACTATGGCTGCTTAACGGGAAAGGTGAGGTGGGGTGATGCATAAAACAAGGGTTTCAAATTAGCTCAGATACCGTTCCATAAACCCAATATGTAATAGACAAGACCTACTCCTTGCTCAGTGAACTGGACTCAACGCCCCCTATTCACCGCCCAAGAATATATCTGACTAGTAAGAATCTTAAAACCTATGTATTGATATCTCTCTGTAAGTGAGTCAAGTGGGTGTAAAGCGGCATAAACACAGCAGTGCAAAGCAGCTAAACCCCATTATAAAAATCAATTACTTTTAAACACCCGTGAAACAAAGACAGTGAAAGAGAGAGAAATTCTTACAAAATTCGTTCAGGGGCTGCGATGCCACCTGGATTGACCATATCTAGACCCACAGATGACTGAGACATAAGGGTGGACACTCTTGGGGCTGAGAGGTTTGGTGAGGTTGGGTGAGCAAACGCAGACCCTTTAAAGTAATACGGCGTGGTACCCATCCCATGGGTCCCAAATCTCCAGGTTCAAGGGCATCTTCCTACATCGAAAACATGCACGAGAAACCCAGAAGATGGTACACCGTGTGACCGGGAAAGGTTTCTAAAACGCACCTCATTTCTCATCTCCTTGTGCTCCGGTTCGCCATTCCAGCCGCTTTACTAGCAATCTCCCTCCTGGGAGAATCAGCACCTTTAACCTCCTGTTCCGTACACGTTGCAATTTGTCCTGAGGATGAACGGGAAGAGGGGGAACCAATGAGAGACTAGCTCTAGGTGTTGGGACAGGCACAAGTCACTCTATTTTCCCATCAGGAAGAAGAATTAACCACAGGCTCAGCCTGCCGCCCGGAGCCAGAATAGGGCCTGAAGCAATCCTGCGCTTTTGCGGCCAGCTCCCAAGAAAGCGAGTTAAAAAATGGAGCTCAGGGGCACTGCAATTCACAAACCTGCAGAGGTAGAAATGATAACTCTCGTCCACAAATATATGGAAGGAAGGCAACGATGAGGATTTGAAAGCAAGGCAGAATTGCAGGAAACAAATTTCAGGAGGTAGATTCGAATCGCCTTTAAAGCACAGGAAAAGCGGCAAAACCTCGACAATGATGCCCTTGGCCAAAAAGGGCGTATGCGTTTTTTCCTGAATATATTCAGGAAAAAACGCATACGCCCTTTTTGGCCAACCAAGCAACCTGGAAAGGCAAATCAGCGCTACAAAGAAGTCTCGCTTCCCATCGGTCAAAAGGGCCATGCTGAATAAAGTGTCAAAACCAGAAATGCAGGACAGGCCATGGAGAAATGGGAGCCTTGCTACGCTGATGGGCGGGCTGTAAATTGCCAACAGCCACTCTGGAGAAGTGTACGGTGTGTCCTGAAACATCTAAAAAACTCAGCTTAGAGAGCATAGGGCACTTCCACTCATGGGCGTATAAATTGGGAAAACTAAAAATCAGCAAGACACAGGCACCCCAAAGTTTAGGGCTGCTCTGTTGACAAGAACCTCCACTTCGTTACACCTTAAACATCCCAGGAAAGAGAAGAATGGATAAAGAAGTTGTGGTCCTTATGTACAATGGAATATCACTCAGCCATGAAATCAACGTCATAAGGCTAGGAGCAGCATGATGAGTGGATTTAGGTACGACGATTCTAAGTGAAATAAGTCACACAGAAAAAGACACTGATCATAAGATATCACTTACAGAGAGAATGTAAAAACCGCTACCCTTGAACTGAATTACAAAACAGAACAGAGTCGCACGTTTAGAAAACACACTATGGCTGCTTAACGGGAAAGGTGAGGTGGGGTGATGCATAAAACAAGGGTTTCAAATTAGCTCAGATACCGTTCCATAAACCCAATATGTAATAGACAAGACCTACTCCTTGCTCAGTGAACTGGACTCAACGCCCCCTATTCACCGCCCGAGAATATATCTGACTAGTAAGAATCTTAAAACCTATGTATTGATATCTCTCTGTAAGTGAGTCAAGTGGGTGTAAAGCGGCATAAACACAGCAGTGCAAAGCAGCTAAACCCCATTATAAAAATCAATTACTTTTTAAAACCCGTCAAACAAAGACAGTGAAAGAGAGATAAATTCTTACAAAATTCGTTCAGGGGCTGCGATGCCACCTGGATTGACCATATCTAGACCCACAGCTGATTGAGACATAAGGGTGGACACTCTTGGGGCTGAGAGGTTTGGTGAGGTTGGGTGAGCTAACGCAGACCCTTTAAAGTAATACGGCGTGGTACCCATCCCATGGGTCCCAAATCTCCAGGTTCAAGGGCATCTTCCTACGTCGAAAACATGCACGAGCAACTCAGAAGATGGTACACCGTGTTACCGGGAAAGGTTTCTAAAACGCACCTCATTTCTCATCTCCTTGTGCTCCGGTTCGCCATTCCAGCCGCTTTACTAGCAATCTCCCTCCTTGGAGAATCAGCACCTTTAACCTCCTGTTCCGTACACGTTGCAATTTGTCCTGAGGATGAACGGGAAGAGGGGGAACCAATGAGAGACTAGCTCTAGGTGTTGGGACAGGCACAGGTCACTCTATTTTCCCATCAGGAAGAAGAATTAACCACAGGCTCAGCCTGCCGCCCGGAGCCAGAATAGGGCCTGAAGCAATCCTGCGCTTTTGCGGCCAGCTCCCAAGAAAGCGAGTTAAAAAATGGAGCTCAGGGGCACTGCAATTCACAAACCTGCAGAGGTAGAAATGATAACTCTCGTCCACAAATATATGGAAGGAAGGCAACGATGAGGATTTGAAAGCAAGGCAGAATTGCAGGAAACAAATTTCAGGAGGTAGATTCGAATCGCCTTTAAAGCACAGGAAAAGCGGCAAAACCTCGACAATGATGCCCTTGGCCAAAAAGGGCGTATGCGTTTTTTCCTGAATATATTCAGGAAAAAACGCATACGCCCTTTTTGGCCAACCAAGCAACCTGGAAAGGCAAATCAGCGCTACAAAGAAGTCTCGCTTCCCATCGGTCAAAAGGACCATGCTGAATAAAGTGTCAAAACCAGAAATGCAGGACAGGCCATGGAGAAATGGGAGCCTTGCTACGCTGATGGGCGGGCTGTAAATTGCCAACAGCCACTCTGGAGAAGTGTACGGTGTGTCCTGAAACATCTAAAAAACTCAGCTTAGAGAGCATAGGGCACTTCCACTCATGGGCGTATAAATTGGGAAAACTAAAAATCAGCAAGACACAGGCACCCCAAAGTTTAGGGCTGCTCTGTTGACAAGAACCTCCACTTCGTTACACCTGAAACATCCCAGGAAAGAGAAGAATGGATAAAGAAGTTGTGGTCCTTATGTACAATGGAATATCACTCAGCCATGAAATCAACGTCATAAGGCTAGGAGCAGCATGATGAGTGGATTTAGGTACGACGATTCTAAGTGAAATAAGTCACACAGAAAAAGACACTTATCATAAGATATCACTTACAGAGGGAATGTAAAAACCGCTACCCTTGAACTGAATTACAAAACAGAACAGAGTCGCACGTTTAGAAAACACACTATGGCTGCTTAACGGGAAAGGTGAGGTGGGGTGATGCATAAAACAAGGGTTTCAAATTAGTTCAGATACCGTTCCATAAACCCAATATGTAATAGACAAGACCTACTCCTTGCTCAGTGAACTGGACTCAACAACCCCTATTCACCGCCCAAGAATATATCTGACTAGTAAGAATCTTAAAACCTATGTATTGATATCTCTCTGTAAGTGAGTCAAGTAGGTTTAAAGCGGCATAAACACAGCAGTGCAAAGCAGCTAAACCCCATTATAAAAATCAATTACTTTTAAAAACCCGTGAAACAAAGACAGTGAAAGAGAGAGAAATTCTTACAAAATTCTTTCAGGGGCTGCGATGCCAGCTGGATTGACCATATCTAGACCCACAGATGACTGAGACATAAGGGTGGACACTCTTGGGGCTGAGAGGTTTGGTGAGGTTGGGTGAGCAAACGCAGACCCTTTAAAGTAATACGGCGTGGTACCCATCCCATGGGTCCCAAATCTCCAGGGTCAAGGGCATCTTCCTACGTCGAAAACATGCACGAGAAACCCAGAAGATGGTACACCGTGTGACCGGGAAAGGTTTCTAAAACGCACCTCATTTCTCATCTCCTTGTGCTCCGGTTCGCCATTCCAGCCGCTTTACTAGCAATCTCCCTCCTTGGAGAATCAGCACCTTTAACCTCCTGTTCCGTACACGTTGTAATTTCTCCTGAGGATGAACGGGAAGAGGGGGAACCATTGAGAGACTAGCTCTAGGTGTTGGGACAGGCACAGGTCACTCTAATTTCCCATCAGGTAGCAGAATTAACCACAGGCTCAGCCTGCCGCCCGGAGCCAGAATAGGGCCTGAAGCAATCCTGCGCTTTTGCGGCCAGCTCCCAAGAAAGCGAGTTGAAAAATGGAGCTCAGGGGCACTGCAATTCACAAACCTGCAGAGTTAGAAATGATAACTCTCGTCCACAAATATATGGAGGGAAGGCTACGAAGAGGATTTGAAAGCAAGGCAGAATTGCAGGAAACCGATTTCAGGAGGTAGATTCGAATCGCCTTTAAAGCACAGGAAAAGCGGCAAAACCTCGACAATGATGCCCTTGGCCAAAAAGGGCGTATGCGTTTTTTCTGAATATATTCAGGAAAAAACGCATACGCCCTTTTTGGCCAACCAAGCAACCTGGAAAGGCAAATCAGCGCTACAAAGAAGTCTCGCTTCCCATCGGTCAAAAGGGCCATGCTGAATAAAGTGTCAAAACCAGAAATGCAGGACAGGCCATGGAGAAATGGGAGCCTTGCTACGCTGATGGGCGGGCTGTAAATTGCCAACAGCCACTCTGGAGAAGTGTACGGTGTGTCCTGAAACATCTAAAAAACTCAGCTTAGAGAGCATAGGGCACTTCCACTCATGGGCGTATAAATTGGGAAAACTAAAAATCAGCAAGACACAGGCACCCCAAAGTTTAGGGCTGCTCTGTTGACAAGAACCTCCACTTCGTTACACCTTAAACATCCCAGGAAAGAGAAGAATGGATAAAGAAGTTGTGGTCCTTATGTACAATGGAATATCACTCAGCCATGAAATCAACGTCATAAGGCTAGGAGCAGCATGATGAGTGGATTTAGGTACGACGATTCTAAGTGAAATAAGTCACACAGAAAAAGACACTTATCATAAGATATCACTTACAGAGAGAATGTAAAAACCGCTACCCTTGAACTGAATTACAAAACAGAACAGAGTCGCACGTTTAGAAAACACACTATGGCTGCTTAACGGGAAAGGTGAGGTGGGGTGATGCATAAAACAAGGGTTTCAAATTAGTTCAGATACCGTTCCATAAACCCAATATGTAATAGACAAGACCTACTCCTTGCTCAGTGAACTGGACTCAACAACCCCTATTCACCGCCCAAGAATATATCTGACTAGTAAGAATCTTAAAACCTATGTATTGATATCTCTCTGTAAGTGAGTCAAGTGGGTGTAAAGCGGCATAAACACAGCAGTGCAAAGCAGCTAAACCCCATTATAAAAATCAATTACTTTTAAAAACCCGTCAAACAAAGACAGTGAAAGAGAGATAAATTCTTACAAAATTCGTTCAGGGGCTGCGATGCCACCTGGATTGACCATATCTAGACCCACAGCTGATTGAGACATAAGGGTGGACACTCTTGGGGCTGAGAGGTTTGGTGAGGTTGGGTGAGCTAACGCAGACCCTGTAAAGTAATACGGCGTGGTACCCATCCCATGGGTCCCAAATCTCCAGGTTCCAGGGCATCTTCCTACGTCGAAAACATGCACGAGCAACCTAGAAGATGGTACACCGTGTGACCGGGAAAGGTTTCTAAAACGCACCTCATTTCTCATCTCCTTGTGCTCCGGTTCGCCATTCCAGCCGCTTTACTAGCAATCTCCCTCCTTGGAGAATCAGCACCTTTAACCTCCTGTTCCGTACACGTTGCAATTTGTCCTGAGGATGAACGGGAAGAGGGGGAACCAATGAGAGACTAGCTCTAGGTGTTGGGACAGGCACAGGTCACTCTATTTTCCCATCAGGAAGAAGAATTAACGACAGGCTCAGCCTGCCGCCCGGAGCCAGAATAGGGCCTGAAGCAATCCTGCGCTTTTGCGGCCAGCTCCCAAGAAAGCGAGTTGAAAAATGGAGCTCAGGGGCACTGCAATTCACAAACCTGCAGAGTTAGAAATGATAACTCTCGTCCACAAATATATGGAGGGAAGGCTACGAAGAGGATTTGAAAGCAAGGCAGAATTGCAGGAAACAGATTTCAGGAGGTAGATTCGAATCGCCTTTAAAGCACAGGAAAAGCGGCAAAACCTCGACAATGATGCCCTTGGCCAAAAAGGGCGTATGCGTTTTTTCCTGAATATATTCAGGAAAAAACGCATACGCCCTTTTTGGCCAACCAAGCAACCTGGAAAGGCAAATCAGCGCTACAAAGAAGTCTCGCTTCCCATCGGTCAAAAGGGCCATGCTGAATAAAGTGTCAAAACCAGAAATGCAGGACAGGCCATGGAGAAATGGGAGCCTTGCTACGCTGATGGGCGGGCTGTAAATTGCCAACAGCCACTCTGGAGAAGTGTACGGTGTGTCCTGAAACATCTAAAAAACTCAGCTTAGAGAGCATAGGGCACTTCCACTCATGGGCGTATAAATTGGGAAAACTAAAAATCAGCAAGACACAGGCACCCCAAAGTTTAGGGCTGCTCTGTTGACAAGAACCTCCACTTCGTTACACCTGAAACATCCCAGGAAAGAGAAGAATGGATAAAGAAGTTGTGGTCCTTATGTACAATGGAATATCACTCAGCCATGAAATCAACGTCATAAGGCTAGGAGCAGCATGATGAGTGGATTTAGGTACGACGATTCTAAGTGAAATAAGTCACACAGAAAAAGACACTTATCATAAGATATCACTTACAGAGGGAATGTAAAAACCGCTACCCTTGAACTGAATTACAAAACAGAACAGAGTCGCACGTTTAGAAAACACACTATGGCTGCTTAACGGGAAAGGTGAGGTGGGGTGATGCATAAAACAAGGGTTTCAAATTAGCTCAGATACCGTTCCATAAACCCAATATGTAATAGACAAGACCTACTCCTTGCTCAGTGAACTGGACTCAACGCCCCCTATTCACCGCCCAAGAATATATCTGACTAGTAAGAATCTTAAAACCTATGTATTGATATCTCTCTGTAAGTGAGTCAAGTGGGTGTAAAGCGGCATAAACACAGCAGTGCAAAGCAGCTAAACCCCATTATAAAAATCAATTACTTTTAAAAACCCGTCAAACAAAGACAGTGAAAGAGAGATAAATTCTTACAAAATTCGTTCAGGGGCTGCGATGCCACCTGGATTGACCATATCTAGACCCACAGCTGATTGAGACATAAGGGTGGACACTCTTGGGGCTGAGAGGTTTGGTGAGGTTGGGTGAGCTAACGCAGACCCTGTAAAGTAATACGGCGTGGTACCCATCCCATGGGTCCCAAATCTCCAGGTTCCAGGGCATCTTCCTACGTCGAAAACATGCACGAGCAACCTAGAAGATGGTACACCGTGTGACCGGGAAAGGTTTCTAAAACGCACCTCATTTCTCATCTCCTTGTGCTCCGGTTCGCCATTCCAGCCGCTTTACTAGCAATCTCCCTCCTTGGAGAATCAGCACCTTTAACCTCCTGTTCCGTACACGTTGCAATTTGTCCTGAGGATGAACGGGAAGAGGGGGAACCAATGAGAGACTAGCTCTAGGTGTTGGGACAGGCACAGGTCACTCTATTTTCCCATCAGGAAGAAGAATTAACGACAGGCTCAGCCTGCCGCCCGGAGCCAGAATAGGGCCTGAAGCAATCCTGCGCTTTTGCGGCCAGCTCCCAAGAAAGCGAGTTGAAAAATGGAGCTCAGGGGCACTGCAATTCACAAACCTGCAGAGTTAGAAATGATAACTCTCGTCCACAAATATATGGAGGGAAGGCTACGAAGAGGATTTGAAAGCAAGGCAGAATTGCAGGAAACAGATTTCAGGAGGTAGATTCGAATCGCCTTTAAAGCACAGGAAAAGCGGCAAAACCTCGACAATGATGCCCTTGGCCAAAAAGGGCGTATGCGTTTTTTCCTGAATATATTCAGGAAAAAACGCATACGCCCTTTTTGGCCAACCAAGCAACCTGGAAAGGCAAATCAGCGCTACAAAGAAGTCTCGCTTCCCATCGGTCAAAAGGGCCATGCTGAATAAAGTGTCAAAACCAGAAATGCAGGACAGGCCATGGAGAAATGGGAGCCTTGCTACGCTGATGGGCGGGCTGTAAATTGCCAACAGCCACTCTGGAGAAGTGTACGGTGTGTCCTGAAACATCTAAAAAACTCAGCTTAGAGAGCATAGGGCACTTCCACTCATGGGCGTATAAATTGGGAAAACTAAAAATCAGCAAGACACAGGCACCCCAAAGTTTAGGGCTGCTCTGTTGACAAGAACCTCCACTTCGTTACACCTGAAACATCCCAGGAAAGAGAAGAATGGATAAAGAAGTTGTGGTCCTTATGTACAATGGAATATCACTCAGCCATGAAATCAACGTCATAAGGCTAGGAGCAGCATGATGAGTGGATTTAGGTACGACGATTCTAAGTGAAATAAGTCACACAGAAAAAGACACTTATCATAAGATATCACTTACAGAGGGAATGTAAAAACCGCTACCCTTGAACTGAATTACAAAACAGAACAGAGTCGCACGTTTAGAAAACACACTATGGCTGCTTAACGGGAAAGGTGAGGTGGGGTGATGCATAAAACAAGGGTTTCAAATTAGTTCAGATACCGTTCCATAAACCCAATATGTAATAGACAAGACCTACTCCTTGCTCAGTGAACTGGACTCAACAACCCCTATTCACCGCCCAAGAATATATCTGACTAGTAAGAATCTTAAAACCTATGTATTGATATCTCTCTGTAAGTGAGTCAAGTAGGTTTAAAGCGGCATAAACACAGCAGTGCAAAGCAGCTAAACCCCATTATAAAAATCAATTACTTTTAAAAACCCGTGAAACAAAGACAGTGAAAGAGAGAGAAATTCTTACAAAATTCGTTCAGGGGCTGCGATGCCAGCTGGATTGACCATATCTAGACCCACAGATGACTGAGACATAAGGGTGGACACTCTTGGGGCTGAGAGGTTTGGTGAGGTTGGGTGAGCAAACGCAGACCCTTTAAAGTAATACGGCGTGGTACCCATCCCATGGGTCCCAAATCTCCAGGGTCAAGGGCATCTTCCTACGTCGAAAACATGCACGAGCAACCCAGAAGATGGTACACCGTGTGACCGGGAAAGGTTTCTAAAACGCACCTCATTTCTCATCTCCTTGTGCTCCGGTTCGCCATTCCAGCCGCTTTACTAGCAATCTCCCTCCTTGGAGAATCAGCACCTTTAACCTCCTGTTCCGTACACGTTGTAATTTCTCCTGAGGATGAACGGGAAGAGGGGGAACCATTGAGAGACTAGCTCTAGGTGTTGGGACAGGCACAGGTCACTCTATTTTCCCATCAGGTAGCAGAATTAACCACAGGCTCAGCCTGCCGCCCGGAGCCAGAATAGGGCCTGAAGCAATCCTGCGCTTTTGCGGCCAGCTCCCAAGAAAGCGAGTTGAAAAATGGAGCTCAGGGGCACTGCAATTCACAAACCTGCAGAGTTAGAAATGATAACTCTCGTCCACAAATATATGGAGGGAAGGCTACGAAGAGGATTTGAAAGCAAGGCAGAATTGCAGGAAACCGATTTCAGGAGGTAGATTCGAATCGCCTTTAAAGCACAGGAAAAGCGGCAAAACCTCGACAATGATGCCCTTGGCCAAAAAGGGCGTATGCGTTTTTTCCTGAATATATTCAGGAAAAAACGCATACGCCCTTTTTGGCCAACCAAGCAACCTGGAAAGGCAAATCAGCGCTACAAAGAAGTCTCGCTTCCCATCGGTCAAAAGGGCCATGCTGAATAAAGTGTCAAAACCAGAAATGCAGGACAGGCCATGGAGAAATGGGAGCCTTGCTACGCTGATGGGCGGGCTGTAAATTGCCAACAGCCACTCTGGAGAAGTGTACGGTGTGTCCTGAAACATCTAAAAAACTCAGCTTAGAGAGCATAGGGCACTTCCACTCATGGGCGTATAAATTGGGAAAACTAAAAATCAGCAAGACACAGGCACCCCAAAGTTTAGGGCTGCTCTGTTGACAAGAACCTCCACTTCGTTACACCTTAAACATCCCAGGAAAGAGAAGAATGGATAAAGAAGTTGTGGTCCTTATGTACAATGGAATATCACTCAGCCATGAAATCAACGTCATAAGGCTAGGAGCAGCATGATGAGTGGATTTAGGTACGACGATTCTAAGTGAAATAAGTCACACAGAAAAAGACACTTATCATAAGATATCACTTACAGAGGGAATGTAAAAACCGCTACCCTTCAACTGAATTACAAAACAGAACAGAGTAGCACGTTTAGAAAACACACTATGGCTGCTTAACGGGAAAGGTGAGGTGGGGTGATGCATAAAACAAGGGTTTCAAATTAGCTCAGATACCGTTCCATAAACCCAATATGTAATAGACAAGACCTACTCCTTGCTCAGTGAACTGGACTCAACGCCCCCTATTCACCGCCCAAGAATATATCTGACTAGTAAGAATCTTAAAACCTATGTATTGATATCTCTCTGTAAGTGAGTCAAGTGGGTGTAAAGCGGCATAAACACAGCAGTGCAAAGCAGCTAAACCCCATTATAAAAATCAATTACTTTTAAAAACCCGTCAAACAAAGACAGTGAAAGAGAGATAAATTCTTACAAAATTCGTTCAGGGGCTGCGATGCCACCTGGATTGACCATATCTAGACCCACAGCTGATTGAGACATAAGGGTGGACACTCTTGGGGCTGAGAGGTTTGGTGAGGTTGGGTGAGCTAACGCAGACCCTGTAAAGTAATACGGCGTGGTACCCATCCCATGGGTCCCAAATCTCCAGGTTCCAGGGCATCTTCCTACGTCGAAAACATGCACGAGAAACCCAGAAGATGGTACACCGTGTGACCGGGAAAGGTTTCTAAAACGCACCTCATTTCTCATCTCCTTGTGCTCCGGTTCGCCATTCCAGCCGCTTTACTAGCAATCTCCCTCCTTGGAGAATCAGCACCTTTAACCTCCTGTTCCGTACACGTTGCAATTTGTCCTGAGGATGAACGGGAAGAGGGGGAACCAATGAGAGACTAGCTCTAGGTGTTGGGACAGGCACAGGTCACTCTATTTTCCCATCAGGAAGCAGAATTAACCACAGGCTCAGCCTGCCGCCCGGAGCCAGAATAGGGCCTGAAGCAATCCTGCGCTTTTGCGGCCAGCTCCCAAGAAAGCGAGTTGAAAAATGGAGCTCAGGGGCACTGCAATTCACAAACCTGCAGAGTTAGAAATGATAACTCTCGTCCACAAATATATGGAGGGAAGGCTACGAAGAGGATTTGAAAGCAAGGCAGAATTGCAGGAAACAGATTTCAGGAGGTAGATTCGAATCGCCTTTAAAGCACAGGAAAAGCGGCAAAACCTCGACAATGATGCCCTTGGCCAAAAAGGGCGTATGCGTTTTTTCCTGAATATATTCAGGAAAAAACGCATACGCCCTTTTTGGCCAACCAAGCAACCTGGAAAGGCAAATCAGCGCTACAAAGAAGTCTCGCTTCCCATCGGTCAAAAGGGCCATGCTGAATAAAGTGTCAAAACCAGAAATGCAGGACAGGCCATGGAGAAATGGGAGCCTTGCTACGCTGATGGGCGGGCTGTAAATTGCCAACAGCCACTCTGGAGAAGTGTACGGTGTGTCCTGAAACATCTAAAAAACTCAGCTTAGAGAGCATAGGGCACTTCCACTCATGGGCGTATAAATTGGGAAAACTAAAAATCAGCAAGACACAGGCACCCCAAAGTTTAGGGCTGCTCTGTTGACAAGAACCTCCACTTCGTTACACCTGAAACATCCCAGGAAAGAGAAGAATGGATAAAGAAGTTGTGGTCCTTATGTACAATGGAATATCACTCAGCCATGAAATCAACGTCATAAGGCTAGGAGCAGCATGATGAGTGGATTTAGGTACGACGATTCTAAGTGAAATAAGTCACACAGAAAAAGACACTTATCATAAGATATCACTTACAGAGGGAATGTAAAAACCGCTACCCTTGAACTGAATTACAAAACAGAACAGAGTCGCACGTTTAGAAAACACACTATGGCTGCTTAACGGGAAAGGTGAGGTGGGGTGATGCATAAAACAAGGGTTTCAAATTAGTTCAGATACCGTTCCATAAACCCAATATGTAATAGACAAGACCTACTCCTTGCTCAGTGAACTGGACTCAACAACCCCTATTCACCGCCCAAGAATATATCTGACTAGTAAGAATCTTAAAACCTATGTATTGATATCTCTCTGTAAGTGAGTCAAGTAGGTTTAAAGCGGCATAAACACAGCAGTGCAAAGCAGCTAAACCCCATTATAAAAATCAATTACTTTTAAAAACCCGTGAAACAAAGACAGTGAAAGAGAGAGAAATTCTTACAAAATTCTTTCAGGGGCTGCGATGCCAGCTGGATTGACCATATCTAGACCCACAGATGACTGAGACATAAGGGTGGACACTCTTGGGGCTGAGAGGTTTGGTGAGGTTGGGTGAGCAAACGCAGACCCTTTAAAGTAATACGGCGTGGTACCCATCCCATGGGTCCCAAATCTCCAGGGTCAAGGGCATCTTCCTACGTCGAAAACATGCACGAGAAACCCAGAAGATGGTACACCGTGTGACCGGGAAAGGTTTCTAAAACGCACCTCATTTCTCATCTCCTTGTGCTCCGGTTCGCCATTCCAGCCGCTTTACTAGCAATCTCCCTCCTTGGAGAATCAGCACCTTTAACCTCCTGTTCCGTACACGTTGTAATTTCTCCTGAGGATGAACGGGAAGAGGGGGAACCATTGAGAGACTAGCTCTAGGTGTTGGGACAGGCACAGGTCACTCTATTTTCCCATCAGGTAGCAGAATTAACCACAGGCTCAGCCTGCCGCCCGGAGCCAGAATAGGGCCTGAAGCAATCCTGCGCTTTTGCGGCCAGCTCCCAAGAAAGCGAGTTGAAAAATGGAGCTCAGGGGCACTGCAATTCACAAACCTGCAGAGTTAGAAATGATAACTCTCGTCCACAAATATATGGAGGGAAGGCTACGAAGAGGATTTGAAAGCAAGGCAGAATTGCAGGAAACCGATTTCAGGAGGTAGATTCGAATCGCCTTTAAAGCACAGGAAAAGCGGCAAAACCTCGACAATGATGCCCTTGGCCAAAAAGGGCGTATGCGTTTTTTCCTGAATATATTCAGGAAAAAACGCATACGCCCTTTTTGGCCAACCAAGCAACCTGGAAAGGCAAATCAGCGCTACAAAGAAGTCTCGCTTCCCATCGGTCAAAAGGGCCATGCTGAATAAAGTGTCAAAACCAGAAATGCAGGACAGGCCATGGAGAAATGGGAGCCTTGCTACGCTGATGGGCGGGCTGTAAATTGCCAACAGCCACTCTGGAGAAGTGTACGGTGTGTCCTGAAACATCTAAAAAACTCAGCTTAGAGAGCATAGGGCACTTCCACTCATGGGCGTATAAATTGGGAAAACTAAAAATCAGCAAGACACAGGCACCCCAAAGTTTAGGGCTGCTCTGTTGACAAGAACCTCCACTTCGTTACACCTTAAACATCCCAGGAAAGAGAAGAATGGATAAAGAAGTTGTGGTCCTTATGTACAATGGAATATCACTCAGCCATGAAATCAACGTCATAAGGCTAGGAGCAGCATGATGAGTGGATTTAGGTACGACGATTCTAAGTGAAATAAGTCACACAGAAAAAGACACTTATCATAAGATATCACTTACAGAGGGAATGTAAAAACCGCTACCCTTCAACTGAATTACAAAACAGAACAGAGTAGCACGTTTAGAAAACACACTATGGCTGCTTAACGGGAAAGGTGAGGTGGGGTGATGCATAAAACAAGGGTTTCAAATTAGCTCAGATACCGTTCCATAAACCCAATATGTAATAGACAAGACCTACTCCTTGCTCAGTGAACTGGACTCAACGCCCCCTATTCACCGCCCAAGAATATATCTGACTAGTAAGAATCTTAAAACCTATGTATTGATATCTCTCTGTAAGTGAGTCAAGTGGGTGTAAAGCGGCATAAACACAGCAGTGCAAAGCAGCTAAACCCCATTATAAAAATCAATTACTTTTAAAAACCCGTCAAACAAAGACAGTGAAAGAGAGAGAAATTCTTACAAAATTCGTTCAGGGGCTGCGATGCCACCTGGATTGACCATATCTAGACCCACAGCTGATTGAGACATAAGGGTGGACACTCTTGGGGCTGAGAGGTTTGGTGAGGTTGGGTGAGCTAACGCAGACCCTGTAAAGTAATACGGCGTGGTACCCATCCCATGGGTCCCAAATCTCCAGGTTCCAGGGCATCTTCCTACGTCGAAAACATGCACGAGAAACCCAGAAGATGGTACACCGTGTGACCGGGAAAGGTTTCTAAAACGCACCTCATTTCTCATCTCCTTGTGCTCCGGTTCGCCATTCCAGCCGCTTTACTAGCAATCTCCCTCCTTGGAGAATCAGCACCTTTAACCTCCTGTTCCGTACACGTTGCAATTTGTCCTGAGGATGAACGGGAAGAGGGGGAACCAATGAGAGACTAGCTCTAGGTGTTGGGACAGGCACAGGTCACTCTATTTTCCCATCAGGAAGAAGAATTAACCACAGGCTCAGCCTGCCGCCCGGAGCCAGAATAGGGCCTGAAGCAATCCTGCGCTTTTGCGGCCAGCTCCCAAGAAAGCGAGTTGAAAAATGGAGCTCAGGGGCACTGCAATTCACAAACCTGCAGAGTTAGAAATGATAACTCTCGTCCACAAATATATGGAGGGAAGGCTACGAAGAGGATTTGAAAGCAAGGCAGAATTGCAGGAAACCGATTTCAGGAGGTAGATTCGAATCGCCTTTAAAGCACAGGAAAAGCGGCAAAACCTCGACAATGATGCCCTTGGCCAAAAAGGGCGTATGCGTTTTTTCCTGAATATATTCAGGAAAAAACGCATACGCCCTTTTTGGCCAACCAAGCAACCTGGAAAGGCAAATCAGCGCTACAAAGAAGTCTCGCTTCCCATCGGTCAAAAGGGCCATGCTGAATAAAGTGTCAAAACCAGAAATGCAGGACAGGCCATGGAGAAATGGGAGCCTTGCTACGCTGATGGGCGGGCTGTAAATTGCCAACAGCCACTCTGGAGAAGTGTACGGTGTGTCCTGAAACATCTAAAAAACTCAGCTTAGAGAGCATAGGGCACTTCCACTCATGGGCGTATAAATTGGGAAAACTAAAAATCAGCAAGACACAGGCACCCCAAAGTTTAGGGCTGCTCTGTTGACAAGAACCTCCACTTCGTTACACCTGAAACATCCCAGGAAAGAGAAGAATGGATAAAGAAGTTGTGGTCCTTATGTACAATGGAATATCACTCAGCCATGAAATCAACGTCATAAGGCTAGGAGCAGCATGATGAGTGGATTTAGGTACGACGATTCTAAGTGAAATAAGTCACACAGAAAAAGACACTTATCATAAGATATCACTTACAGAGGGAATGTAAAAACCGCTACCCTTGAACTGAATTACAAAACAGAACAGAGTCGCACGTTTAGAAAACACACTATGGCTGCTTAACGGGAAAGGTGAGGTGGGGTGATGCATAAAACAAGGGTTTCAAATTAGTTCAGATACCGTTCCATAAACCCAATATGTAATAGACAAGACCTACTCCTTGCTCAGTGAACTGGACTCAACAACCCCTATTCACCGCCCAAGAATATATCTGACTAGTAAGAATCTTAAAACCTATGTATTGATATCTCTCTGTAAGTGAGTCAAGTAGGTTTAAAGCGGCATAAACACAGCAGTGCAAAGCAGCTAAACCCCATTATAAAAATCAATTACTTTTAAAAACCCGTGAAACAAAGACAGTGAAAGAGAGAGAAATTCTTACAAAATTCGTTCAGGGGCTGCGATGCCAGCTGGATTGACCATATCTAGACCCACAGATGACTGAGACATAAGGGTGGACACTCTTGGGGCTGAGAGGTTTGGTGAGGTTGGGTGAGCAAACGCAGACCCTTTAAAGTAATACGGCGTGGTACCCATCCCATGGGTCCCAAATCTCCAGGGTCAAGGGCATCTTCCTACGTCGAAAACATGCACGAGCAACCCAGAAGATGGTACACCGTGTGACCGGGAAAGGTTTCTAAAACGCACCTCATTTCTCATCTCCTTGTGCTCCGGTTCGCCATTCCAGCCGCTTTACTAGCAATCTCCCTCCTTGGAGAATCAGCACCTTTAACCTCCTGTTCCGTACACGTTGTAATTTCTCCTGAGGATGAACGGGAAGAGGGGGAACCATTGAGAGACTAGCTCTAGGTGTTGGGACAGGCACAGGTCACTCTATTTTCCCATCAGGTAGCAGAATTAACCACAGGCTCAGCCTGCCGCCCGGAGCCAGAATAGGGCCTGAAGCAATCCTGCGCTTTTGCGGCCAGCTCCCAAGAAAGCGAGTTGAAAAATGGAGCTCAGGGGCACTGCAATTCACAAACCTGCAGAGTTAGAAATGATAACTCTCGTCCACAAATATATGGAGGGAAGGCTACGAAGAGGATTTGAAAGCAAGGCAGAATTGCAGGAAACCGATTTCAGGAGGTAGATTCGAATCGCCTTTAAAGCACAGGAAAAGCGGCAAAACCTCGACAATGATGCCCTTGGCCAAAAAGGGCGTATGCGTTTTTTCCTGAATATATTCAGGAAAAAACGCATACGCCCTTTTTGGCCAACCAAGCAACCTGGAAAGGCAAATCAGCGCTACAAAGAAGTCTCGCTTCCCATCGGTCAAAAGGGCCATGCTGAATAAAGTGTCAAAACCAGAAATGCAGGACAGGCCATGGAGAAATGGGAGCCTTGCTACGCTGATGGGCGGGCTGTAAATTGCCAACAGCCACTCTGGAGAAGTGTACGGTGTGTCCTGAAACATCTAAAAAACTCAGCTTAGAGAGCATAGGGCACTTCCACTCATGGGCGTATAAATTGGGAAAACTAAAAATCAGCAAGACACAGGCACCCCAAAGTTTAGGGCTGCTCTGTTGACAAGAACCTCCACTTCGTTACACCTTAAACATCCCAGGAAAGAGAAGAATGGATAAAGAAGTTGTGGTCCTTATGTACAATGGAATATCACTCAGCCATGAAATCAACGTCATAAGGCTAGGAGCAGCATGATGAGTGGATTTAGGTACGACGATTCTAAGTGAAATAAGTCACACAGAAAAAGACACTTATCATAAGATATCACTTACAGAGGGAATGTAAAAACCGCTACCCTTCAACTGAATTACAAAACAGAACAGAGTAGCACGTTTAGAAAACACACTATGGCTGCTTAACGGGAAAGGTGAGGTGGGGTGATGCATAAAACAAGGGTTTCAAATTAGCTCAGATACCGTTCCATAAACCCAATATGTAATAGACAAGACCTACTCCTTGCTCAGTGAACTGGACTCAACAACCCCTATTCACCGCCCAAGAATATATCTGACTAGTAAGAATCTTAAAACCTATGTATTGATATCTCTCTGTAAGTGAGTTAAGTGGGTGAAAAGCGGCATAAACACAGCAGTGCAAAGCAGCTAAACCCTATTATAAAAATCAATTACTTTTAAAAACCCGTGAAACAAAGACAGTGAAAGAGAGAGAAATTCTTACAAAATTCGTTCAGGGGCTGCGATGCCAGCTGGATTGACCATATCTAGACCCACAGATGACTGAGACATAAGGGTGGACACTCTTGGGGCTGAGAGGTTTGGTGAGGTTGGGTGAGCAAACGCAGACCCTTTAAAGTAATACGGCGTGGTACCCATCCCATGGGTCCCAAATCTCCAGGGTCAAGGGCATCTTCCTACGTCGAAAACATGCACGAGCAACCCAGAAGATGGTACACCGTGTGACCGGGAAAGGTTTCTAAAACGCACCTCATTTCTCATCTCCTTGTGCTCCGGTTCGCCATTCCAGCCGCTTTACTAGCAATCTCCCTCCTTGGAGAATCAGCACCTTTAACCTCCTGTTCCGTACACGTTGTAATTTCTCCTGAGGATGAACGGGAAGAGGGGGAACCATTGAGAGACTAGCTCTAGGTGTTGGGACAGGCACAGGTCACTCTATTTTCCCATCAGGTAGCAGAATTAACCACAGGCTCAGCCTGCCGCCCGGAGCCAGAATAGGGCCTGAAGCAATCCTGCGCTTTTGCGGCCAGCTCCCAAGAAAGCGAGTTGAAAAATGGAGCTCAGGGGCACTGCAATTCACAAACCTGCAGAGTTAGAAATGATAACTCTCGTCCACAAATATATGGAGGGAAGGCTACGAAGAGGATTTGAAAGCAAGGCAGAATTGCAGGAAACCGATTTCAGGAGGTAGATTCGAATCGCCTTTAAAGCACAGGAAAAGCGGCAAAACCTCGACAATGATGCCCTTGGCCAAAAAGGGCGTATGCGTTTTTTCCTGAATATATTCAGGAAAAAACGCATACGCCCTTTTTGGCCAACCAAGCAACCTGGAAAGGCAAATCAGCGCTACAAAGAAGTCTCGCTTCCCATCGGTCAAAAGGGCCATGCTGAATAAAGTGTCAAAACCAGAAATGCAGGACAGGCCATGGAGAAATGGGAGCCTTGCTACGCTGATGGGCGGGCTGTAAATTGCCAACAGCCACTCTGGAGAAGTGTACGGTGTGTCCTGAAACATCTAAAAAACTCAGCTTAGAGAGCATAGGGCACTTCCACTCATGGGCGTATAAATTGGGAAAACTAAAAATCAGCAAGACACAGGCACCCCAAAGTTTAGGGCTGCTCTGTTGACAAGAACCTCCACTTCGTTACACCTTAAACATCCCAGGAAAGAGAAGAATGGATAAAGAAGTTGTGGTCCTTATGTACAATGGAATATCACTCAGCCATGAAATCAACGTCATAAGGCTAGGAGCAGCATGATGAGTGGATTTAGGTACGACGATTCTAAGTGAAATAAGTCACACAGAAAAAGACACTTATCATAAGATATCACTTACAGAGGGAATGTAAAAACCGCTACCCTTCAACTGAATTACAAAACAGAACAGAGTAGCACGTTTAGAAAACACACTATGGCTGCTTAACGGGAAAGGTGAGGTGGGGTGATGCATAAAACAAGGGTTTCAAATTAGCTCAGATACCGTTCCATAAACCCAATATGTAATAGACAAGACCTACTCCTTGCTCAGTGAACTGGACTCAACGCCCCCTATTCACCGCCCAAGAATATATCTGACTAGTAAGAATCTTAAAACCTATGTATTGATATCTCTCTGTAAGTGAGTCAAGTGGGTGTAAAGCGGCATAAACACAGCAGTGCAAAGCAGCTAAACCCCATTATAAAAATCAATTACTTTTAAAAACCCGTCAAACAAAGACAGTGAAAGAGAGATAAATTCTTACAAAATTCGTTCAGGGGCTGCGATGCCACCTGGATTGACCATATCTAGACCCACAGCTGATTGAGACATAAGGGTGGACACTCTTGGGGCTGAGAGGTTTGGTGAGGTTGGGTGAGCTAACGCAGACCCTGTAAAGTAATACGGCGTGGTACCCATCCCATGGGTCCCAAATCTCCAGGTTCCAGGGCATCTTCCTACGTCGAAAACATGCACGAGAAACCCAGAAGATGGTACACCGTGTGACCGGGAAAGGTTTCTAAAACGCACCTCATTTCTCATCTCCTTGTGCTCCGGTTCGCCATTCCAGCCGCTTTACTAGCAATCTCCCTCCTTGGAGAATCAGCACCTTTAACCTCCTGTTCCGTACACGTTGCAATTTGTCCTGAGGATGAACGGGAAGAGGGGGAACCAATGAGAGACTAGCTCTAGGTGTTGGGACAGGCACAGGTCACTCTATTTTCCCATCAGGAAGAAGAATTAACCACAGGCTCAGCCTGCCGCCCGGAGCCAGAATAGGGCCTGAAGCAATCCTGCGCTTTTGCGGCCAGCTCCCAAGAAAGCGAGTTGAAAAATGGAGCTCAGGGGCACTGCAATTCACAAACCTGCAGAGTTAGAAATGATAACTCTCGTCCACAAATATATGGAGGGAAGGCTACGAAGAGGATTTGAAAGCAAGGCAGAATTGCAGGAAACAGATTTCAGGAGGTAGATTCGAATCGCCTTTAAAGCACAGGAAAAGCGGCAAAACCTCGACAATGATGCCCTTGGCCAAAAAGGGCGTATGCGTTTTTTCCTGAATATATTCAGGAAAAAACGCATACGCCCTTTTTGGCCAACCAAGCAACCTGGAAAGGCAAATCAGCGCTACAAAGAAGTCTCGCTTCCCATCGGTCAAAAGGGCCATGCTGAATAAAGTGTCAAAACCAGAAATGCAGGACAGGCCATGGAGAAATGGGAGCCTTGCTACGCTGATGGGCGGGCTGTAAATTGCCAACAGCCACTCTGGAGAAGTGTACGGTGTGTCCTGAAACATCTAAAAAACTCAGCTTAGAGAGCATAGGGCACTTCCACTCATGGGCGTATAAATTGGGAAAACTAAAAATCAGCAAGACACAGGCACCCCAAAGTTTAGGGCTGCTCTGTTGACAAGAACCTCCACTTCGTTACACCTGAAACATCCCAGGAAAGAGAAGAATGGATAAAGAAGTTGTGGTCCTTATGTACAATGGAATATCACTCAGCCATGAAATCAACGTCATAAGGCTAGGAGCAGCATGATGAGTGGATTTAGGTACGACGATTCTAAGTGAAATAAGTCACACAGAAAAAGACACTTATCATAAGATATCACTTACAGAGGGAATGTAAAAACCGCTACCCTTCAACTGAATTACAAAACAGAACAGAGTAGCACGTTTAGAAAACACACTATGGCTGCTTAACGGGAAAGGTGAGGTGGGGTGATGCATAAAACAAGGGTTTCAAATTAGCTCAGATACCGTTCCATAAACCCAATATGTAATAGACAAGACCTACTCCTTGCTCAGTGAACTGGACTCAACAACCCCTATTCACCGCCCAAGAATATATCTGACTAGTAAGAATCTTAAAACCTATGTATTGATATCTCTCTGTAAGTGAGTTAAGTGGGTGAAAAGCGGCATAAACACAGCAGTGCAAAGCAGCTAAACCCTATTATAAAAATCAATTACTTTTAAAAACCCGTGAAACAAAGACAGTGAAAGAGAGAGAAATTCTTACAAAATTCGTTCAGGGGCTGCGATGCCAGCTGGATTGACCATATCTAGACCCACAGATGACTGAGACATAAGGGTGGACACTCTTGGGGCTGAGAGGTTTGGTGAGGTTGGGTGAGCAAACGCAGACCCTTTAAAGTAATACGGCGTGGTACCCATCCCATGGGTCCCAAATCTCCAGGGTCAAGGGCATCTTCCTACGTCGAAAACATGCACGAGCAACCCAGAAGATGGTACACCGTGTGACCGGGAAAGGTTTCTAAAACGCACCTCATTTCTCATCTCCTTGTGCTCCGGTTCGCCATTCCAGCCGCTTTACTAGCAATCTCCCTCCTTGGAGAATCAGCACCTTTAACCTCCTGTTCCGTACACGTTGTAATTTCTCCTGAGGATGAACGGGAAGAGGGGGAACCATTGAGAGACTAGCTCTAGGTGTTGGGACAGGCACAGGTCACTCTATTTTCCCATCAGGTAGCAGAATTAACCACAGGCTCAGCCTGCCGCCCGGAGCCAGAATAGGGCCTGAAGCAATCCTGCGCTTTTGCGGCCAGCTCCCAAGAAAGCGAGTTGAAAAATGGAGCTCAGGGGCACTGCAATTCACAAACCTGCAGAGTTAGAAATGATAACTCTCGTCCACAAATATATGGAGGGAAGGCTACGAAGAGGATTTGAAAGCAAGGCAGAATTGCAGGAAACCGATTTCAGGAGGTAGATTCGAATCGCCTTTAAAGCACAGGAAAAGCGGCAAAACCTCGACAATGATGCCCTTGGCCAAAAAGGGCGTATGCGTTTTTTCCTGAATATATTCAGGAAAAAACGCATACGCCCTTTTTGGCCAACCAAGCAACCTGGAAAGGCAAATCAGCGCTACAAAGAAGTCTCGCTTCCCATCGGTCAAAAGGGCCATGCTGAATAAAGTGTCAAAACCAGAAATGCAGGACAGGCCATGGAGAAATGGGAGCCTTGCTACGCTGATGGGCGGGCTGTAAATTGCCAACAGCCACTCTGGAGAAGTGTACGGTGTGTCCTGAAACATCTAAAAAACTCAGCTTAGAGAGCATAGGGCACTTCCACTCATGGGCGTATAAATTGGGAAAACTAAAAATCAGCAAGACACAGGCACCCCAAAGTTTAGGGCTGCTCTGTTGACAAGAACCTCCACTTCGTTACACCTTAAACATCCCAGGAAAGAGAAGAATGGATAAAGAAGTTGTGGTCCTTATGTACAATGGAATATCACTCAGCCATGAAATCAACGTCATAAGGCTAGGAGCAGCATGATGAGTGGATTTAGGTACGACGATTCTAAGTGAAATAAGTCACACAGAAAAAGACACTTATCATAAGATATCACTTACAGAGGGAATGTAAAAACCGCTACCCTTCAACTGAATTACAAAACAGAACAGAGTAGCACGTTTAGAAAACACACTATGGCTGCTTAACGGGAAAGGTGAGGTGGGGTGATGCATAAAACAAGGGTTTCAAATTAGCTCAGATACCGTTCCATAAACCCAATATGTAATAGACAAGACCTACTCCTTGCTCAGTGAACTGGACTCAACGCCCCCTATTCACCGCCCAAGAATATATCTGACTAGAAAGAATCTTAAAACCTATGTATTGATATCTCTCTGTAAGTGAGTCAAGTGGGTGAAAAGCGGCATAAACACAGCAGTGCAAAGCAGCTAAACCCTATTATAAAAATCAATTACTTTTAAAAACCCGTGAAACAAAGACAGTGAAAGAGAGAGAAATTCTTACAAAATTCGTTCAGGGGCTGCGATGCCACCTGGATTGACCATATCTAGACCCACAGCTGATTGAGACATAAGGGTGGACACTCTTGGGGCTGAGAGGTTTGGTGAGGTTGGGTGAGCTAATGCAGACCCTGTAAAGTAATACGGCGTGGTACCCATCCCATGGGTCCCAAATCTCCAGGGTCAAGGGCATCTTCCTACGTCGAAAACATGCACGAGAAACCCAGAAGATGGTACACCGTGTGACCGGGAAAGGTTTCTAAAACGCACGTCATTTCTCATCTCCTTGTGCTCCGGTTCGCCATTCCAGCCGCTTTACTAGCAATCTCCCTCTTTGGAGAATCAGCGCCTTTAACCTCCTGTTCCGTACACGTTGCAATTTGTCCTGATGATGAACGGGAAGAGGGGGAACCAATGAGAGACTAGCTCTAGGTGTTGGGACAGGCACAGGTCACTCTATTTTCCCATCAGGTAGCAGAATTAACCACAGGCTCAGCCTGCCGCCCGGAGCCAGAATAGGGCCTGAAACAATCCTGCGCTTTTGCGGCCAGCTCCCAAGAAAGCGAGTTGAAAAATGGAGCTCAGGGGCACTGCAATTCACAAACCTGCAGAGTTAGAAATGATAACTCTCGTCCACAAATATATGGAGGGAAGGCTACGAAGAGGATTTGAAAGCAAGGCAGAATTGCAGGAAACCGATTTCAGGGGGTAGATTCGAATCGCCTTTAAAGCACAGGAAAAGCGGCAAAACCTCGACAATGGTGCCCTTGGCCAAAAAGGGCGTATGCGTTTTTTCCTGAATATATTCAGGAAAAAACGCATACGCCCTTTTTGGCCAACCAAGCAACCTGGAAAGGCAAATCAGCGCTACAAAGAAGTCTCGCTTCCCATCGGTCAAAAGGGCCATGCTGAATAAAGTGTCAAAACCAGAAATGCAGGACAGGCCATGGAGAAATGGGAGCCTTGCTACGCTGATGGGCGGGCTGTAAATTGCCAACAGCCACTCTGGAGAAGTGTACGGTGTGTCCTGAAACATCTAAAAAACTCAGCTTAGAGAGCATAGGGCACTTCCACTCATGGGCGTATAAATTGGGAAAACTAAAAATCAGCAAGACACAGGCACCCCAAAGTTTAGGGCTGCTCTGTTGACAAGAACCTCCACTTCGTTACACCTGAAACATCCCAGGAAAGAGAAGAATGGATAAAGAAGTTGTGGTCCTTATGTACAATGGAATATCACTCAGCCATGAAATCAACGTCATAAGGCTAGGAGCAGCATGATGAGTGGATTTAGGTACGACGATTCTAAGTGAAATAAGTCACACAGAAAAAGACACTTATCATAAGATATCACTTACAGAGGGAATGTAAAAACCGCTACCCTTGAACTGAATTACAAAACAGAACAGAGTCGCACGTTTAGAAAACACACTATGGCTGCTTAACGGGAAAGGTGAGGTGGGGTGATGCATAAACCAAGGGTTTCAAATTAGCTCAGATACCGTTCCATAAACCCAATATGTAATAGACAAGACCTACTCCTTGCTCAGTGAACTGGACTCAACAACCCCTATTCACCGCCCAAGAATATATCTGACTAGTAAGAATCTTAAAACCTATGTAGTGATATCTCTCTGTAAGTGAGTCAAGTAGGTGTAAAGCGGCATAAACACAGCAGTGCAAAGCAGCTAAACCCCATTATAAATATCAATTACTTTTAAAAACCCGTGAAACAAAGACAGTGAAAGAGAGAGAAATTCTTACAAAATTCGTTCAGGTGCTGCGATGCCAGCTGGATTGACCATATCTAGACCCACAGATGACTGAGACATAAGGGCGGACACTCTTGGGGCTGAGAGGTTTGGTGAGGTTGGGTGAGCAAACGCAGACCCTTTAAAGTAATACGGCGTGGTACCCATCCCATGGGTCCCAAATCTCCAGGGTCAAGGGCATCTTCCTACGTCGAAAACACGCACGAGAAACCCAGAAGATGGTACACCGTGTGACCGGGAAAGGTTTCTAAAACGCACCTCATTTCTCATCTCCTTGTGCTCCGTTTCGCCATTCCAGCCGCTTTACTAGCAATCTCCCTCCTTGGAGAATCAGCACCTTTAACCTCCTGTTCCGTACACGTTGCAATTTGTCCTGAGGATGAACGGGAAGAGGGGGAACCATTGACAGACAAGCTCTAGGTGTTGGGACAGGCACAGGTCACTCTATTTTCCCATCAGGTAGCAGAATTAACCACAGGCTCAGCCTGCCGCCCGGAGCCAGAATAGGGCCTGAAGCAATCCTGCGCTTTTGCGGCCAGCTCCCAAGAAAGCGAGTTGAAAAATGGAGCTCAGGGGCACTGCAATTCACAAACCTGCAGAGTTAGAAATGATAACTCTCGTCCACAAATATATGGAGGGAAGGCTACGAAGAGGATTTGAAAGCAAGGCAGAATTGCAGGAAACCGATTTCAGGAGGTAGATTCGAATCGCCTTTAAAGCACAGGAAAAGCGGCAAAACCTCGACAATGATGCCCTTGGCCAAAAAGGGCGTATGCGTTTTTTCCTGAATATATTCAGGAAAAAACGCATACGCCCTTTTTGGCCAACCAAGCAACCTGGAAAGGCAAATCAGCGCTACAAAGAAGTCTCACTTCCCATCGGTCAAAAGGGCCATGCTGAATAAAGTGTCAAAACCAGAAATGCAGGACAGGCCATGGAGAAATGGGAGCCTTGCTACGCTGATGGGCGGGCTGTAAATTGCCAACAGCCACTCTGGAGAAGTGTACGGTGTGTCCTGAAACATCTAAAAAACTCAGCTTAGAGAGCATAGGGCACTTCCACTCATGGGCGTATAAATTGGGAAAACTAAAAATCAGCAAGACACAGGCACCCCAAAGTTTAGGGCTGCTCTGTTGACAAGAACCTCCACTTCGTTACACCTTAAACATCCCAGGAAAGAGAAGAATGGATAAAGAAGTTGTGGTCCTTATGTACAATGGAATATCACTCAGCCATGAAATCAACGTCATAAGGCTAGGAGCAGCATGATGAGTGGATTTAGGTACGACGATTCTAAGTGAAATAAGTCACACAGAAAAAGACACTGATCATAAGATATCACTTACAGAGAGAATGTAAAAACCGCTACCCTTGAACTGAATTACAAAACAGAACAGAGTCGCACGTTTAGAAAACACACTATGGCTGCTTAACGGGAAAGGTGAGGTGGGGTGATGCATAAAACAAGGGTTTCAAATTAGCTCAGATACCGTTCCATAAACCCAATATGTAATAGACAAGACCTACTCCTTGCTCAGTGAACTGGACTCAACGCCCCCTATTCACCGCCCAAGAATATATCTGACTAGTAAGAATCTTAAAACCTATGTATTGATATCTCTCTGTAAGTGAGTCAAGTGGGTGTAAAGCGGCATAAACACAGCAGTGCAAAGCAGCTAAACCCCATTATAAAAATCAATTACTTTTAAACACCCGTGAAACAAAGACAGTGAAAGAGAGAGAAATTCTTACAAAATTCGTTCAGGGGCTGCGATGCCACCTGGATTGACCATATCTAGACCCACAGATGACTGAGACATAAGGGTGGACACTCTTGGGGCTGAGAGGTTTGGTGAGGTTGGGTGAGCAAACGCAGACCCTTTAAAGTAATACGGCGTGGTACCCATCCCATGGGTCCCAAATCTCCAGGTTCAAGGGCATCTTCCTACATCGAAAACATGCACGAGAAACCCAGAAGATGGTACACCGTGTGACCGGGAAAGGTTTTTAAAACGCACCTCATTTCTCATCTCCTTGTGCTCCGGTTCGCCATTCCAGCCGCTTTACTAGCAATCTCCCTCCTGGGAGAATCAGCACCTTTAACCTCCTGTTCCGTACACGTTGCAATTTGTCCTGAGGATGAACGGGAAGAGGGGGAACCAATGAGAGACTAGCTCTAGGTGTTGGGACAGGCACAAGTCACTCTATTTTCCCATCAGGAAGAAGAATTAACCACAGGCTCAGCCTGCCGCCCGGAGCCAGAATAGGGCCTGAAGCAATCCTGCGCTTTTGCGGCCAGCTCCCAAGAAAGCGAGTTAAAAAATGGAGCTCAGGGGCACTGCAATTCACAAACCTGCAGAGGTAGAAATGATAACTCTCGTCCACAAATATATGGAAGGAAGGCAACGATGAGGATTTGAAAGCAAGGCAGAATTGCAGGAAACAAATTTCAGGAGGTAGATTCGAATCGCCTTTAAAGCACAGGAAAAGCGGCAAAACCTCGACAATGATGCCCTTGGCCAAAAAGGGCGTATGCGTTTTTTCCTGAATATATTCAGGAAAAAACGCATACGCCCTTTTTGGCCAACCAAGCAACCTGGAAAGGCAAATCAGCGCTACAAAGAAGTCTCGCTTCCCATCGGTCAAAAGGGCCATGCTGAATAAAGTGTCAAAACCAGAAATGCAGGACAGGCCATGGAGAAATGGGAGCCTTGCTACACTGATGGGCGGGCTGTAAATTGCCAACAGCCACTCTGGAGAAGTGTACGGTGTGTCCTGAAACATCTAAAAAACTCAGCTTAGAGAGCATAGGGCACTTCCACTCATGGGCGTATAAATTGGGAAAACTAAAAATCAGCAAGACACAGGCACCCCAAAGTTTAGGGCTGCTCTGTTGACAAGAACCTCCACTTCGTTACACCTTAAACATCCCAGGAAAGAGAAGAATGGATAAAGAAGTTGTGGTCCTTATGTACAATGGAATATCACTCAGCCATGAAATCAACGTCATAAGGCTAGGAGCAGCATGATGAGTGGATTTAGGTACGACGATTCTAAGTGAAATAAGTCACACAGAAAAAGACACTGATCATAAGATATCACTTACAGAGAGAATGTAAAAACCGCTACCCTTGAACTGAATTACAAAACAGAACAGAGTCGCACGTTTAGAAAACACACTATGGCTGCTTAACGGGAAAGGTGAGGTGGGGTGATGCATAAAACAAGGGTTTCAAATTAGCTCAGATACCGTTCCATAAACCCAATATGTAATAGACAAGACCTACTCCTTGCTCAGTGAACTGGACTCAACGCCCCCTATTCACCGCCCGAGAATATATCTGACTAGTAAGAATCTTAAAACCTATGTATTGATATCTCTCTGTAAGTGAGTCAAGTGGGTGTAAAGCGGCATAAACACAGCAGTGCAAAGCAGCTAAACCCCATTATAAAAATCAATTACTTTTAAAAACCCGTCAAACAAAGACAGTGAAAGAGAGATAAATTCTTACAAAATTCGTTCAGGGGCTGCGATGCCACCTGGATTGACCATATCTAGACCCACAGCTGATTGAGACATAAGGGTGGACACTCTTGGGGCTGAGAGGTTTGGTGAGGTTGGGTGAGCTAACGCAGACCCTTTAAAGTAATACGGCGTGGTACCCATCCCATGGGTCCCAAATCTCCAGGTTCAAGGGCATCTTCCTACGTCGAAAACATGCACGAGCAACTCAGAAGATGGTACACCGTGTTACCGGGAAAGGTTTCTAAAACGCACCTCATTTCTCATCTCCTTGTGCTCCGGTTCGCCATTCCAGCCGCTTTACTAGCAATCTCCCTCCTTGGAGAATCAGCACCTTTAACCTCCTGTTCCGTACACGTTGCAATTTGTCCTGAGGATGAACGGGAAGAGGGGGAACCAATGAGAGACTAGCTCTAGGTGTTGGGACAGGCACAGGTCACTCTATTTTCCCATCAGGAAGAAGAATTAACCACAGGCTCAGCCTGCCGCCCGGAGCCAGAATAGGGCCTGAAGCAATCCTGCGCTTTTGCGGCCAGCTCCCAAGAAAGCGAGTTAAAAAATGGAGCTCAGGGGCACTGCAATTCACAAACCTGCAGAGGTAGAAATGATAACTCTCGTCCACAAATATATGGAAGGAAGGCAACGATGAGGATTTGAAAGCAAGGCAGAATTGCAGGAAACAAATTTCAGGAGGTAGATTCGAATCGCCTTTAAAGCACAGGAAAAGCGGCAAAACCTCGACAATGATGCCCTTGGCCAAAAAGGGCGTATGCGTTTTTTCCTGAATATATTCAGGAAAAAACGCATACGCCCTTTTTGGCCAACCAAGCAACCTGGAAAGGCAAATCAGCGCTACAAAGAAGTCTCGCTTCCCATCGGTCAAAAGGACCATGCTGAATAAAGTGTCAAAACCAGAAATGCAGGACAGGCCATGGAGAAATGGGAGCCTTGCTACGCTGATGGGCGGGCTGTAAATTGCCAACAGCCACTCTGGAGAAGTGTACGGTGTGTCCTGAAACATCTAAAAAACTCAGCTTAGAGAGCATAGGGCACTTCCACTCATGGGCGTATAAATTGGGAAAACTAAAAATCAGCAAGACACAGGCACCCCAAAGTTTAGGGCTGCTCTGTTGACAAGAACCTCCACTTCGTTACACCTGAAACATCCCAGGAAAGAGAAGAATGGATAAAGAAGTTGTGGTCCTTATGTACAATGGAATATCACTCAGCCATGAAATCAACGTCATAAGGCTAGGAGCAGCATGATGAGTGGATTTAGGTACGACGATTCTAAGTGAAATAAGTCACACAGAAAAAGACACTTATCATAAGATATCACTTACAGAGGGAATGTAAAAACCGCTACCCTTGAACTGAATTACAAAACAGAACAGAGTCGCACGTTTAGAAAACACACTATGGCTGCTTAACGGGAAAGGTGAGGTGGGGTGATGCATAAAACAAGGGTTTCAAATTAGTTCAGATACCGTTCCATAAACCCAATATGTAATAGACAAGACCTACTCCTTGCTCAGTGAACTGGACTCAACAACCCCTATTCACCGCCCAAGAATATATCTGACTAGTAAGAATCTTAAAACCTATGTATTGATATCTCTCTGTAAGTGAGTCAAGTAGGTTTAAAGCGGCATAAACACAGCAGTGCAAAGCAGCTAAACCCCATTATAAAAATCAATTACTTTTAAAAACCCGTGAAACAAAGACAGTGAAAGAGAGAGAAATTCTTACAAAATTCTTTCAGGGGCTGCGATGCCAGCTGGATTGACCATATCTAGACCCACAGATGACTGAGACATAAGGGTGGACACTCTTGGGGCTGAGAGGTTTGGTGAGGTTGGGTGAGCAAACGCAGACCCTTTAAAGTAATACGGCGTGGTACCCATCCCATGGGTCCCAAATCTCCAGGGTCAAGGGCATCTTCCTACGTCGAAAACATGCACGAGAAACCCAGAAGATGGTACACCGTGTGACCGGGAAAGGTTTCTAAAACGCACCTCATTTCTCATCTCCTTGTGCTCCGGTTCGCCATTCCAGCCGCTTTACTAGCAATCTCCCTCCTTGGAGAATCAGCACCTTTAACCTCCTGTTCCGTACACGTTGTAATTTCTCCTGAGGATGAACGGGAAGAGGGGGAACCATTGAGAGACTAGCTCTAGGTGTTGGGACAGGCACAGGTCACTCTAATTTCCCATCAGGTAGCAGAATTAACCACAGGCTCAGCCTGCCGCCCGGAGCCAGAATAGGGCCTGAAGCAATCCTGCGCTTTTGCGGCCAGCTCCCAAGAAAGCGAGTTGAAAAATGGAGCTCAGGGGCACTGCAATTCACAAACCTGCAGAGTTAGAAATGATAACTCTCGTCCACAAATATATGGAGGGAAGGCTACGAAGAGGATTTGAAAGCAAGGCAGAATTGCAGGAAACCGATTTCAGGAGGTAGATTCGAATCGCCTTTAAAGCACAGGAAAAGCGGCAAAACCTCGACAATGATGCCCTTGGCCAAAAAGGGCGTATGCGTTTTTTCCTGAATATATTCAGGAAAAAACGCATACGCCCTTTTTGGCCAACCAAGCAACCTGGAAAGGCAAATCAGCGCTACAAAGAAGTCTCGCTTCCCATCGGTCAAAAGGGCCATGCTGAATAAAGTGTCAAAACCAGAAATGCAGGACAGGCCATGGAGAAATGGGAGCCTTGCTACGCTGATGGGCGGGCTGTAAATTGCCAACAGCCACTCTGGAGAAGTGTACGGTGTGTCCTGAAACATCTAAAAAACTCAGCTTAGAGAGCATAGGGCACTTCCACTCATGGGCGTATAAATTGGGAAAACTAAAAATCAGCAAGACACAGGCACCCCAAAGTTTAGGGCTGCTCTGTTGACAAGAACCTCCACTTCGTTACACCTTAAACATCCCAGGAAAGAGAAGAATGGATAAAGAAGTTGTGGTCCTTATGTACAATGGAATATCACTCAGCCATGAAATCAACGTCATAAGGCTAGGAGCAGCATGATGAGTGGATTTAGGTACGACGATTCTAAGTGAAATAAGTCACACAGAAAAAGACACTTATCATAAGATATCACTTACAGAGAGAATGTAAAAACCGCTACCCTTGAACTGAATTACAAAACAGAACAGAGTCGCACGTTTAGAAAACACACTATGGCTGCTTAACGGGAAAGGTGAGGTGGGGTGATGCATAAAACAAGGGTTTCAAATTAGTTCAGATACCGTTCCATAAACCCAATATGTAATAGACAAGACCTACTCCTTGCTCAGTGAACTGGACTCAACAACCCCTATTCACCGCCCAAGAATATATCTGACTAGTAAGAATCTTAAAACCTATGTATTGATATCTCTCTGTAAGTGAGTCAAGTAGGTTTAAAGCGGCATAAACACAGCAGTGCAAAGCAGCTAAACCCCATTATAAAAATCAATTACTTTTAAAAACCCGTGAAACAAAGACAGTGAAAGAGAGAGAAATTCTTACAAAATTCGTTCAGGGGCTGCGATGCCAGCTGGATTGACCATATCTAGACCCACAGATGACTGAGACATAAGGGTGGACACTCTTGGGGCTGAGAGGTTTGGTGAGGTTGGGTGAGCAAACGCAGACCCTTTAAAGTAATACGGCGTGGTACCCATCCCATGGGTCCCAAATCTCCAGGGTCAAGGGCATCTTCCTACGTCGAAAACATGCACGAGAAACCCAGAAGATGGTACACCGTGTGACCGGGAAAGGTTTCTAAAACGCACCTCATTTCTCATCTCCTTGTGCTCCGGTTCGCCATTCCAGCCGCTTTACTAGCAATCTCCCTCCTTGGAGAATCAGCACCTTTAACCTCCTGTTCCGTACACGTTGTAATTTCTCCTGAGGATGAACGGGAAGAGGGGGAACCATTGAGAGACTAGCTCTAGGTGTTGGGACAGGCACAGGTCACTCTAATTTCCCATCAGGTAGCAGAATTAACCACAGGCTCAGCCTGCCGCCCGGAGCCAGAATAGGGCCTGAAGCAATCCTGCGCTTTTGCGGCCAGCTCCCAAGAAAGCGAGTTGAAAAATGGAGCTCAGGGGCACTGCAATTCACAAACCTGCAGAGTTAGAAATGATAACTCTCGTCCACAAATATATGGAGGGAAGGCTACGAAGAGGATTTGAAAGCAAGGCAGAATTGCAGGAAACCGATTTCAGGAGGTAGATTCGAATCGCCTTTAAAGCACAGGAAAAGCGGCAAAACCTCGACAATGATGCCCTTGGCCAAAAAGGGCGTATGCGTTTTTTCCTGAATATATTCAGGAAAAAACGCATACGCCCTTTTTGGCCAACCAAGCAACCTGGAAAGGCAAATCAGCGCTACAAAGAAGTCTCGCTTCCCATCGGTCAAAAGGGCCATGCTGAATAAAGTGTCAAAACCAGAAATGCAGGACAGGCCATGGAGAAATGGGAGCCTTGCTACGCTGATGGGCGGGCTGTAAATTGCCAACAGCCACTCTGGAGAAGTGTACGGTGTGTCCTGAAACATCTAAAAAACTCAGCTTAGAGAGCATAGGGCACTTCCACTCATGGGCGTATAAATTGGGAAAACTAAAAATCAGCAAGACACAGGCACCCCAAAGTTTAGGGCTGCTCTGTTGACAAGAACCTCCACTTCGTTACACCTTAAACATCCCAGGAAAGAGAAGAATGGATAAAGAAGTTGTGGTCCTTATGTACAATGGAATATCACTCAGCCATGAAATCAACGTCATAAGGCTAGGAGCAGCATGATGAGTGGATTTAGGTACGACGATTCTAAGTGAAATAAGTCACACAGAAAAAGACACTTATCATAAGATATCACTTACAGAGGGAATGTAAAAACCGCTACCCTTCAACTGAATTACAAAACAGAACAGAGTAGCACGTTTAGAAAACACACTATGGCTGCTTAACGGGAAAGGTGAGGTGGGGTGATGCATAAAACAAGGGTTTCAAATTAGCTCAGATACCGTTCCATAAACCCAATATGTAATAGACAAGACCTACTCCTTGCTCAGTGAACTGGACTCAACGCCCCCTATTCACCGCCCAAGAATATATCTGACTAGTAAGAATCTTAAAACCTATGTATTGATATCTCTCTGTAAGTGAGTCAAGTGGGTGTAAAGCGGCATAAACACAGCAGTGCAAAGCAGCTAAACCCCATTATAAAAATCAATTACTTTTAAAAACCCGTCAAACAAAGACAGTGAAAGAGAGATAAATTCTTACAAAATTCGTTCAGGGGCTGCGATGCCACCTGGATTGACCATATCTAGACCCACAGCTGATTGAGACATAAGGGTGGACACTCTTGGGGCTGAGAGGTTTGGTGAGGTTGGGTGAGCTAACGCAGACCCTGTAAAGTAATACGGCGTGGTACCCATCCCATGGGTCCCAAATCTCCAGGTTCCAGGGCATCTTCCTACGTCGAAAACATGCACGAGCAACCTAGAAGATGGTACACCGTGTGACCGGGAAAGGTTTCTAAAACGCACCTCATTTCTCATCTCCTTGTGCTCCGGTTCGCCATTCCAGCCGCTTTACTAGCAATCTCCCTCCTTGGAGAATCAGCACCTTTAACCTCCTGTTCCGTACAGGTTGCAATTTCTCCTGAGGATGAACGGGAAGAGGGGGAACCAATGAGAGACTAGCTCTAGGTGTTGGGACAGGCACAGGTCACTCTATTTTCCCATCAGGAAGAAGAATGAACCACAGGCTCAGCCTGCCGCCCGGAGCCAGAATAGGGCCTGAAGCAATCCTGCGCTTTTGCAGCCAGCTCCCAAGAAAGCGAGTTGAAAAATGGAGCTCAGGGGCACTGCAATTCACAAACCTGCAGAGTTAGAAATGATAACTCTCGTCCACAAATATATGGAGGGAAGGCTACGAAGAGGATTTGAAAGCAAGGTAGAATTGCAGGAAACAGATTTCAGGAGGTAGATTCGAATCGCCTTTAAAGCACAGGAAAAGCGGCAAAACCTCCACAATGATGCCCTTGGCCAAAAAGGGCGTATGCGTTTTTTCCTGAATATATTCAGGAAAAAACGCATACGCCCTTTTTGGCCAACCAAGCAACCTGGAAAGGCAAATCAGCGCTACAAAGAAGTCTCGCTTCCCATCGGTCAAAAGGGCCATGCTGAATAAAGTGTCAAAACCAGAAATGCAGGACAGGCCATGGAGAAATGGGAGCCTTGCTACGCTGATGGGCGGGCTGTAAATTGCCAACAGCCACTCTGGAGAAGTGTACGGTGTGTCCTGAAACATCTAAAAAACTCAGCTTAGAGAGCATAGGGCACTTCCACTCATGGGCGTATAAATTGGGAAAACTAAAAATCAGCAAGACACAGGCACCCCAAAGTTTAGGGCTGCTCTGTTGACAAGAACCTCCACTTCGTTACACCTTAAACATCCCAGGAAAGAGAAGAATGGATAAAGAAGTTGTGGTCCTTAGGTACAATGGAATATCACTCAGCCATGAAATCAACGTCATAAGGCTAGGAGCAGCATGATGAGTGGATTTAGGTACGACGATTCTAAGTGAAATAAGTCACACAGAAAAAGACACTGATCATAAGATATCACTTACAGAGAGAATGTAAAAACCGCTACCCTTGAACTGAATTACAAAACAGAACAGAGTCGCACGTTTAGAAAACACACTATGGCTGCTTAACGGGAAAGGTGAGGTGGGGTGATGCATAAAACAAGGGTTTCAAATTAGCTCAGATACCGTTCCATAAACCCAATATGTAATAGACAAGACCTACTCCTTGCTCAGTGAACTGGACTCAACGCCCCCTATTCACCGCCCAAGAATATATCTGACTAGAAAGAATCTTAAAACCTATGTATTGATATCTCTCTGTAAGTGAGTCAAGTGGGTGAAAAGCGGCATAAACACAGCAGTGCAAAGCAGCTAAACCCTATTATAAAAATCAATTACTTTTAAAAACCCGTGAAACAAAGACAGTGAAAGAGAGAGAAATTCTTACAAAATTCGTTCAGGGGCTGCGATGCCACCTGGATTGACCATATCTAGACCCACAGCTGATTGAGACATAAGGGTGGACACTCTTGGGGCTGAGAGGTTTGGTGAGGTTGGGTGAGCTAATGCAGACCCTGTAAAGTAATACGGCGTGGTACCCATCCCATGGGTCCCAAATCTCCAGGGTCAAGGGCATCTTCCTACGTCGAAAACATGCACGAGAAACCCAGAAGATGGTACACCGTGTGACCGGGAAAGGTTTCTAAAACGCACGTCATTTCTCATCTCCTTGTGCTCCGGTTCGCCATTCCAGCCGCTTTACTAGCAATCTCCCTCTTTGGAGAATCAGCGCCTTTAACCTCCTGTTCCGTACACGTTGCAATTTGTCCTGATGATGAACGGGAAGAGGGGGAACCAATGAGAGACTAGCTCTAGGTGTTGGGACAGGCACAGGTCACTCTATTTTCCCATCAGGTAGCAGAATTAACCACAGGCTCAGCCTGCCGCCCGGAGCCAGAATAGGGCCTGAAACAATCCTGCGCTTTTGCGGCCAGCTCCCAAGAAAGCGAGTTGAAAAATGGAGCTCAGGGGCACTGCAATTCACAAACCTGCAGAGTTAGAAATGATAACTCTCGTCCACAAATATATGGAGGGAAGGCTACGAAGAGGATTTGAAAGCAAGGCAGAATTGCAGGAAACCGATTTCAGGGGGTAGATTCGAATCGCCTTTAAAGCACAGGAAAAGCGGCAAAACCTCGACAATGGTGCCCTTGGCCAAAAAGGGCGTATGCGTTTTTTCCTGAATATATTCAGGAAAAAACGCATACGCCCTTTTTGGCCAACCAAGCAACCTGGAAAGGCAAATCAGCGCTACAAAGAAGTCTCGCTTCCCATCGGTCAAAAGGGCCATGCTGAATAAAGTGTCAAAACCAGAAATGCAGGACAGGCCATGGAGAAATGGGAGCCTTGCTACGCTGATGGGCGGGCTGTAAATTGCCAACAGCCACTCTGGAGAAGTGTACGGTGTGTCCTGAAACATCTAAAAAACTCAGCTTAGAGAGCATAGGGCACTTCCACTCATGGGCGTATAAATTGGGAAAACTAAAAATCAGCAAGACACAGGCACCCCAAAGTTTAGGGCTGCTCTGTTGACAAGAACCTCCACTTCGTTACACCTGAAACATCCCAGGAAAGAGAAGAATGGATAAAGAAGTTGTGGTCCTTATGTACAATGGAATATCACTCAGCCATGAAATCAACGTCATAAGGCTAGGAGCAGCATGATGAGTGGATTTAGGTACGACGATTCTAAGTGAAATAAGTCACACAGAAAAAGACACTTATCATAAGATATCACTTACAGAGGGAATGTAAAAACCGCTACCCTTGAACTGAATTACAAAACAGAACAGAGTCGCACGTTTAGAAAACACACTATGGCTGCTTAACGGGAAAGGTGAGGTGGGGTGATGCATAAACCAAGGGTTTCAAATTAGCTCAGATACCGTTCCATAAACCCAATATGTAATAGACAAGACCTACTCCTTGCTCAGTGAACTGGACTCAACAACCCCTATTCACCGCCCAAGAATATATCTGACTAGTAAGAATCTTAAAACCTATGTAGTGATATCTCTCTGTAAGTGAGTCAAGTAGGTGTAAAGCGGCATAAACACAGCAGTGCAAAGCAGCTAAACCCCATTATAAATATCAATTACTTTTAAAAACCCGTGAAACAAAGACAGTGAAAGAGAGAGAAATTCTTACAAAATTCGTTCAGGTGCTGCGATGCCAGCTGGATTGACCATATCTAGACCCACAGATGACTGAGACATAAGGGCGGACACTCTTGGGGCTGAGAGGTTTGGTGAGGTTGGGTGAGCAAACGCAGACCCTTTAAAGTAATACGGCGTGGTACCCATCCCATGGGTCCCAAATCTCCAGGGTCAAGGGCATCTTCCTACGTCGAAAACACGCACGAGAAACCCAGAAGATGGTACACCGTGTGACCGGGAAAGGTTTCTAAAACGCACCTCATTTCTCATCTCCTTGTGCTCCGTTTCGCCATTCCAGCCGCTTTACTAGCAATCTCCCTCCTTGGAGAATCAGCACCTTTAACCTCCTGTTCCGTACACGTTGCAATTTGTCCTGAGGATGAACGGGAAGAGGGGGAACCATTGACAGACAAGCTCTAGGTGTTGGGACAGGCACAGGTCACTCTATTTTCCCATCAGGTAGCAGAATTAACCACAGGCTCAGCCTGCCGCCCGGAGCCAGAATAGGGCCTGAAGCAATCCTGCGCTTTTGCGGCCAGCTCCCAAGAAAGCGAGTTGAAAAATGGAGCTCAGGGGCACTGCAATTCACAAACCTGCAGAGTTAGAAATGATAACTCTCGTCCACAAATATATGGAGGGAAGGCTACGAAGAGGATTTGAAAGCAAGGCAGAATTGCAGGAAACCGATTTCAGGAGGTAGATTCAAATCGCCTTTAAAGCACAGGAAAAGCGGCAAAACCTCGACAATGATGCCCTTGGCCAAAAAGGGCGTATGCGTTTTTTCCTGAATATATTCAGGAAAAAACGCATACGCCCTTTTTGGCCAACCAAGCAACCTGGAAAGGCAAATCAGCGCTACAAAGAAGTCTCACTTCCCATCGGTCAAAAGGGCCATGCTGAATAAAGTGTCAAAACCAGAAATGCAGGACAGGCCATGGAGAAATGGGAGCCTTGCTACGCTGATGGGCGGGCTGTAAATTGCCAACAGCCACTCTGGAGAAGTGTACGGTGTGTCCTGAAACATCTAAAAAACTCAGCTTAGAGAGCATAGGGCACTTCCACTCATGGGCGTATAAATTGGGAAAACTAAAAATCAGCAAGACACAGGCACCCCAAAGTTTAGGGCTGCTCTGTTGACAAGAACCTCCACTTCGTTACACCTTAAACATCCCAGGAAAGAGAAGAATGGATAAAGAAGTTGTGGTCCTTATGTACAATGGAATATCACTCAGCCATGAAATCAACGTCATAAGGCTAGGAGCAGCATGATGAGTGGATTTAGGTACGACGATTCTAAGTGAAATAAGTCACACAGAAAAAGACACTGATCATAAGATATCACTTACAGAGAGAATGTAAAAACCGCTACCCTTGAACTGAATTACAAAACAGAACAGAGTCGCACGTTTAGAAAACACACTATGGCTGCTTAACGGGAAAGGTGAGGTGGGGTGATGCATAAAACAAGGGTTTCAAATTAGCTCAGATACCGTTCCATAAACCCAATATGTAATAGACAAGACCTACTCCTTGCTCAGTGAACTGGACTCAACGCCCCCTATTCACCGCCCAAGAATATATCTGACTAGTAAGAATCTTAAAACCTATGTATTGATATCTCTCTGTAAGTGAGTCAAGTGGGTGTAAAGCGGCATAAACACAGCAGTGCAAAGCAGCTAAACCCCATTATAAAAATCAATTACTTTTAAACACCCGTGAAACAAAGACAGTGAAAGAGAGAGAAATTCTTACAAAATTCGTTCAGGGGCTGCGATGCCACCTGGATTGACCATATCTAGACCCACAGATGACTGAGACATAAGGGTGGACACTCTTGGGGCTGAGAGGTTTGGTGAGGTTGGGTGAGCAAACGCAGACCCTTTAAAGTAATACGGCGTGGTACCCATCCCATGGGTCCCAAATCTCCAGGTTCAAGGGCATCTTCCTACATCGAAAACATGCACGAGAAACCCAGAAGATGGTACACCGTGTGACCGGGAAAGGTTTCTAAAACGCACCTCATTTCTCATCTCCTTGTGCTCCGGTTCGCCATTCCAGCCGCTTTACTAGCAATCTCCCTCCTGGGAGAATCAGCACCTTTAACCTCCTGTTCCGTACACGTTGCAATTTGTCCTGAGGATGAACGGGAAGAGGGGGAACCAATGAGAGACTAGCTCTAGGTGTTGGGACAGGCACAAGTCACTCTATTTTCCCATCAGGAAGAAGAATTAACCACAGGCTCAGCCTGCCGCCCGGAGCCAGAATAGGGCCTGAAGCAATCCTGCGCTTTTGCGGCCAGCTCCCAAGAAAGCGAGTTAAAAAATGGAGCTCAGGGGCACTGCAATTCACAAACCTGCAGAGGTAGAAATGATAACTCTCGTCCACAAATATATGGAAGGAAGGCAACGATGAGGATTTGAAAGCAAGGCAGAATTGCAGGAAACAAATTTCAGGAGGTAGATTCGAATCGCCTTTAAAGCACAGGAAAAGCGGCAAAACCTCGACAATGATGCCCTTGGCCAAAAAGGGCGTATGCGTTTTTTCCTGAATATATTCAGGAAAAAACGCATACGCCCTTTTTGGCCAACCAAGCAACCTGGAAAGGCAAATCAGCGCTACAAAGAAGTCTCGCTTCCCATCGGTCAAAAGGGCCATGCTGAATAAAGTGTCAAAACCAGAAATGCAGGACAGGCCATGGAGAAATGGGAGCCTTGCTACGCTGATGGGCGGGCTGTAAATTGCCAACAGCCACTCTGGAGAAGTGTACGGTGTGTCCTGAAACATCTAAAAAACTCAGCTTAGAGAGCATAGGGCACTTCCACTCATGGGCGTATAAATTGGGAAAACTAAAAATCAGCAAGACACAGGCACCCCAAAGTTTAGGGCTGCTCTGTTGACAAGAACCTCCACTTCGTTACACCTTAAACATCCCAGGAAAGAGAAGAATGGATAAAGAAGTTGTGGTCCTTATGTACAATGGAATATCACTCAGCCATGAAATCAACGTCATAAGGCTAGGAGCAGCATGATGAGTGGATTTAGGTACGACGATTCTAAGTGAAATAAGTCACACAGAAAAAGACACTGATCATAAGATATCACTTACAGAGAGAATGTAAAAACCGCTACCCTTGAACTGAATTACAAAACAGAACAGAGTCGCACGTTTAGAAAACACACTATGGCTGCTTAACGGGAAAGGTGAGGTGGGGTGATGCATAAAACAAGGGTTTCAAATTAGCTCAGATACCGTTCCATAAACCCAATATGTAATAGACAAGACCTACTCCTTGCTCAGTGAACTGGACTCAACGCCCCCTATTCACCGCCCGAGAATATATCTGACTAGTAAGAATCTTAAAACCTATGTATTGATATCTCTCTGTAAGTGAGTCAAGTGGGTGTAAAGCGGCATAAACACAGCAGTGCAAAGCAGCTAAACCCCATTATAAAAATCAATTACTTTTTAAAACCCGTCAAACAAAGACAGTGAAAGAGAGATAAATTCTTACAAAATTCGTTCAGGGGCTGCGATGCCACCTGGATTGACCATATCTAGACCCACAGCTGATTGAGACATAAGGGTGGACACTCTTGGGGCTGAGAGGTTTGGTGAGGTTGGGTGAGCTAACGCAGACCCTTTAAAGTAATACGGCGTGGTACCCATCCCATGGGTCCCAAATCTCCAGGTTCAAGGGCATCTTCCTACGTCGAAAACATGCACGAGCAACTCAGAAGATGGTACACCGTGTTACCGGGAAAGGTTTCTAAAACGCACCTCATTTCTCATCTCCTTGTGCTCCGGTTCGCCATTCCAGCCGCTTTACTAGCAATCTCCCTCCTTGGAGAATCAGCACCTTTAACCTCCTGTTCCGTACACGTTGCAATTTGTCCTGAGGATGAACGGGAAGAGGGGGAACCAATGAGAGACTAGCTCTAGGTGTTGGGACAGGCACAGGTCACTCTATTTTCCCATCAGGAAGAAGAATTAACCACAGGCTCAGCCTGCCGCCCGGAGCCAGAATAGGGCCTGAAGCAATCCTGCGCTTTTGCGGCCAGCTCCCAAGAAAGCGAGTTAAAAAATGGAGCTCAGGGGCACTGCAATTCACAAACCTGCAGAGGTAGAAATGATAACTCTCGTCCACAAATATATGGAAGGAAGGCAACGATGAGGATTTGAAAGCAAGGCAGAATTGCAGGAAACAAATTTCAGGAGGTAGATTCGAATCGCCTTTAAAGCACAGGAAAAGCGGCAAAACCTCGACAATGATGCCCTTGGCCAAAAAGGGCGTATGCGTTTTTTCCTGAATATATTCAGGAAAAAACGCATACGCCCTTTTTGGCCAACCAAGCAACCTGGAAAGGCAAATCAGCGCTACAAAGAAGTCTCGCTTCCCATCGGTCAAAAGGACCATGCTGAATAAAGTGTCAAAACCAGAAATGCAGGACAGGCCATGGAGAAATGGGAGCCTTGCTACGCTGATGGGCGGGCTGTAAATTGCCAACAGCCACTCTGGAGAAGTGTACGGTGTGTCCTGAAACATCTAAAAAACTCAGCTTAGAGAGCATAGGGCACTTCCACTCATGGGCGTATAAATTGGGAAAACTAAAAATCAGCAAGACACAGGCACCCCAAAGTTTAGGGCTGCTCTGTTGACAAGAACCTCCACTTCGTTACACCTGAAACATCCCAGGAAAGAGAAGAATGGATAAAGAAGTTGTGGTCCTTATGTACAATGGAATATCACTCAGCCATGAAATCAACGTCATAAGGCTAGGAGCAGCATGATGAGTGGATTTAGGTACGACGATTCTAAGTGAAATAAGTCACACAGAAAAAGACACTTATCATAAGATATCACTTACAGAGGGAATGTAAAAACCGCTACCCTTGAACTGAATTACAAAACAGAACAGAGTCGCACGTTTAGAAAACACACTATGGCTGCTTAACGGGAAAGGTGAGGTGGGGTGATGCATAAAACAAGGGTTTCAAATTAGTTCAGATACCGTTCCATAAACCCAATATGTAATAGACAAGACCTACTCCTTGCTCAGTGAACTGGACTCAACAACCCCTATTCACCGCCCAAGAATATATCTGACTAGTAAGAATCTTAAAACCTATGTATTGATATCTCTCTGTAAGTGAGTCAAGTAGGTTTAAAGCGGCATAAACACAGCAGTGCAAAGCAGCTAAACCCCATTATAAAAATCAATTACTTTTAAAAACCCGTGAAACAAAGACAGTGAAAGAGAGAGAAATTCTTACAAAATTCTTTCAGGGGCTGCGATGCCAGCTGGATTGACCATATCTAGACCCACAGATGACTGAGACATAAGGGTGGACACTCTTGGGGCTGAGAGGTTTGGTGAGGTTGGGTGAGCAAACGCAGACCCTTTAAAGTAATACGGCGTGGTACCCATCCCATGGGTCCCAAATCTCCAGGGTCAAGGGCATCTTCCTACGTCGAAAACATGCACGAGAAACCCAGAAGATGGTACACCGTGTGACCGGGAAAGGTTTCTAAAACGCACCTCATTTCTCATCTCCTTGTGCTCCGGTTCGCCATTCCAGCCGCTTTACTAGCAATCTCCCTCCTTGGAGAATCAGCACCTTTAACCTCCTGTTCCGTACACGTTGTAATTTCTCCTGAGGATGAACGGGAAGAGGGGGAACCATTGAGAGACTAGCTCTAGGTGTTGGGACAGGCACAGGTCACTCTAATTTCCCATCAGGTAGCAGAATTAACCACAGGCTCAGCCTGCCGCCCGGAGCCAGAATAGGGCCTGAAGCAATCCTGCGCTTTTGCGGCCAGCTCCCAAGAAAGCGAGTTGAAAAATGGAGCTCAGGGGCACTGCAATTCACAAACCTGCAGAGTTAGAAATGATAACTCTCGTCCACAAATATATGGAGGGAAGGCTACGAAGAGGATTTGAAAGCAAGGCAGAATTGCAGGAAACCGATTTCAGGAGGTAGATTCGAATCGCCTTTAAAGCACAGGAAAAGCGGCAAAACCTCGACAATGATGCCCTTGGCCAAAAAGGGCGTATGCGTTTTTTCTGAATATATTCAGGAAAAAACGCATACGCCCTTTTTGGCCAACCAAGCAACCTGGAAAGGCAAATCAGCGCTACAAAGAAGTCTCGCTTCCCATCGGTCAAAAGGGCCATGCTGAATAAAGTGTCAAAACCAGAAATGCAGGACAGGCCATGGAGAAATGGGAGCCTTGCTACGCTGATGGGCGGGCTGTAAATTGCCAACAGCCACTCTGGAGAAGTGTACGGTGTGTCCTGAAACATCTAAAAAACTCAGCTTAGAGAGCATAGGGCACTTCCACTCATGGGCGTATAAATTGGGAAAACTAAAAATCAGCAAGACACAGGCACCCCAAAGTTTAGGGCTGCTCTGTTGACAAGAACCTCCACTTCGTTACACCTTAAACATCCCAGGAAAGAGAAGAATGGATAAAGAAGTTGTGGTCCTTATGTACAATGGAATATCACTCAGCCATGAAATCAACGTCATAAGGCTAGGAGCAGCATGATGAGTGGATTTAGGTACGACGATTCTAAGTGAAATAAGTCACACAGAAAAAGACACTTATCATAAGATATCACTTACAGAGAGAATGTAAAAACCGCTACCCTTGAACTGAATTACAAAACAGAACAGAGTCGCACGTTTAGAAAACACACTATGGCTGCTTAACGGGAAAGGTGAGGTGGGGTGATGCATAAAACAAGGGTTTCAAATTAGTTCAGATACCGTTCCATAAACCCAATATGTAATAGACAAGACCTACTCCTTGCTCAGTGAACTGGACTCAACAACCCCTATTCACCGCCCAAGAATATATCTGACTAGTAAGAATCTTAAAACCTATGTATTGATATCTCTCTGTAAGTGAGTCAAGTAGGTTTAAAGCGGCATAAACACAGCAGTGCAAAGCAGCTAAACCCCATTATAAAAATCAATTACTTTTAAAAACCCGTGAAACAAAGACAGTGAAAGAGAGAGAAATTCTTACAAAATTCGTTCAGGGGCTGCGATGCCAGCTGGATTGACCATATCTAGACCCACAGATGACTGAGACATAAGGGTGGACACTCTTGGGGCTGAGAGGTTTGGTGAGGTTGGGTGAGCAAACGCAGACCCTTTAAAGTAATACGGCGTGGTACCCATCCCATGGGTCCCAAATCTCCAGGGTCAAGGGCATCTTCCTACGTCGAAAACATGCACGAGAAACCCAGAAGATGGTACACCGTGTGACCGGGAAAGGTTTCTAAAACGCACCTCATTTCTCATCTCCTTGTGCTCCGGTTCGCCATTCCAGCCGCTTTACTAGCAATCTCCCTCCTTGGAGAATCAGCACCTTTAACCTCCTGTTCCGTACACGTTGTAATTTCTCCTGAGGATGAACGGGAAGAGGGGGAACCATTGAGAGACTAGCTCTAGGTGTTGGGACAGGCACAGGTCACTCTAATTTCCCATCAGGTAGCAGAATTAACCACAGGCTCAGCCTGCCGCCCGGAGCCAGAATAGGGCCTGAAGCAATCCTGCGCTTTTGCGGCCAGCTCCCAAGAAAGCGAGTTGAAAAATGGAGCTCAGGGGCACTGCAATTCACAAACCTGCAGAGTTAGAAATGATAACTCTCGTCCACAAATATATGGAGGGAAGGCTACGAAGAGGATTTGAAAGCAAGGCAGAATTGCAGGAAACCGATTTCAGGAGGTAGATTCGAATCGCCTTTAAAGCACAGGAAAAGCGGCAAAACCTCGACAATGATGCCCTTGGCCAAAAAGGGCGTATGCGTTTTTTCCTGAATATATTCAGGAAAAAACGCATACGCCCTTTTTGGCCAACCAAGCAACCTGGAAAGGCAAATCAGCGCTACAAAGAAGTCTCGCTTCCCATCGGTCAAAAGGGCCATGCTGAATAAAGTGTCAAAACCAGAAATGCAGGACAGGCCATGGAGAAATGGGAGCCTTGCTACGCTGATGGGCGGGCTGTAAATTGCCAACAGCCACTCTGGAGAAGTGTACGGTGTGTCCTGAAACATCTAAAAAACTCAGCTTAGAGAGCATAGGGCACTTCCACTCATGGGCGTATAAATTGGGAAAACTAAAAATCAGCAAGACACAGGCACCCCAAAGTTTAGGGCTGCTCTGTTGACAAGAACCTCCACTTCGTTACACCTTAAACATCCCAGGAAAGAGAAGAATGGATAAAGAAGTTGTGGTCCTTATGTACAATGGAATATCACTCAGCCATGAAATCAACGTCATAAGGCTAGGAGCAGCATGATGAGTGGATTTAGGTACGACGATTCTAAGTGAAATAAGTCACACAGAAAAAGACACTTATCATAAGATATCACTTACAGAGGGAATGTAAAAACCGCTACCCTTCAACTGAATTACAAAACAGAACAGAGTAGCACGTTTAGAAAACACACTATGGCTGCTTAACGGGAAAGGTGAGGTGGGGTGATGCATAAAACAAGGGTTTCAAATTAGCTCAGATACCGTTCCATAAACCCAATATGTAATAGACAAGACCTACTCCTTGCTCAGTGAACTGGACTCAACGCCCCCTATTCACCGCCCAAGAATATATCTGACTAGTAAGAATCTTAAAACCTATGTATTGATATCTCTCTGTAAGTGAGTCAAGTGGGTGTAAAGCGGCATAAACACAGCAGTGCAAAGCAGCTAAACCCCATTATAAAAATCAATTACTTTTAAAAACCCGTCAAACAAAGACAGTGAAAGAGAGAGAAATTCTTACAAAATTCGTTCAGGGGCTGCGATGCCACCTGGATTGACCATATCTAGACCCACAGCTGATTGAGACATAAGGGTGGACACTCTTGGGGCTGAGAGGTTTGGTGAGGTTGGGTGAGCTAACGCAGACCCTGTAAAGTAATACGGCGTGGTACCCATCCCATGGGTCCCAAATCTCCAGGTTCCAGGGCATCTTCCTACGTCGAAAACATGCACGAGCAACCCAGAAGATGGTACACCGTGTGACCGGGAAAGGTTTCTAAAACGCACCTCATTTCTCATCTCCTTGTGCTCCGGTTCGCCATTCCAGCCGCTTTACTAGCAATCTCCCTCCTTGGAGAATCAGCACCTTTAACCTCCTGTTCCGTACACGTTGCAATTTGTCCTGAGGATGAACGGGAAGAGGGGGAACCAATGAGAGACTAGCTCTAGGTGTTGGGACAGGCACAGGTCACTCTATTTTCCCATCAGGAAGAAGAATTAACCACAGGCTCAGCCTGCCGCCCGGAGCCAGAATAGGGCCTGAAGCAATCCTGCGCTTTTGCGGCCAGCTCCCAAGAAAGCGAGTTGAAAAATGGAGCTCAGGGGCACTGCAATTCACAAACCTGCAGAGTTAGAAATGATAACTCTCGTCCACAAATATATGGAGGGAAGGCTACGAAGAGGATTTGAAAGCAAGGCAGAATTGCAGGAAACCGATTTCAGGAGGTAGATTCGAATCGCCTTTAAAGCACAGGAAAAGCGGCAAAACCTCGACAATGATGCCCTTGGCCAAAAAGGGCGTATGCGTTTTTTCCTGAATATATTCAGGAAAAAACGCATACGCCCTTTTTGGCCAACCAAGCAACCTGGAAAGGCAAATCAGCGCTACAAAGAAGTCTCGCTTCCCATCGGTCAAAAGGGCCATGCTGAATAAAGTGTCAAAACCAGAAATGCAGGACAGGCCATGGAGAAATGGGAGCCTTGCTACGCTGATGGGCGGGCTGTAAATTGCCAACAGCCACTCTGGAGAAGTGTACGGTGTGTCCTGAAACATCTAAAAAACTCAGCTTAGAGAGCATAGGGCACTTCCACTCATGGGCGTATAAATTGGGAAAACTAAAAATCAGCAAGACACAGGCACCCCAAAGTTTAGGGCTGCTCTGTTGACAAGAACCTCCACTTCGTTACACCTGAAACATCCCAGGAAAGAGAAGAATGGATAAAGAAGTTGTGGTCCTTATGTACAATGGAATATCACTCAGCCATGAAATCAACGTCATAAGGCTAGGAGCAGCATGATGAGTGGATTTAGGTACGACGATTCTAAGTGAAATAAGTCACACAGAAAAAGACACTTATCATAAGATATCACTTACAGAGGGAATGTAAAAACCGCTACCCTTGAACTGAATTACAAAACAGAACAGAGTCGCACGTTTAGAAAACACACTATGGCTGCTTAACGGGAAAGGTGAGGTGGGGTGATGCATAAAACAAGGGTTTCAAATTAGTTCAGATACCGTTCCATAAACCCAATATGTAATAGACAAGACCTACTCCTTGCTCAGTGAACTGGACTCAACAACCCCTATTCACCGCCCAAGAATATATCTGACTAGTAAGAATCTTAAAACCTATGTATTGATATCTCTCTGTAAGTGAGTCAAGTAGGTTTAAAGCGGCATAAACACAGCAGTGCAAAGCAGCTAAACCCCATTATAAAAATCAATTACTTTTAAAAACCCGTGAAACAAAGACAGTGAAAGAGAGAGAAATTCTTACAAAATTCGTTCAGGGGCTGCGATGCCAGCTGGATTGACCATATCTAGACCCACAGATGACTGAGACATAAGGGTGGACACTCTTGGGGCTGAGAGGTTTGGTGAGGTTGGGTGAGCAAACGCAGACCCTTTAAAGTAATACGGCGTGGTACCCATCCCATGGGTCCCAAATCTCCAGGGTCAAGGGCATCTTCCTACGTCGAAAACATGCACGAAGTATCAGAAGATGGTACACCGTGTGACCGGGAAAGGTTTCTAAAACGCACCTCATTTCTCATCTCCTTGTGCTCCGGTTCGCCATTCCAGCCGCTTTACTAGCAATCTCCCTCCTTGGAGAATCAGCACCTTTAAACCTCCTGTTCCGTACACGTTGTAATTTCTCCTGAGGATGAACGGGAAGAGGGGGAACCATTGAGAGACTAGCTCTAGGTGTTGGGACAGGCACAGGTCACTCTATTTTCCCATCAGGTAGCAGAATTAACCACAGGCTCAGCCTGCCGCCCGGAGCCAGAATAGGGCCTGAAGCAATCCTGCGCTTTTGCGGCCAGCTCCCAAGAAAGCGAGTTGAAAAATGGAGCTCAGGGGCACTGCAATTCACAAACCTGCAGAGTTAGAAATGATAACTCTCGTCCACAAATATATGGAGGGGAAGGCTACGAAGAGGATTTGAAAGCAAGGCAGAATTGCAGGAAACCGATTTCAGGAGGTAGATTCGAATCGCCTTTAAAGCACAGGAAAAGCGGCAAAACCTCGACAATGATGCCCTTGGCCAAAAGGGCGTATGCGTTTTTTCCTGAATATATTCAGGAAAAAACGCATACGCCCTTTTTGGCCAACCAAGCAACCTGGAAAGGCAAATCAGCGCTACAAAGAAGTCTCGCTTCCCATCGGTCAAAAGGGCCATGCTGAATAAAGTGTCAAAACCAGAAATGCAGGACAGGCCATGGAGAAATGGGAGCCTTGCTACGCTGATGGGCGGGCTGTAAATTGCCAACAGCCACTCTGGAGAAGTGTACGGTGTGTCCTGAAACATCTAAAAAACTCAGCTTAGAGAGCATAGGGCACTTCCACTCATGGGCGTATAAATTGGGAAAAACTAAAAATCAGCAAGACACAGGCACCCCAAGTTTAGGGCTGCTCTGTTGACAAGAACCTCCACTTCGTTACACCTTAAACATCCAGGAAAAGAGAAGAATGGATAAAGAAGTTGTGGTCCTTATGTACAATGGAATATCACTCAGCCATGAAATCAACGTCATAAGGCTAGGAGCAGCATGATGAGTGGATTTAGGTACGACGATTCTAAGTGAAATAAGTCACACAGAAAAAGACACTTATCATAAGATATCACTTACAGAGGGAATGTAAAAACCGCTACCCTTCAAACTGAATTACAAAACAGAACAGAGTAGCACGTTTAGAAAACACACTATGGCTGCTTAACGGGAAAGGTGAGGTGGGGTGATGCATAAAACAAGGGTTTCAAATTAGCTCAGATACCGTTCCATAAACCCAATATGTAATAGACAAGACCTACTCCTTGCTCAGTGAACTGGACTCAACGCCCCCATTTCACCGCCCAAGAATATATCTGACTAGTAAGAATCTTAAAAACCTATGTATTGATATCTCTCTGTAAGTGAGTCAAGTGGGTGTAAAGCGGCATAAACACAGCAGTGCAAAGCAGCTAAACCCCATTATAAAAATCAATTACTTTTAAAAACCCGTCAAACAAAGACAGTGAAAGAGAGATAAATTCTTACAAAATTCGTTCAGGGGCTGCGATGCCACCTGGATTGACCATATCTAGCCCACAGCTGATTGAGACATAAGGGTGGACACTCTTGGGCTGAGAGGTTTGGTGAGGTTGGGTGAGCTAACGCAGACCCTGTAAAGTAATACGGCGTGGTACCCATCCCATGGGTCCCAAATCTCCAGGTTCCAGGGCATCTTCCTACGTCGAAAACATGCACGAGAAACCCAGAAGATGGTACACCGTGTGACCGGGAAAGGTTTCTAAAACGCACCTCATTTCTCATCTCCTTGTGCTCCGGTTCGCCATTCCAGCCGCTTTACTAGCAATCTCCCTCCTTGGAGAATCAGCACCTTTAACCTCCTGTTCCGTACACGTTGCAATTTGTCCTGAGGATGAACGGGAAGAGGGGGAACCAATGAGAGACTAGCTCTAGGTGTTGGGACAGGCACAGGTCACTCTATTTTCCCATCAGGAAGCAGAATTAACCACAGGCTCAGCCTGCCGCCCGGAGCCAGAATAGGGCCTGAAGCAATCCTGCGCTTTTGCGGCCAGCTCCCAAGAAAGCGAGTTGAAAAATGGAGCTCAGGGGCACTGCAATTCACAAACCTGCAGAGTTAGAAATGATAACTCTCGTCCACAAATATATGGAGGGAAGGCTACGAAGAGGATTTGAAAGCAAGGCAGAATTGCAGGAAACAGATTTCAGGAGGTAGATTCGAATCGCCTTTAAAGCACAGGAAAAGCGGCAAAACCTCGACAATGATGCCCTTGGCCAAAAAGGGCGTATGCGTTTTTTCCTGAATATATTCAGGAAAAAACGCATACGCCCTTTTTGGCCAACCAAGCAACCTGGAAAGGCAAATCAGCGCTACAAAGAAGTCTCGCTTCCCATCGGTCAAAAGGGCCATGCTGAATAAAGTGTCAAAACCAGAAATGCAGGACAGGCCATGGAGAAATGGGAGCCTTGCTACGCTGATGGGCGGGCTGTAAATTGCCAACAGCCACTCTGGAGAAGTGTACGGTGTGTCCTGAAACATCTAAAAAACTCAGCTTAGAGAGCATAGGGCACTTCCACTCATGGGCGTATAAATTGGGAAAACTAAAAATCAGCAAGACACAGGCACCCCAAAGTTTAGGGCTGCTCTGTTGACAAGAACCTCCACTTCGTTACACCTGAAACATCCCAGGAAAGAGAAGAATGGATAAAGAAGTTGTGGTCCTTATGTACAATGGAATATCACTCAGCCATGAAATCAACGTCATAAGGCTAGGAGCAGCATGATGAGTGGATTTAGGTACGACGATTCTAAGTGAAATAAGTCACACAGAAAAAGACACTTATCATAAGATATCACTTACAGAGGGAATGTAAAAACCGCTACCCTTGAACTGAATTACAAAACAGAACAGAGTCGCACGTTTAGAAAACACACTATGGCTGCTTAACGGGAAAGGTGAGGTGGGGTGATGCATAAAACAAGGGTTTCAAATTAGTTCAGATACCGTTCCATAAACCCAATATGTAATAGACAAGACCTACTCCTTGCTCAGTGAACTGGACTCAACAACCCCTATTCACCGCCCAAGAATATATCTGACTAGTAAGAATCTTAAAACCTATGTATTGATATCTCTCTGTAAGTGAGTCAAGTAGGTTTAAAGCGGCATAAACACAGCAGTGCAAAGCAGCTAAACCCCATTATAAAAATCAATTACTTTTAAAAACCCGTGAAACAAAGACAGTGAAAGAGAGAGAAATTCTTACAAAATTCGTTCAGGGGCTGCGATGCCAGCTGGATTGACCATATCTAGACCCACAGATGACTGAGACATAAGGGTGGACACTCTTGGGGCTGAGAGGTTTGGTGAGGTTGGGTGAGCAAACGCAGACCCTTTAAAGTAATACGGCGTGGTACCCATCCCATGGGTCCCAAATCTCCAGGGTCAAGGGCATCTTCCTACGTCGAAAACATGCACGAGAAACCCAGAAGATGGTACACCGTGTGACCGGGAAAGGTTTCTAAAACGCACCTCATTTCTCATCTCCTTGTGCTCCGGTTCGCCATTCCAGCCGCTTTACTAGCAATCTCCCTCCTTGGAGAATCAGCACCTTTAACCTCCTGTTCCGTACACGTTGTAATTTCTCCTGAGGATGAACGGGAAGAGGGGGAACCATTGAGAGACTAGCTCTAGGTGTTGGGACAGGCACAGGTCACTCTATTTTCCCATCAGGTAGCAGAATTAACCACAGGCTCAGCCTGCCGCCCGGAGCCAGAATAGGGCCTGAAGCAATCCTGCGCTTTTGCGGCCAGCTCCCAAGAAAGCGAGTTGAAAAATGGAGCTCAGGGGCACTGCAATTCACAAACCTGCAGAGTTAGAAATGATAACTCTCGTCCACAAATATATGGAGGGAAGGCTACGAAGAGGATTTGAAAGCAAGGCAGAATTGCAGGAAACCGATTTCAGGAGGTAGATTCGAATCGCCTTTAAAGCACAGGAAAAGCGGCAAAACCTCGACAATGATGCCCTTGGCCAAAAAGGGCGTATGCGTTTTTTCCTGAATATATTCAGGAAAAAACGCATACGCCCTTTTTGGCCAACCAAGCAACCTGGAAAGGCAAATCAGCGCTACAAAGAAGTCTCGCTTCCCATCGGTCAAAAGGGCCATGCTGAATAAAGTGTCAAAACCAGAAATGCAGGACAGGCCATGGAGAAATGGGAGCCTTGCTACGCTGATGGGCGGGCTGTAAATTGCCAACAGCCACTCTGGAGAAGTGTACGGTGTGTCCTGAAACATCTAAAAAACTCAGCTTAGAGAGCATAGGGCACTTCCACTCATGGGCGTATAAATTGGGAAAACTAAAAATCAGCAAGACACAGGCACCCCAAAGTTTAGGGCTGCTCTGTTGACAAGAACCTCCACTTCGTTACACCTTAAACATCCCAGGAAAGAGAAGAATGGATAAAGAAGTTGTGGTCCTTATGTACAATGGAATATCACTCAGCCATGAAATCAACGTCATAAGGCTAGGAGCAGCATGATGAGTGGATTTAGGTACGACGATTCTAAGTGAAATAAGTCACACAGAAAAAGACACTTATCATAAGATATCACTTACAGAGGGAATGTAAAAACCGCTACCCTTCAACTGAATTACAAAACAGAACAGAGTAGCACGTTTAGAAAACACACTATGGCTGCTTAACGGGAAAGGTGAGGTGGGGTGATGCATAAAACAAGGGTTTCAAATTAGCTCAGATACCGTTCCATAAACCCAATATGTAATAGACAAGACCTACTCCTTGCTCAGTGAACTGGACTCAACGCCCCCTATTCACCGCCCAAGAATATATCTGACTAGTAAGAATCTTAAAACCTATGTATTGATATCTCTCTGTAAGTGAGTCAAGTGGGTGTAAAGCGGCATAAACACAGCAGTGCAAAGCAGCTAAACCCCATTATAAAAATCAATTACTTTTAAAAACCCGTCAAACAAAGACAGTGAAAGAGAGAGAAATTCTTACAAAATTCGTTCAGGGGCTGCGATGCCACCTGGATTGACCATATCTAGACCCACAGCTGATTGAGACATAAGGGTGGACACTCTTGGGGCTGAGAGGTTTGGTGAGGTTGGGTGAGCTAACGCAGACCCTGTAAAGTAATACGGCGTGGTACCCATCCCATGGGTCCCAAATCTCCAGGTTCCAGGGCATCTTCCTACGTCGAAAACATGCACGAGCAACCCAGAAGATGGTACACCGTGTGACCGGGAAAGGTTTCTAAAACGCACCTCATTTCTCATCTCCTTGTGCTCCGGTTCGCCATTCCAGCCGCTTTACTAGCAATCTCCCTCCTTGGAGAATCAGCACCTTTAACCTCCTGTTCCGTACACGTTGCAATTTGTCCTGAGGATGAACGGGAAGAGGGGGAACCAATGAGAGACTAGCTCTAGGTGTTGGGACAGGCACAGGTCACTCTATTTTCCCATCAGGAAGAAGAATTAACCACAGGCTCAGCCTGCCGCCCGGAGCCAGAATAGGGCCTGAAGCAATCCTGCGCTTTTGCGGCCAGCTCCCAAGAAAGCGAGTTGAAAAATGGAGCTCAGGGGCACTGCAATTCACAAACCTGCAGAGTTAGAAATGATAACTCTCGTCCACAAATATATGGAGGGAAGGCTACGAAGAGGATTTGAAAGCAAGGCAGAATTGCAGGAAACCGATTTCAGGAGGTAGATTCGAATCGCCTTTAAAGCACAGGAAAAGCGGCAAAACCTCGACAATGATGCCCTTGGCCAAAAAGGGCGTATGCGTTTTTTCCTGAATATATTCAGGAAAAAACGCATACGCCCTTTTTGGCCAACCAAGCAACCTGGAAAGGCAAATCAGCGCTACAAAGAAGTCTCGCTTCCCATCGGTCAAAAGGGCCATGCTGAATAAAGTGTCAAAACCAGAAATGCAGGACAGGCCATGGAGAAATGGGAGCCTTGCTACGCTGATGGGCGGGCTGTAAATTGCCAACAGCCACTCTGGAGAAGTGTACGGTGTGTCCTGAAACATCTAAAAAACTCAGCTTAGAGAGCATAGGGCACTTCCACTCATGGGCGTATAAATTGGGAAAACTAAAAATCAGCAAGACACAGGCACCCCAAAGTTTAGGGCTGCTCTGTTGACAAGAACCTCCACTTCGTTACACCTGAAACATCCCAGGAAAGAGAAGAATGGATAAAGAAGTTGTGGTCCTTATGTACAATGGAATATCACTCAGCCATGAAATCAACGTCATAAGGCTAGGAGCAGCATGATGAGTGGATTTAGGTACGACGATTCTAAGTGAAATAAGTCACACAGAAAAAGACACTTATCATAAGATATCACTTACAGAGGGAATGTAAAAACCGCTACCCTTGAACTGAATTACAAAACAGAACAGAGTCGCACGTTTAGAAAACACACTATGGCTGCTTAACGGGAAAGGTGAGGTGGGGTGATGCATAAAACAAGGGTTTCAAATTAGTTCAGATACCGTTCCATAAACCCAATATGTAATAGACAAGACCTACTCCTTGCTCAGTGAACTGGACTCAACAACCCCTATTCACCGCCCAAGAATATATCTGACTAGTAAGAATCTTAAAACCTATGTATTGATATCTCTCTGTAAGTGAGTCAAGTAGGTTTAAAGCGGCATAAACACAGCAGTGCAAAGCAGCTAAACCCCATTATAAAAATCAATTACTTTTAAAAACCCGTGAAACAAAGACAGTGAAAGAGAGAGAAATTCTTACAAAATTCGTTCAGGGGCTGCGATGCCAGCTGGATTGACCATATCTAGACCCACAGATGACTGAGACATAAGGGTGGACACTCTTGGGGCTGAGAGGTTTGGTGAGGTTGGGTGAGCAAACGCAGACCCTTTAAAGTAATACGGCGTGGTACCCATCCCATGGGTCCCAAATCTCCAGGGTCAAGGGCATCTTCCTACGTCGAAAACATGCACGAGCAACCCAGAAGATGGTACACCGTGTGACCGGGAAAGGTTTCTAAAACGCACCTCATTTCTCATCTCCTTGTGCTCCGGTTCGCCATTCCAGCCGCTTTACTAGCAATCTCCCTCCTTGGAGAATCAGCACCTTTAACCTCCTGTTCCGTACACGTTGTAATTTCTCCTGAGGATGAACGGGAAGAGGGGGAACCATTGAGAGACTAGCTCTAGGTGTTGGGACAGGCACAGGTCACTCTATTTTCCCATCAGGTAGCAGAATTAACCACAGGCTCAGCCTGCCGCCCGGAGCCAGAATAGGGCCTGAAGCAATCCTGCGCTTTTGCGGCCAGCTCCCAAGAAAGCGAGTTGAAAAATGGAGCTCAGGGGCACTGCAATTCACAAACCTGCAGAGTTAGAAATGATAACTCTCGTCCACAAATATATGGAGGGAAGGCTACGAAGAGGATTTGAAAGCAAGGCAGAATTGCAGGAAACCGATTTCAGGAGGTAGATTCGAATCGCCTTTAAAGCACAGGAAAAGCGGCAAAACCTCGACAATGATGCCCTTGGCCAAAAAGGGCGTATGCGTTTTTTCCTGAATATATTCAGGAAAAAACGCATACGCCCTTTTTGGCCAACCAAGCAACCTGGAAAGGCAAATCAGCGCTACAAAGAAGTCTCGCTTCCCATCGGTCAAAAGGGCCATGCTGAATAAAGTGTCAAAACCAGAAATGCAGGACAGGCCATGGAGAAATGGGAGCCTTGCTACGCTGATGGGCGGGCTGTAAATTGCCAACAGCCACTCTGGAGAAGTGTACGGTGTGTCCTGAAACATCTAAAAAACTCAGCTTAGAGAGCATAGGGCACTTCCACTCATGGGCGTATAAATTGGGAAAACTAAAAATCAGCAAGACACAGGCACCCCAAAGTTTAGGGCTGCTCTGTTGACAAGAACCTCCACTTCGTTACACCTTAAACATCCCAGGAAAGAGAAGAATGGATAAAGAAGTTGTGGTCCTTATGTACAATGGAATATCACTCAGCCATGAAATCAACGTCATAAGGCTAGGAGCAGCATGATGAGTGGATTTAGGTACGACGATTCTAAGTGAAATAAGTCACACAGAAAAAGACACTTATCATAAGATATCACTTACAGAGGGAATGTAAAAACCGCTACCCTTCAACTGAATTACAAAACAGAACAGAGTAGCACGTTTAGAAAACACACTATGGCTGCTTAACGGGAAAGGTGAGGTGGGGTGATGCATAAAACAAGGGTTTCAAATTAGCTCAGATACCGTTCCATAAACCCAATATGTAATAGACAAGACCTACTCCTTGCTCAGTGAACTGGACTCAACAACCCCTATTCACCGCCCAAGAATATATCTGACTAGTAAGAATCTTAAAACCTATGTATTGATATCTCTCTGTAAGTGAGTTAAGTGGGTGAAAAGCGGCATAAACACAGCAGTGCAAAGCAGCTAAACCCTATTATAAAAATCAATTACTTTTAAAAACCCGTGAAACAAAGACAGTGAAAGAGAGAGAAATTCTTACAAAATTCGTTCAGGGGCTGCGATGCCAGCTGGATTGACCATATCTAGACCCACAGATGACTGAGACATAAGGGTGGACACTCTTGGGGCTGAGAGGTTTGGTGAGGTTGGGTGAGCAAACGCAGACCCTTTAAAGTAATACGGCGTGGTACCCATCCCATGGGTCCCAAATCTCCAGGGTCAAGGGCATCTTCCTACGTCGAAAACATGCACGAGCAACCCAGAAGATGGTACACCGTGTGACCGGGAAAGGTTTCTAAAACGCACCTCATTTCTCATCTCCTTGTGCTCCGGTTCGCCATTCCAGCCGCTTTACTAGCAATCTCCCTCCTTGGAGAATCAGCACCTTTAACCTCCTGTTCCGTACACGTTGTAATTTCTCCTGAGGATGAACGGGAAGAGGGGGAACCATTGAGAGACTAGCTCTAGGTGTTGGGACAGGCACAGGTCACTCTATTTTCCCATCAGGTAGCAGAATTAACCACAGGCTCAGCCTGCCGCCCGGAGCCAGAATAGGGCCTGAAGCAATCCTGCGCTTTTGCGGCCAGCTCCCAAGAAAGCGAGTTGAAAAATGGAGCTCAGGGGCACTGCAATTCACAAACCTGCAGAGTTAGAAATGATAACTCTCGTCCACAAATATATGGAGGGAAGGCTACGAAGAGGATTTGAAAGCAAGGCAGAATTGCAGGAAACCGATTTCAGGAGGTAGATTCGAATCGCCTTTAAAGCACAGGAAAAGCGGCAAAACCTCGACAATGATGCCCTTGGCCAAAAAGGGCGTATGCGTTTTTTCCTGAATATATTCAGGAAAAAACGCATACGCCCTTTTTGGCCAACCAAGCAACCTGGAAAGGCAAATCAGCGCTACAAAGAAGTCTCGCTTCCCATCGGTCAAAAGGGCCATGCTGAATAAAGTGTCAAAACCAGAAATGCAGGACAGGCCATGGAGAAATGGGAGCCTTGCTACGCTGATGGGCGGGCTGTAAATTGCCAACAGCCACTCTGGAGAAGTGTACGGTGTGTCCTGAAACATCTAAAAAACTCAGCTTAGAGAGCATAGGGCACTTCCACTCATGGGCGTATAAATTGGGAAAACTAAAAATCAGCAAGACACAGGCACCCCAAAGTTTAGGGCTGCTCTGTTGACAAGAACCTCCACTTCGTTACACCTTAAACATCCCAGGAAAGAGAAGAATGGATAAAGAAGTTGTGGTCCTTATGTACAATGGAATATCACTCAGCCATGAAATCAACGTCATAAGGCTAGGAGCAGCATGATGAGTGGATTTAGGTACGACGATTCTAAGTGAAATAAGTCACACAGAAAAAGACACTTATCATAAGATATCACTTACAGAGGGAATGTAAAAACCGCTACCCTTCAACTGAATTACAAAACAGAACAGAGTAGCACGTTTAGAAAACACACTATGGCTGCTTAACGGGAAAGGTGAGGTGGGGTGATGCATAAAACAAGGGTTTCAAATTAGCTCAGATACCGTTCCATAAACCCAATATGTAATAGACAAGACCTACTCCTTGCTCAGTGAACTGGACTCAACGCCCCCTATTCACCGCCCAAGAATATATCTGACTAGTAAGAATCTTAAAACCTATGTATTGATATCTCTCTGTAAGTGAGTCAAGTGGGTGTAAAGCGGCATAAACACAGCAGTGCAAAGCAGCTAAACCCCATTATAAAAATCAATTACTTTTAAAAACCCGTCAAACAAAGACAGTGAAAGAGAGAGAAATTCTTACAAAATTCGTTCAGGGGCTGCGATGCCACCTGGATTGACCATATCTAGACCCACAGCTGATTGAGACATAAGGGTGGACACTCTTGGGGCTGAGAGGTTTGGTGAGGTTGGGTGAGCTAACGCAGACCCTGTAAAGTAATACGGCGTGGTACCCATCCCATGGGTCCCAAATCTCCAGGTTCCAGGGCATCTTCCTACGTCGAAAACATGCACGAGCAACCCAGAAGATGGTACACCGTGTGACCGGGAAAGGTTTCTAAAACGCACCTCATTTCTCATCTCCTTGTGCTCCGGTTCGCCATTCCAGCCGCTTTACTAGCAATCTCCCTCCTTGGAGAATCAGCACCTTTAACCTCCTGTTCCGTACACGTTGCAATTTGTCCTGAGGATGAACGGGAAGAGGGGGAACCAATGAGAGACTAGCTCTAGGTGTTGGGACAGGCACAGGTCACTCTATTTTCCCATCAGGAAGAAGAATTAACCACAGGCTCAGCCTGCCGCCCGGAGCCAGAATAGGGCCTGAAGCAATCCTGCGCTTTTGCGGCCAGCTCCCAAGAAAGCGAGTTGAAAAATGGAGCTCAGGGGCACTGCAATTCACAAACCTGCAGAGTTAGAAATGATAACTCTCGTCCACAAATATATGGAGGGAAGGCTACGAAGAGGATTTGAAAGCAAGGCAGAATTGCAGGAAACCGATTTCAGGAGGTAGATTCGAATCGCCTTTAAAGCACAGGAAAAGCGGCAAAACCTCGACAATGATGCCCTTGGCCAAAAAGGGCGTATGCGTTTTTTCCTGAATATATTCAGGAAAAAACGCATACGCCCTTTTTGGCCAACCAAGCAACCTGGAAAGGCAAATCAGCGCTACAAAGAAGTCTCGCTTCCCATCGGTCAAAAGGGCCATGCTGAATAAAGTGTCAAAACCAGAAATGCAGGACAGGCCATGGAGAAATGGGAGCCTTGCTACGCTGATGGGCGGGCTGTAAATTGCCAACAGCCACTCTGGAGAAGTGTACGGTGTGTCCTGAAACATCTAAAAAACTCAGCTTAGAGAGCATAGGGCACTTCCACTCATGGGCGTATAAATTGGGAAAACTAAAAATCAGCAAGACACAGGCACCCCAAAGTTTAGGGCTGCTCTGTTGACAAGAACCTCCACTTCGTTACACCTGAAACATCCCAGGAAAGAGAAGAATGGATAAAGAAGTTGTGGTCCTTATGTACAATGGAATATCACTCAGCCATGAAATCAACGTCATAAGGCTAGGAGCAGCATGATGAGTGGATTTAGGTACGACGATTCTAAGTGAAATAAGTCACACAGAAAAAGACACTTATCATAAGATATCACTTACAGAGGGAATGTAAAAACCGCTACCCTTGAACTGAATTACAAAACAGAACAGAGTCGCACGTTTAGAAAACACACTATGGCTGCTTAACGGGAAAGGTGAGGTGGGGTGATGCATAAAACAAGGGTTTCAAATTAGTTCAGATACCGTTCCATAAACCCAATATGTAATAGACAAGACCTACTCCTTGCTCAGTGAACTGGACTCAACAACCCCTATTCACCGCCCAAGAATATATCTGACTAGTAAGAATCTTAAAACCTATGTATTGATATCTCTCTGTAAGTGAGTCAAGTAGGTTTAAAGCGGCATAAACACAGCAGTGCAAAGCAGCTAAACCCCATTATAAAAATCAATTACTTTTAAAAACCCGTGAAACAAAGACAGTGAAAGAGAGAGAAATTCTTACAAAATTCGTTCAGGGGCTGCGATGCCAGCTGGATTGACCATATCTAGACCCACAGATGACTGAGACATAAGGGTGGACACTCTTGGGGCTGAGAGGTTTGGTGAGGTTGGGTGAGCAAACGCAGACCCTTTAAAGTAATACGGCGTGGTACCCATCCCATGGGTCCCAAATCTCCAGGGTCAAGGGCATCTTCCTACGTCGAAAACATGCACGAGCAACCCAGAAGATGGTACACCGTGTGACCGGGAAAGGTTTCTAAAACGCACCTCATTTCTCATCTCCTTGTGCTCCGGTTCGCCATTCCAGCCGCTTTACTAGCAATCTCCCTCCTTGGAGAATCAGCACCTTTAACCTCCTGTTCCGTACACGTTGTAATTTCTCCTGAGGATGAACGGGAAGAGGGGGAACCATTGAGAGACTAGCTCTAGGTGTTGGGACAGGCACAGGTCACTCTATTTTCCCATCAGGTAGCAGAATTAACCACAGGCTCAGCCTGCCGCCCGGAGCCAGAATAGGGCCTGAAGCAATCCTGCGCTTTTGCGGCCAGCTCCCAAGAAAGCGAGTTGAAAAATGGAGCTCAGGGGCACTGCAATTCACAAACCTGCAGAGTTAGAAATGATAACTCTCGTCCACAAATATATGGAGGGAAGGCTACGAAGAGGATTTGAAAGCAAGGCAGAATTGCAGGAAACCGATTTCAGGAGGTAGATTCGAATCGCCTTTAAAGCACAGGAAAAGCGGCAAAACCTCGACAATGATGCCCTTGGCCAAAAAGGGCGTATGCGTTTTTTCCTGAATATATTCAGGAAAAAACGCATACGCCCTTTTTGGCCAACCAAGCAACCTGGAAAGGCAAATCAGCGCTACAAAGAAGTCTCGCTTCCCATCGGTCAAAAGGGCCATGCTGAATAAAGTGTCAAAACCAGAAATGCAGGACAGGCCATGGAGAAATGGGAGCCTTGCTACGCTGATGGGCGGGCTGTAAATTGCCAACAGCCACTCTGGAGAAGTGTACGGTGTGTCCTGAAACATCTAAAAAACTCAGCTTAGAGAGCATAGGGCACTTCCACTCATGGGCGTATAAATTGGGAAAACTAAAAATCAGCAAGACACAGGCACCCCAAAGTTTAGGGCTGCTCTGTTGACAAGAACCTCCACTTCGTTACACCTTAAACATCCCAGGAAAGAGAAGAATGGATAAAGAAGTTGTGGTCCTTATGTACAATGGAATATCACTCAGCCATGAAATCAACGTCATAAGGCTAGGAGCAGCATGATGAGTGGATTTAGGTACGACGATTCTAAGTGAAATAAGTCACACAGAAAAAGACACTTATCATAAGATATCACTTACAGAGGGAATGTAAAAACCGCTACCCTTCAACTGAATTACAAAACAGAACAGAGTAGCACGTTTAGAAAACACACTATGGCTGCTTAACGGGAAAGGTGAGGTGGGGTGATGCATAAAACAAGGGTTTCAAATTAGCTCAGATACCGTTCCATAAACCCAATATGTAATAGACAAGACCTACTCCTTGCTCAGTGAACTGGACTCAACAACCCCTATTCACCGCCCAAGAATATATCTGACTAGTAAGAATCTTAAAACCTATGTATTGATATCTCTCTGTAAGTGAGTTAAGTGGGTGAAAAGCGGCATAAACACAGCAGTGCAAAGCAGCTAAACCCTATTATAAAAATCAATTACTTTTAAAAACCCGTGAAACAAAGACAGTGAAAGAGAGAGAAATTCTTACAAAATTCGTTCAGGGGCTGCGATGCCAGCTGGATTGACCATATCTAGACCCACAGATGACTGAGACATAAGGGTGGACACTCTTGGGGCTGAGAGGTTTGGTGAGGTTGGGTGAGCAAACGCAGACCCTTTAAAGTAATACGGCGTGGTACCCATCCCATGGGTCCCAAATCTCCAGGGTCAAGGGCATCTTCCTACGTCGAAAACATGCACGAGCAACCCAGAAGATGGTACACCGTGTGACCGGGAAAGGTTTCTAAAACGCACCTCATTTCTCATCTCCTTGTGCTCCGGTTCGCCATTCCAGCCGCTTTACTAGCAATCTCCCTCCTTGGAGAATCAGCACCTTTAACCTCCTGTTCCGTACACGTTGTAATTTCTCCTGAGGATGAACGGGAAGAGGGGGAACCATTGAGAGACTAGCTCTAGGTGTTGGGACAGGCACAGGTCACTCTATTTTCCCATCAGGTAGCAGAATTAACCACAGGCTCAGCCTGCCGCCCGGAGCCAGAATAGGGCCTGAAGCAATCCTGCGCTTTTGCGGCCAGCTCCCAAGAAAGCGAGTTGAAAAATGGAGCTCAGGGGCACTGCAATTCACAAACCTGCAGAGTTAGAAATGATAACTCTCGTCCACAAATATATGGAGGGAAGGCTACGAAGAGGATTTGAAAGCAAGGCAGAATTGCAGGAAACCGATTTCAGGAGGTAGATTCGAATCGCCTTTAAAGCACAGGAAAAGCGGCAAAACCTCGACAATGATGCCCTTGGCCAAAAAGGGCGTATGCGTTTTTTCCTGAATATATTCAGGAAAAAACGCATACGCCCTTTTTGGCCAACCAAGCAACCTGGAAAGGCAAATCAGCGCTACAAAGAAGTCTCGCTTCCCATCGGTCAAAAGGGCCATGCTGAATAAAGTGTCAAAACCAGAAATGCAGGACAGGCCATGGAGAAATGGGAGCCTTGCTACGCTGATGGGCGGGCTGTAAATTGCCAACAGCCACTCTGGAGAAGTGTACGGTGTGTCCTGAAACATCTAAAAAACTCAGCTTAGAGAGCATAGGGCACTTCCACTCATGGGCGTATAAATTGGGAAAACTAAAAATCAGCAAGACACAGGCACCCCAAAGTTTAGGGCTGCTCTGTTGACAAGAACCTCCACTTCGTTACACCTTAAACATCCCAGGAAAGAGAAGAATGGATAAAGAAGTTGTGGTCCTTATGTACAATGGAATATCACTCAGCCATGAAATCAACGTCATAAGGCTAGGAGCAGCATGATGAGTGGATTTAGGTACGACGATTCTAAGTGAAATAAGTCACACAGAAAAAGACACTTATCATAAGATATCACTTACAGAGGGAATGTAAAAACCGCTACCCTTCAACTGAATTACAAAACAGAACAGAGTAGCACGTTTAGAAAACACACTATGGCTGCTTAACGGGAAAGGTGAGGTGGGGTGATGCATAAAACAAGGGTTTCAAATTAGCTCAGATACCGTTCCATAAACCCAATATGTAATAGACAAGACCTACTCCTTGCTCAGTGAACTGGACTCAACGCCCCCTATTCACCGCCCAAGAATATATCTGACTAGTAAGAATCTTAAAACCTATGTATTGATATCTCTCTGTAAGTGAGTCAAGTGGGTGTAAAGCGGCATAAACACAGCAGTGCAAAGCAGCTAAACCCCATTATAAAAATCAATTACTTTTAAAAACCCGTCAAACAAAGACAGTGAAAGAGAGATAAATTCTTACAAAATTCGTTCAGGGGCTGCGATGCCACCTGGATTGACCATATCTAGACCCACAGCTGATTGAGACATAAGGGTGGACACTCTTGGGGCTGAGAGGTTTGGTGAGGTTGGGTGAGCTAACGCAGACCCTGTAAAGTAATACGGCGTGGTACCCATCCCATGGGTCCCAAATCTCCAGGTTCCAGGGCATCTTCCTACGTCGAAAACATGCACGAGAAACCCAGAAGATGGTACACCGTGTGACCGGGAAAGGTTTCTAAAACGCACCTCATTTCTCATCTCCTTGTGCTCCGGTTCGCCATTCCAGCCGCTTTACTAGCAATCTCCCTCCTTGGAGAATCAGCACCTTTAACCTCCTGTTCCGTACACGTTGCAATTTGTCCTGAGGATGAACGGGAAGAGGGGGAACCAATGAGAGACTAGCTCTAGGTGTTGGGACAGGCACAGGTCACTCTATTTTCCCATCAGGAAGCAGAATTAACCACAGGCTCAGCCTGCCGCCCGGAGCCAGAATAGGGCCTGAAGCAATCCTGCGCTTTTGCGGCCAGCTCCCAAGAAAGCGAGTTGAAAAATGGAGCTCAGGGGCACTGCAATTCACAAACCTGCAGAGTTAGAAATGATAACTCTCGTCCACAAATATATGGAGGGAAGGCTACGAAGAGGATTTGAAAGCAAGGCAGAATTGCAGGAAACAGATTTCAGGAGGTAGATTCGAATCGCCTTTAAAGCACAGGAAAAGCGGCAAAACCTCGACAATGATGCCCTTGGCCAAAAAGGGCGTATGCGTTTTTTCCTGAATATATTCAGGAAAAAACGCATACGCCCTTTTTGGCCAACCAAGCAACCTGGAAAGGCAAATCAGCGCTACAAAGAAGTCTCGCTTCCCATCGGTCAAAAGGGCCATGCTGAATAAAGTGTCAAAACCAGAAATGCAGGACAGGCCATGGAGAAATGGGAGCCTTGCTACGCTGATGGGCGGGCTGTAAATTGCCAACAGCCACTCTGGAGAAGTGTACGGTGTGTCCTGAAACATCTAAAAAACTCAGCTTAGAGAGCATAGGGCACTTCCACTCATGGGCGTATAAATTGGGAAAACTAAAAATCAGCAAGACACAGGCACCCCAAAGTTTAGGGCTGCTCTGTTGACAAGAACCTCCACTTCGTTACACCTGAAACATCCCAGGAAAGAGAAGAATGGATAAAGAAGTTGTGGTCCTTATGTACAATGGAATATCACTCAGCCATGAAATCAACGTCATAAGGCTAGGAGCAGCATGATGAGTGGATTTAGGTACGACGATTCTAAGTGAAATAAGTCACACAGAAAAAGACACTTATCATAAGATATCACTTACAGAGGGAATGTAAAAACCGCTACCCTTGAACTGAATTACAAAACAGAACAGAGTCGCACGTTTAGAAAACACACTATGGCTGCTTAACGGGAAAGGTGAGGTGGGGTGATGCATAAAACAAGGGTTTCAAATTAGTTCAGATACCGTTCCATAAACCCAATATGTAATAGACAAGACCTACTCCTTGCTCAGTGAACTGGACTCAACAACCCCTATTCACCGCCCAAGAATATATCTGACTAGTAAGAATCTTAAAACCTATGTATTGATATCTCTCTGTAAGTGAGTCAAGTAGGTTTAAAGCGGCATAAACACAGCAGTGCAAAGCAGCTAAACCCCATTATAAAAATCAATTACTTTTAAAAACCCGTGAAACAAAGACAGTGAAAGAGAGAGAAATTCTTACAAAATTCGTTCAGGGGCTGCGATGCCAGCTGGATTGACCATATCTAGACCCACAGATGACTGAGACATAAGGGTGGACACTCTTGGGGCTGAGAGGTTTGGTGAGGTTGGGTGAGCAAACGCAGACCCTTTAAAGTAATACGGCGTGGTACCCATCCCATGGGTCCCAAATCTCCAGGGTCAAGGGCATCTTCCTACGTCGAAAACATGCACGAGAAACCCAGAAGATGGTACACCGTGTGACCGGGAAAGGTTTCTAAAACGCACCTCATTTCTCATCTCCTTGTGCTCCGGTTCGCCATTCCAGCCGCTTTACTAGCAATCTCCCTCCTTGGAGAATCAGCACCTTTAACCTCCTGTTCCGTACACGTTGTAATTTCTCCTGAGGATGAACGGGAAGAGGGGGAACCATTGAGAGACTAGCTCTAGGTGTTGGGACAGGCACAGGTCACTCTATTTTCCCATCAGGTAGCAGAATTAACCACAGGCTCAGCCTGCCGCCCGGAGCCAGAATAGGGCCTGAAGCAATCCTGCGCTTTTGCGGCCAGCTCCCAAGAAAGCGAGTTGAAAAATGGAGCTCAGGGGCACTGCAATTCACAAACCTGCAGAGTTAGAAATGATAACTCTCGTCCACAAATATATGGAGGGAAGGCTACGAAGAGGATTTGAAAGCAAGGCAGAATTGCAGGAAACCGATTTCAGGAGGTAGATTCGAATCGCCTTTAAAGCACAGGAAAAGCGGCAAAACCTCGACAATGATGCCCTTGGCCAAAAAGGGCGTATGCGTTTTTTCCTGAATATATTCAGGAAAAAACGCATACGCCCTTTTTGGCCAACCAAGCAACCTGGAAAGGCAAATCAGCGCTACAAAGAAGTCTCGCTTCCCATCGGTCAAAAGGGCCATGCTGAATAAAGTGTCAAAACCAGAAATGCAGGACAGGCCATGGAGAAATGGGAGCCTTGCTACGCTGATGGGCGGGCTGTAAATTGCCAACAGCCACTCTGGAGAAGTGTACGGTGTGTCCTGAAACATCTAAAAAACTCAGCTTAGAGAGCATAGGGCACTTCCACTCATGGGCGTATAAATTGGGAAAACTAAAAATCAGCAAGACACAGGCACCCCAAAGTTTAGGGCTGCTCTGTTGACAAGAACCTCCACTTCGTTACACCTTAAACATCCCAGGAAAGAGAAGAATGGATAAAGAAGTTGTGGTCCTTATGTACAATGGAATATCACTCAGCCATGAAATCAACGTCATAAGGCTAGGAGCAGCATGATGAGTGGATTTAGGTACGACGATTCTAAGTGAAATAAGTCACACAGAAAAAGACACTTATCATAAGATATCACTTACAGAGGGAATGTAAAAACCGCTACCCTTCAACTGAATTACAAAACAGAACAGAGTAGCACGTTTAGAAAACACACTATGGCTGCTTAACGGGAAAGGTGAGGTGGGGTGATGCATAAAACAAGGGTTTCAAATTAGCTCAGATACCGTTCCATAAACCCAATATGTAATAGACAAGACCTACTCCTTGCTCAGTGAACTGGACTCAACAACCCCTATTCACCGCCCAAGAATATATCTGACTAGTAAGAATCTTAAAACCTATGTATTGATATCTCTCTGTAAGTGAGTCAAGTGGGTGTAAAGCGGCATAAACACAGCAGTGCAAAGCAGCTAAACCCCATTATAAAAATCAATTACTTTTAAAAACCCGTCAAACAAAGACAGTGAAAGAGAGAGAAATTCTTACAAAATTCGTTCAGGGGCTGCGATGCCACCTGGATTGACCATATCTAGACCCACAGCTGATTGAGACATAAGGGTGGACACTCTTGGGGCTGAGAGGTTTGGTGAGGTTGGGTGAACTAACGCAGACCCTGTAAAGTAATACGGCGTGGTACCCATCCCATGGGTCCCAAATCTCCAGGTTCCAGGGCATCTTCCTACGTCGAAAACATGCACGAGCAACCCAGAAGATGGTACACCGTGTGACCGGGAAAGGTTTCTAAAACGCACCTCATTTCTCATCTCCTTGTGCTCCGGTTCGCCATTCCAGCCGCTTTACTAGCAATCTCCCTCCTTGGAGAATCAGCACCTTTAACCTCCTGTTCCGTACACGTTGCAATTTGTCCTGAGGATGAACGGGAAGAGGGGGAACCAATGAGAGACTAGCTCTAGGTGTTGGGACAGGCACAGGTCACTCTATTTTCCCATCAGGAAGAAGAATTAACCACAGGCTCAGCCTGCCGCCCGGAGCCAGAATAGGGCCTGAAGCAATCCTGCGCTTTTGCGGCCAGCTCCCAAGAAAGCGAGTTGAAAAATGGAGCTCAGGGGCACTGCAATTCACAAACCTGCAGAGTTAGAAATGATAACTCTCGTCCACAAATATATGGAGGGAAGGCTACGAAGAGGATTTGAAAGCAAGGCAGAATTGCAGGAAACCGATTTCAGGAGGTAGATTCGAATCGCCTTTAAAGCACAGGAAAAGCGGCAAAACCTCGACAATGATGCCCTTGGCCAAAAAGGGCGTATGCGTTTTTTCCTGAATATATTCAGGAAAAAACGCATACGCCCTTTTTGGCCAACCAAGCAACCTGGAAAGGCAAATCAGCGCTACAAAGAAGTCTCGCTTCCCATCGGTCAAAAGGGCCATGCTGAATAAAGTGTCAAAACCAGAAATGCAGGACAGGCCATGGAGAAATGGGAGCCTTGCTACGCTGATGGGCGGGCTGTAAATTGCCAACAGCCACTCTGGAGAAGTGTACGGTGTGTCCTGAAACATCTAAAAAACTCAGCTTAGAGAGCATAGGGCACTTCCACTCATGGGCGTATAAATTGGGAAAACTAAAAATCAGCAAGACACAGGCACCCCAAAGTTTAGGGCTGCTCTGTTGACAAGAACCTCCACTTCGTTACACCTGAAACATCCCAGGAAAGAGAAGAATGGATAAAGAAGTTGTGGTCCTTATGTACAATGGAATATCACTCAGCCATGAAATCAACGTCATAAGGCTAGGAGCAGCATGATGAGTGGATTTAGGTACGACGATTCTAAGTGAAATAAGTCACACAGAAAAAGACACTTATCATAAGATATCACTTACAGAGGGAATGTAAAAACCGCTACCCTTGAACTGAATTACAAAACAGAACAGAGTCGCACGTTTAGAAAACACACTATGGCTGCTTAACGGGAAAGGTGAGGTGGGGTGATGCATAAAACAAGGGTTTCAAATTAGTTCAGATACCGTTCCATAAACCCAATATGTAATAGACAAGACCTACTCCTTGCTCAGTGAACTGGACTCAACAACCCCTATTCACCGCCCAAGAATATATCTGACTAGTAAGAATCTTAAAACCTATGTATTGATATCTCTCTGTAAGTGAGTCAAGTAGGTTTAAAGCGGCATAAACACAGCAGTGCAAAGCAGCTAAACCCCATTATAAAAATCAATTACTTTTAAAAACCCGTGAAACAAAGACAGTGAAAGAGAGAGAAATTCTTACAAAATTCGTTCAGGGGCTGCGATGCCAGCTGGATTGACCATATCTAGACCCACAGATGACTGAGACATAAGGGTGGACACTCTTGGGGCTGAGAGGTTTGGTGAGGTTGGGTGAGCAAACGCAGACCCTTTAAAGTAATACGGCGTGGTACCCATCCCATGGGTCCCAAATCTCCAGGGTCAAGGGCATCTTCCTACGTCGAAAACATGCACGAGCAACCCAGAAGATGGTACACCGTGTGACCGGGAAAGGTTTCTAAAACGCACCTCATTTCTCATCTCCTTGTGCTCCGGTTCGCCATTCCAGCCGCTTTACTAGCAATCTCCCTCCTTGGAGAATCAGCACCTTTAACCTCCTGTTCCGTACACGTTGTAATTTCTCCTGAGGATGAACGGGAAGAGGGGGAACCATTGAGAGACTAGCTCTAGGTGTTGGGACAGGCACAGGTCACTCTATTTTCCCATCAGGTAGCAGAATTAACCACAGGCTCAGCCTGCCGCCCGGAGCCAGAATAGGGCCTGAAGCAATCCTGCGCTTTTGCGGCCAGCTCCCAAGAAAGCGAGTTGAAAAATGGAGCTCAGGGGCACTGCAATTCACAAACCTGCAGAGTTAGAAATGATAACTCTCGTCCACAAATATATGGAGGGAAGGCTACGAAGAGGATTTGAAAGCAAGGCAGAATTGCAGGAAACCGATTTCAGGAGGTAGATTCGAATCGCCTTTAAAGCACAGGAAAAGCGGCAAAACCTCGACAATGATGCCCTTGGCCAAAAAGGGCGTATGCGTTTTTTCCTGAATATATTCAGGAAAAAACGCATACGCCCTTTTTGGCCAACCAAGCAACCTGGAAAGGCAAATCAGCGCTACAAAGAAGTCTCGCTTCCCATCGGTCAAAAGGGCCATGCTGAATAAAGTGTCAAAACCAGAAATGCAGGACAGGCCATGGAGAAATGGGAGCCTTGCTACGCTGATGGGCGGGCTGTAAATTGCCAACAGCCACTCTGGAGAAGTGTACGGTGTGTCCTGAAACATCTAAAAAACTCAGCTTAGAGAGCATAGGGCACTTCCACTCATGGGCGTATAAATTGGGAAAACTAAAAATCAGCAAGACACAGGCACCCCAAAGTTTAGGGCTGCTCTGTTGACAAGAACCTCCACTTCGTTACACCTTAAACATCCCAGGAAAGAGAAGAATGGATAAAGAAGTTGTGGTCCTTATGTACAATGGAATATCACTCAGCCATGAAATCAACGTCATAAGGCTAGGAGCAGCATGATGAGTGGATTTAGGTACGACGATTCTAAGTGAAATAAGTCACACAGAAAAAGACACTTATCATAAGATATCACTTACAGAGGGAATGTAAAAACCGCTACCCTTCAACTGAATTACAAAACAGAACAGAGTAGCACGTTTAGAAAACACACTATGGCTGCTTAACGGGAAAGGTGAGGTGGGGTGATGCATAAAACAAGGGTTTCAAATTAGCTCAGATACCGTTCCATAAACCCAATATGTAATAGACAAGACCTACTCCTTGCTCAGTGAACTGGACTCAACAACCCCTATTCACCGCCCAAGAATATATCTGACTAGTAAGAATCTTAAAACCTATGTATTGATATCTCTCTGTAAGTGAGTTAAGTGGGTGAAAAGCGGCATAAACACAGCAGTGCAAAGCAGCTAAACCCTATTATAAAAATCAATTACTTTTAAAAACCCGTGAAACAAAGACAGTGAAAGAGAGAGAAATTCTTACAAAATTCGTTCAGGGGCTGCGATGCCAGCTGGATTGACCATATCTAGACCCACAGATGACTGAGACATAAGGGTGGACACTCTTGGGGCTGAGAGGTTTGGTGAGGTTGGGTGAGCAAACGCAGACCCTTTAAAGTAATACGGCGTGGTACCCATCCCATGGGTCCCAAATCTCCAGGGTCAAGGGCATCTTCCTACGTCGAAAACATGCACGAGCAACCCAGAAGATGGTACACCGTGTGACCGGGAAAGGTTTCTAAAACGCACCTCATTTCTCATCTCCTTGTGCTCCGGTTCGCCATTCCAGCCGCTTTACTAGCAATCTCCCTCCTTGGAGAATCAGCACCTTTAACCTCCTGTTCCGTACACGTTGTAATTTCTCCTGAGGATGAACGGGAAGAGGGGGAACCATTGAGAGACTAGCTCTAGGTGTTGGGACAGGCACAGGTCACTCTATTTTCCCATCAGGTAGCAGAATTAACCACAGGCTCAGCCTGCCGCCCGGAGCCAGAATAGGGCCTGAAGCAATCCTGCGCTTTTGCGGCCAGCTCCCAAGAAAGCGAGTTGAAAAATGGAGCTCAGGGGCACTGCAATTCACAAACCTGCAGAGTTAGAAATGATAACTCTCGTCCACAAATATATGGAGGGAAGGCTACGAAGAGGATTTGAAAGCAAGGCAGAATTGCAGGAAACCGATTTCAGGAGGTAGATTCGAATCGCCTTTAAAGCACAGGAAAAGCGGCAAAACCTCGACAATGATGCCCTTGGCCAAAAAGGGCGTATGCGTTTTTTCCTGAATATATTCAGGAAAAAACGCATACGCCCTTTTTGGCCAACCAAGCAACCTGGAAAGGCAAATCAGCGCTACAAAGAAGTCTCGCTTCCCATCGGTCAAAAGGGCCATGCTGAATAAAGTGTCAAAACCAGAAATGCAGGACAGGCCATGGAGAAATGGGAGCCTTGCTACGCTGATGGGCGGGCTGTAAATTGCCAACAGCCACTCTGGAGAAGTGTACGGTGTGTCCTGAAACATCTAAAAAACTCAGCTTAGAGAGCATAGGGCACTTCCACTCATGGGCGTATAAATTGGGAAAACTAAAAATCAGCAAGACACAGGCACCCCAAAGTTTAGGGCTGCTCTGTTGACAAGAACCTCCACTTCGTTACACCTTAAACATCCCAGGAAAGAGAAGAATGGATAAAGAAGTTGTGGTCCTTATGTACAATGGAATATCACTCAGCCATGAAATCAACGTCATAAGGCTAGGAGCAGCATGATGAGTGGATTTAGGTACGACGATTCTAAGTGAAATAAGTCACACAGAAAAAGACACTTATCATAAGATATCACTTACAGAGGGAATGTAAAAACCGCTACCCTTCAACTGAATTACAAAACAGAACAGAGTAGCACGTTTAGAAAACACACTATGGCTGCTTAACGGGAAAGGTGAGGTGGGGTGATGCATAAAACAAGGGTTTCAAATTAGCTCAGATACCGTTCCATAAACCCAATATGTAATAGACAAGACCTACTCCTTGCTCAGTGAACTGGACTCAACGCCCCCTATTCACCGCCCAAGAATATATCTGACTAGTAAGAATCTTAAAACCTATGTATTGATATCTCTCTGTAAGTGAGTCAAGTGGGTGTAAAGCGGCATAAACACAGCAGTGCAAAGCAGCTAAACCCCATTATAAAAATCAATTACTTTTAAAAACCCGTCAAACAAAGACAGTGAAAGAGAGATAAATTCTTACAAAATTCGTTCAGGGGCTGCGATGCCACCTGGATTGACCATATCTAGACCCACAGCTGATTGAGACATAAGGGTGGACACTCTTGGGGCTGAGAGGTTTGGTGAGGTTGGGTGAGCTAACGCAGACCCTGTAAAGTAATACGGCGTGGTACCCATCCCATGGGTCCCAAATCTCCAGGTTCCAGGGCATCTTCCTACGTCGAAAACATGCACGAGAAACCCAGAAGATGGTACACCGTGTGACCGGGAAAGGTTTCTAAAACGCACCTCATTTCTCATCTCCTTGTGCTCCGGTTCGCCATTCCAGCCGCTTTACTAGCAATCTCCCTCCTTGGAGAATCAGCACCTTTAACCTCCTGTTCCGTACACGTTGCAATTTGTCCTGAGGATGAACGGGAAGAGGGGGAACCAATGAGAGACTAGCTCTAGGTGTTGGGACAGGCACAGGTCACTCTATTTTCCCATCAGGAAGAAGAATTAACCACAGGCTCAGCCTGCCGCCCGGAGCCAGAATAGGGCCTGAAGCAATCCTGCGCTTTTGCGGCCAGCTCCCAAGAAAGCGAGTTGAAAAATGGAGCTCAGGGGCACTGCAATTCACAAACCTGCAGAGTTAGAAATGATAACTCTCGTCCACAAATATATGGAGGGAAGGCTACGAAGAGGATTTGAAAGCAAGGCAGAATTGCAGGAAACAGATTTCAGGAGGTAGATTCGAATCGCCTTTAAAGCACAGGAAAAGCGGCAAAACCTCGACAATGATGCCCTTGGCCAAAAAGGGCGTATGCGTTTTTTCCTGAATATATTCAGGAAAAAACGCATACGCCCTTTTTGGCCAACCAAGCAACCTGGAAAGGCAAATCAGCGCTACAAAGAAGTCTCGCTTCCCATCGGTCAAAAGGGCCATGCTGAATAAAGTGTCAAAACCAGAAATGCAGGACAGGCCATGGAGAAATGGGAGCCTTGCTACGCTGATGGGCGGGCTGTAAATTGCCAACAGCCACTCTGGAGAAGTGTACGGTGTGTCCTGAAACATCTAAAAAACTCAGCTTAGAGAGCATAGGGCACTTCCACTCATGGGCGTATAAATTGGGAAAACTAAAAATCAGCAAGACACAGGCACCCCAAAGTTTAGGGCTGCTCTGTTGACAAGAACCTCCACTTCGTTACACCTGAAACATCCCAGGAAAGAGAAGAATGGATAAAGAAGTTGTGGTCCTTATGTACAATGGAATATCACTCAGCCATGAAATCAACGTCATAAGGCTAGGAGCAGCATGATGAGTGGATTTAGGTACGACGATTCTAAGTGAAATAAGTCACACAGAAAAAGACACTTATCATAAGATATCACTTACAGAGGGAATGTAAAAACCGCTACCCTTGAACTGAATTACAAAACAGAACAGAGTCGCACGTTTAGAAAACACACTATGGCTGCTTAACGGGAAAGGTGAGGTGGGGTGATGCATAAAACAAGGGTTTCAAATTAGTTCAGATACCGTTCCATAAACCCAATATGTAATAGACAAGACCTACTCCTTGCTCAGTGAACTGGACTCAACAACCCCTATTCACCGCCCAAGAATATATCTGACTAGTAAGAATCTTAAAACCTATGTATTGATATCTCTCTGTAAGTGAGTCAAGTAGGTTTAAAGCGGCATAAACACAGCAGTGCAAAGCAGCTAAACCCCATTATAAAAATCAATTACTTTTAAAAACCCGTGAAACAAAGACAGTGAAAGAGAGAGAAATTCTTACAAAATTCGTTCAGGGGCTGCGATGCCAGCTGGATTGACCATATCTAGACCCACAGATGACTGAGACATAAGGGTGGACACTCTTGGGGCTGAGAGGTTTGGTGAGGTTGGGTGAGCAAACGCAGACCCTTTAAAGTAATACGGCGTGGTACCCATCCCATGGGTCCCAAATCTCCAGGGTCAAGGGCATCTTCCTACGTCGAAAACATGCACGAGCAACCCAGAAGATGGTACACCGTGTGACCGGGAAAGGTTTCTAAAACGCACCTCATTTCTCATCTCCTTGTGCTCCGGTTCGCCATTCCAGCCGCTTTACTAGCAATCTCCCTCCTTGGAGAATCAGCACCTTTAACCTCCTGTTCCGTACACGTTGTAATTTCTCCTGAGGATGAACGGGAAGAGGGGGAACCATTGAGAGACTAGCTCTAGGTGTTGGGACAGGCACAGGTCACTCTATTTTCCCATCAGGTAGCAGAATTAACCACAGGCTCAGCCTGCCGCCCGGAGCCAGAATAGGGCCTGAAGCAATCCTGCGCTTTTGCGGCCAGCTCCCAAGAAAGCGAGTTGAAAAATGGAGCTCAGGGGCACTGCAATTCACAAACCTGCAGAGTTAGAAATGATAACTCTCGTCCACAAATATATGGAGGGAAGGCTACGAAGAGGATTTGAAAGCAAGGCAGAATTGCAGGAAACCGATTTCAGGAGGTAGATTCGAATCGCCTTTAAAGCACAGGAAAAGCGGCAAAACCTCGACAATGATGCCCTTGGCCAAAAAGGGCGTATGCGTTTTTTCCTGAATATATTCAGGAAAAAACGCATACGCCCTTTTTGGCCAACCAAGCAACCTGGAAAGGCAAATCAGCGCTACAAAGAAGTCTCGCTTCCCATCGGTCAAAAGGGCCATGCTGAATAAAGTGTCAAAACCAGAAATGCAGGACAGGCCATGGAGAAATGGGAGCCTTGCTACGCTGATGGGCGGGCTGTAAATTGCCAACAGCCACTCTGGAGAAGTGTACGGTGTGTCCTGAAACATCTAAAAAACTCAGCTTAGAGAGCATAGGGCACTTCCACTCATGGGCGTATAAATTGGGAAAACTAAAAATCAGCAAGACACAGGCACCCCAAAGTTTAGGGCTGCTCTGTTGACAAGAACCTCCACTTCGTTACACCTGAAACATCCCAGGAAAGAGAAGAATGGATAAAGAAGTTGTGGTCCTTATGTACAATGGAATATCACTCAGCCATGAAATCAACGTCATAAGGCTAGGAGCAGCATGATGAGTGGATTTAGGTACGACGATTCTAAGTGAAATAAGTCACACAGAAAAAGACACTTATCATAAGATATCACTTACAGAGGGAATGTAAAAACCGCTACCCTTCAACTGAATTACAAAACAGAACAGAGTAGCACGTTTAGAAAACACACTATGGCTGCTTAACGGGAAAGGTGAGGTGGGGTGATGCATAAAACAAGGGTTTCAAATTAGCTCAGATACCGTTCCATAAACCCAATATGTAATAGACAAGACCTACTCCTTGCTCAGTGAACTGGACTCAACGCCCCCTATTCACCGCCCAAGAATATATCTGACTAGTAAGAATCTTAAAACCTATGTATTGATATCTCTCTGTAAGTGAGTCAAGTGGGTGTAAAGCGGCATAAACACAGCAGTGCAAAGCAGCTAAACCCCATTATAAAAATCAATTACTTTTAAAAACCCGTCAAACAAAGACAGTGAAAGAGAGATAAATTCTTACAAAATTCGTTCAGGGGCTGCGATGCCAGCTGGATTGACCATATCTAGACCCACAGATGACTGAGACATAAGGGTGGACACTCTTGGGGCTGAGAGGTTTGGTGAGGTTGGGTGAGCAAACGCAGACCCTTTAAAGTAATACGGCGTGGTACCCATCCCATGGGTCCCAAATCTCCAGGGTCAAGGGCATCTTCCTACGTCGAAAACATGCACGAGCAACCCAGAAGATGGTACACCGTGTGACCGGGAAAGGTTTCTAAAACGCACCTCATTTCTCATCTCCTTGTGCTCCGGTTCGCCATTCCAGCCGCTTTACTAGCAATCTCCCTCCTTGGAGAATCAGCACCTTTAACCTCCTGTTCCGTACACGTTGTAATTTCTCCTGAGGATGAACGGGAAGAGGGGGAACCATTGAGAGACTAGCTCTAGGTGTTGGGACAGGCACAGGTCACTCTATTTTCCCATCAGGTAGCAGAATTAACCACAGGCTCAGCCTGCCGCCCGGAGCCAGAATAGGGCCTGAAGCAATCCTGCGCTTTTGCGGCCAGCTCCCAAGAAAGCGAGTTGAAAAATGGAGCTCAGGGGCACTGCAATTCACAAACCTGCAGAGTTAGAAATGATAACTCTCGTCCACAAATATATGGAGGGAAGGCTACGAAGAGGATTTGAAAGCAAGGCAGAATTGCAGGAAACAGATTTCAGGAGGTAGATTCGAATCTCCTTTAAAGCACAGGAAAAGCGGCAAAACCTCGACAATGATGCCCTTGGCCAAAAAGGGCGTATGCGTTTTTTCCTGAATATATTCAGGAAAAAACGCATACGCCCTTTTTGGCCAACCAAGCAACCTGGAAAGGCAAATCAGCGCTACAAAGAAGTCTCGCTTCCCATCGGTCAAAAGGGCCATGCTGAATAAAGTGTCAAAACCAGAAATGCAGGACAGGCCATGGAGAAATGGGAGCCTTGCTACGCTGATGGGCGGGCTGTAAATTGCCAACAGCCACTCTGGAGAAGTGTACGGTGTGTCCTGAAACATCTAAAAAACTCAGCTTAGAGAGCATAGGGCACTTCCACTCATGGGCGTATAAATTGGGAAAACTAAAAATCAGCAAGACACAGGCACCCCAAAGTTTAGGGCTGCTCTGTTGACAAGAACCTCCACTTCGTTACACCTTAAACATCCCAGGAAAGAGAAGAATGGATAAAGAAGTTGTGGTCCTTATGTACAATGGAATATCACTCAGCCATGAAATCAACGTCATAAGGCTAGGAGCAGCATGATGAGTGGATTTAGGTACGACGATTCTAAGTGAAATAAGTCACACAGAAAAAGACACTTATCATAAGATATCACTTACAGAGGGAATGTAAAAACCGCTACCCTTCAACTGAATTACAAAACAGAACAGAGTAGCACGTTTAGAAAACACACTATGGCTGCTTAACGGGAAAGGTGAGGTGGGGTGATGCATAAAACAAGGGTTTCAAATTAGCTCAGATACCGTTCCATAAACCCAATATGTAATAGACAAGACCTACTCCTTGCTCAGTGAACTGGACTCAACGCCCCCTATTCACCGCCCAAGAATATATCTGACTAGTAAGAATCTTAAAACCTATGTATTGATATCTCTCTGTAAGTGAGTCAAGTGGGTGTAAAGCGGCATAAACACAGCAGTGCAAAGCAGCTAAACCCCATTATAAAAATCAATTACTTTTAAAAACCCGTCAAACAAAGACAGTGAAAGAGAGATAAATTCTTACAAAATTCGTTCAGGGGCTGCGATGCCACCTGGATTGACCATATCTAGACCCACAGCTGATTGAGACATAAGGGTGGACACTCTTGGGGCTGAGAGGTTTGGTGAGGTTGGGTGAGCTAACGCAGACCCTGTAAAGTAATACGGCGTGGTACCCATCCCATGGGTCCCAAATCTCCAGGTTCCAGGGCATCTTCCTACGTCGAAAACATGCACGAGCAACCCAGAAGATGGTACACCGTGTGACCGGGAAAGGTTTCTAAAACGCACCTCATTTCTCATCTCCTTGTGCTCCGGTTCGCCATTCCAGCCGCTTTACTAGCAATCTCCCTCCTTGGAGAATCAGCACCTTTAACCTCCTGTTCCGTACACGTTGCAATTTGTCCTGAGGATGAACGGGAAGAGGGGGAACCAATGAGAGACTAGCTCTAGGTGTTGGGACAGGCACAGGTCACTCTATTTTCCCATCAGGAAGAAGAATTAACCACAGGCTCAGCCTGCCGCCCGGAGCCAGAATAGGGCCTGAAGCAATCCTGCGCTTTTGCGGCCTGCTCCCAAGAAAGCGAGTTGAAAAATGGAGCTCAGGGGCACTGCAATTCACAAACCTGCAGAGTTAGAAATGATAACTCTCGTCCACAAATATATGGAGGGAAGGCTACGAAGAGGATTTGAAAGCAAGGCAGAATTGCAGGAAACAGATTTCAGGAGGTAGATTCGAATCGCCTTTAAAGCACAGGAAAAGCGGCAAAACCTCGACAATGATGCCCTTGGCCAAAAAGGGCGTATGCGTTTTTTCCTGAATATATTCAGGAAAAAACGCATACGCCCTTTTTGGCCAACCAAGCAACCTGGAAAGGCAAATCAGCGCTACAAAGAAGTCTCGCTTCCCATCGGTCAAAAGGGCCATGCTGAATAAAGTGTCAAAACCAGAAATGCAGGACAGGCCATGGAGAAATGGGAGCCTTGCTACGCTGATGGGCGGGCTGTAAATTGCCAACAGCCACTCTGGAGAAGTGTACGGTGTGTCCTGAAACATCTAAAAAACTCAGCTTAGAGAGCATAGGGCACTTCCACTCATGGGCGTATAAATTGGGAAAACTAAAAATCAGCAAGACACAGGCACCCCAAAGTTTAGGGCTGCTCTGTTGACAAGAACCTCCACTTCGTTACACCTGAAACATCCCAGGAAAGAGAAGAATGGATAAAGAAGTTGTGGTCCTTATGTACAATGGAATATCACTCAGCCATGAAATCAACGTCATAAGGCTAGGAGCAGCATGATGAGTGGATTTAGGTACGACGATTCTAAGTGAAATAAGTCACACAGAAAAAGACACTTATCATAAGATATCACTTACAGAGGGAATGTAAAAACCGCTACCCTTGAACTGAATTACAAAACAGAACAGAGTCGCACGTTTAGAAAACACACTATGGCTGCTTAACGGGAAAGGTGAGGTGGGGTGATGCATAAAACAAGGGTTTCAAATTAGTTCAGATACCGTTCCATAAACCCAATATGTAATAGACAAGACCTACTCCTTGCTCAGTGAACTGGACTCAACAACCCCTATTCACCGCCCAAGAATATATCTGACTAGTAAGAATCTTAAAACCTATGTATTGATATCTCTCTGTAAGTGAGTCAAGTAGGTTTAAAGCGGCATAAACACAGCAGTGCAAAGCAGCTAAACCCCATTATAAAAATCAATTACTTTTAAAAACCCGTGAAACAAAGACAGTGAAAGAGAGAGAAATTCTTACAAAATTCGTTCAGGGGCTGCGATGCCAGCTGGATTGACCATATCTAGACCCACAGATGACTGAGACATAAGGGTGGACACTCTTGGGGCTGAGAGGTTTGGTGAGGTTGGGTGAGCAAACGCAGACCCTTTAAAGTAATACGGCGTGGTACCCATCCCATGGGTCCCAAATCTCCAGGGTCAAGGGCATCTTCCTACGTCGAAAACATGCACGAGCAACCCAGAAGATGGTACACCGTGTGACCGGGAAAGGTTTCTAAAACGCACCTCATTTCTCATCTCCTTGTGCTCCGGTTCGCCATTCCAGCCGCTTTACTAGCAATCTCCCTCCTTGGAGAATCAGCACCTTTAACCTCCTGTTCCGTACACGTTGTAATTTCTCCTGAGGATGAACGGGAAGAGGGGGAACCATTGAGAGACTAGCTCTAGGTGTTGGGACAGGCACAGGTCACTCTATTTTCCCATCAGGTAGCAGAATTAACCACAGGCTCAGCCTGCCGCCCGGAGCCAGAATAGGGCCTGAAGCAATCCTGCGCTTTTGCGGCCAGCTCCCAAGAAAGCGAGTTGAAAAATGGAGCTCAGGGGCACTGCAATTCACAAACCTGCAGAGTTAGAAATGATAACTCTCGTCCACAAATATATGGAGGGAAGGCTACGAAGAGGATTTGAAAGCAAGGCAGAATTGCAGGAAACCGATTTCAGGAGGTAGATTCGAATCGCCTTTAAAGCACAGGAAAAGCGGCAAAACCTCGACAATGATGCCCTTGGCCAAAAAGGGCGTATGCGTTTTTTCCTGAATATATTCAGGAAAAAACGCATACGCCCTTTTTGGCCAACCAAGCAACCTGGAAAGGCAAATCAGCGCTACAAAGAAGTCTCGCTTCCCATCGGTCAAAAGGGCCATGCTGAATAAAGTGTCAAAACCAGAAATGCAGGACAGGCCATGGAGAAATGGGAGCCTTGCTACGCTGATGGGCGGGCTGTAAATTGCCAACAGCCACTCTGGAGAAGTGTACGGTGTGTCCTGAAACATCTAAAAAACTCAGCTTAGAGAGCATAGGGCACTTCCACTCATGGGCGTATAAATTGGGAAAACTAAAAATCAGCAAGACACAGGCACCCCAAAGTTTAGGGCTGCTCTGTTGACAAGAACCTCCACTTCGTTACACCTTAAACATCCCAGGAAAGAGAAGAATGGATAAAGAAGTTGTGGTCCTTATGTACAATGGAATATCACTCAGCCATGAAATCAACGTCATAAGGCTAGGAGCAGCATGATGAGTGGATTTAGGTACGACGATTCTAAGTGAAATAAGTCACACAGAAAAAGACACTTATCATAAGATATCACTTACAGAGGGAATGTAAAAACCGCTACCCTTCAACTGAATTACAAAACAGAACAGAGTAGCACGTTTAGAAAACACACTATGGCTGCTTAACGGGAAAGGTGAGGTGGGGTGATGCATAAAACAAGGGTTTCAAATTAGCTCAGATACCGTTCCATAAACCCAATATGTAATAGACAAGACCTACTCCTTGCTCAGTGAACTGGACTCAACAACCCCTATTCACCGCCCAAGAATATATCTGACTAGTAAGAATCTTAAAACCTATGTATTGATATCTCTCTGTAAGTGAGTTAAGTGGGTGAAAAGCGGCATAAACACAGCAGTGCAAAGCAGCTAAACCCTATTATAAAAATCAATTACTTTTAAAAACCCGTGAAACAAAGACAGTGAAAGAGAGAGAAATTCTTACAAAATTCGTTCAGGGGCTGCGATGCCAGCTGGATTGACCATATCTAGACCCACAGATGACTGAGACATAAGGGTGGACACTCTTGGGGCTGAGAGGTTTGGTGAGGTTGGGTGAGCAAACGCAGACCCTTTAAAGTAATATGGCGTGGTACCCATCCCATGGGTCCCAAATCTCCAGGGTCAAGGGCATCTTCCTACGTCGAAAACATGCACGAGCAACCCAGAAGATGGTACACCGTGTGACCGGGAAAGGTTTCTAAAACGCACCTCATTTCTCATCTCCTTGTGCTCCGGTTCGCCATTCCAGCCGCTTTACTAGCAATCTCCCTCCTTGGAGAATCAGCACCTTTAACCTCCTGTTCCGTACACGTTGTAATTTCTCCTGAGGATGAACGGGAAGAGGGGGAACCATTGAGAGACTAGCTCTAGGTGTTGGGACAGGCACAGGTCACTCTATTTTCCCATCAGGTAGCAGAATTAACCACAGGCTCAGCCTGCCGCCCGGAGCCAGAATAGGGCCTGAAGCAATCCTGCGCTTTTGCGGCCAGCTCCCAAGAAAGCGAGTTGAAAAATGGAGCTCAGGGGCACTGCAATTCACAAACCTGCAGAGTTAGAAATGATAACTCTCGTCCACAAATATATGGAGGGAAGGCTACGAAGAGGATTTGAAAGCAAGGCAGAATTGCAGGAAACCGATTTCAGGAGGTAGATTCGAATCGCCTTTAAAGCACAGGAAAAGCGGCAAAACCTCGACAATGATGCCCTTGGCCAAAAAGGGCGTATGCGTTTTTTCCTGAATATATTCAGGAAAAAACGCATACGCCCTTTTTGGCCAACCAAGCAACCTGGAAAGGCAAATCAGCGCTACAAAGAAGTCTCGCTTCCCATCGGTCAAAAGGGCCATGCTGAATAAAGTGTCAAAACCAGAAATGCAGGACAGGCCATGGAGAAATGGGAGCCTTGCTACGCTGATGGGCGGGCTGTAAATTGCCAACAGCCACTCTGGAGAAGTGTACGGTGTGTCCTGAAACATCTAAAAAACTCAGCTTAGAGAGCATAGGGCACTTCCACTCATGGGCGTATAAATTGGGAAAACTAAAAATCAGCAAGACACAGGCACCCCAAAGTTTAGGGCTGCTCTGTTGACAAGAACCTCCACTTCGTTACACCTTAAACATCCCAGGAAAGAGAAGAATGGATAAAGAAGTTGTGGTCCTTATGTACAATGGAATATCACTCAGCCATGAAATCAACGTCATAAGGCTAGGAGCAGCATGATGAGTGGATTTAGGTACGACGATTCTAAGTGAAATAAGTCACACAGAAAAAGACACTTATCATAAGATATCACTTACAGAGGGAATGTAAAAACCGCTACCCTTCAACTGAATTACAAAACAGAACAGAGTAGCACGTTTAGAAAACACACTATGGCTGCTTAACGGGAAAGGTGAGGTGGGGTGATGCATAAAACAAGGGTTTCAAATTAGCTCAGATACCGTTCCATAAACCCAATATGTAATAGACAAGACCTACTCCTTGCTCAGTGAACTGGACTCAACGCCCCCTATTCACCGCCCAAGAATATATCTGACTAGTAAGAATCTTAAAACCTATGTATTGATATCTCTCTGTAAGTGAGTCAAGTGGGTGTAAAGCGGCATAAACACAGCAGTGCAAAGCAGCTAAACCCCATTATAAAAATCAATTACTTTTAAAAACCCGTCAAACAAAGACAGTGAAAGAGAGATAAATTCTTACAAAATTCGTTCAGGGGCTGCGATGCCACCTGGATTGACCATATCTAGACCCACAGCTGATTGAGACATAAGGGTGGACACTCTTGGGGCTGAGAGGTTTGGTGAGGTTGGGTGAGCTAACGCAGACCCTGTAAAGTAATACGGCGTGGTACCCATCCCATGGGTCCCAAATCTCCAGGTTCCAGGGCATCTTCCTACGTCGAAAACATGCACGAGAAACCCAGAAGATGGTACACCGTGTGACCGGGAAAGGTTTCTAAAACGCACCTCATTTCTCATCTCCTTGTGCTCCGGTTCGCCATTCCAGCCGCTTTACTAGCAATCTCCCTCCTTGGAGAATCAGCACCTTTAACCTCCTGTTCCGTACACGTTGCAATTTGTCCTGAGGATGAACGGGAAGAGGGGGAACCAATGAGAGACTAGCTCTAGGTGTTGGGACAGGCACAGGTCACTCTATTTTCCCATCAGGAAGAAGAATTAACCACAGGCTCAGCCTGCCGCCCGGAGCCAGAATAGGGCCTGAAGCAATCCTGCGCTTTTGCGGCCAGCTCCCAAGAAAGCGAGTTGAAAAATGGAGCTCAGGGGCACTGCAATTCACAAACCTGCAGAGTTAGAAATGATAACTCTCGTCCACAAATATATGGAGGGAAGGCTACGAAGAGGATTTGAAAGCAAGGCAGAATTGCAGGAAACAGATTTCAGGAGGTAGATTCGAATCGCCTTTAAAGCACAGGAAAAGCGGCAAAACCTCGACAATGATGCCCTTGGCCAAAAAGGGCGTATGCGTTTTTTCCTGAATATATTCAGGAAAAAACGCATACGCCCTTTTTGGCCAACCAAGCAACCTGGAAAGGCAAATCAGCGCTACAAAGAAGTCTCGCTTCCCATCGGTCAAAAGGGCCATGCTGAATAAAGTGTCAAAACCAGAAATGCAGGACAGGCCATGGAGAAATGGGAGCCTTGCTACGCTGATGGGCGGGCTGTAAATTGCCAACAGCCACTCTGGAGAAGTGTACGGTGTGTCCTGAAACATCTAAAAAACTCAGCTTAGAGAGCATAGGGCACTTCCACTCATGGGCGTATAAATTGGGAAAACTAAAAATCAGCAAGACACAGGCACCCCAAAGTTTAGGGCTGCTCTGTTGACAAGAACCTCCACTTCGTTACACCTGAAACATCCCAGGAAAGAGAAGAATGGATAAAGAAGTTGTGGTCCTTATGTACAATGGAATATCACTCAGCCATGAAATCAACGTCATAAGGCTAGGAGCAGCATGATGAGTGGATTTAGGTACGACGATTCTAAGTGAAATAAGTCACACAGAAAAAGACACTTATCATAAGATATCACTTACAGAGGGAATGTAAAAACCGCTACCCTTGAACTGAATTACAAAACAGAACAGAGTCGCACGTTTAGAAAACACACTATGGCTGCTTAACGGGAAAGGTGAGGTGGGGTGATGCATAAAACAAGGGTTTCAAATTAGTTCAGATACCGTTCCATAAACCCAATATGTAATAGACAAGACCTACTCCTTGCTCAGTGAACTGGACTCAACAACCCCTATTCACCGCCCAAGAATATATCTGACTAGTAAGAATCTTAAAACCTATGTATTGATATCTCTCTGTAAGTGAGTCAAGTAGGTTTAAAGCGGCATAAACACAGCAGTGCAAAGCAGCTAAACCCCATTATAAAAATCAATTACTTTTAAAAACCCGTGAAACAAAGACAGTGAAAGAGAGAGAAATTCTTACAAAATTCGTTCAGGGGCTGCGATGCCAGCTGGATTGACCATATCTAGACCCACAGATGACTGAGACATAAGGGTGGACACTCTTGGGGCTGAGAGGTTTGGTGAGGTTGGGTGAGCAAACGCAGACCCTTTAAAGTAATACGGCGTGGTACCCATCCCATGGGTCCCAAATCTCCAGGGTCAAGGGCATCTTCCTACGTCGAAAACATGCACGAGCAACCCAGAAGATGGTACACCGTGTGACCGGGAAAGGTTTCTAAAACGCACCTCATTTCTCATCTCCTTGTGCTCCGGTTCGCCATTCCAGCCGCTTTACTAGCAATCTCCCTCCTTGGAGAATCAGCACCTTTAACCTCCTGTTCCGTACACGTTGTAATTTCTCCTGAGGATGAACGGGAAGAGGGGGAACCATTGAGAGACTAGCTCTAGGTGTTGGGACAGGCACAGGTCACTCTATTTTCCCATCAGGTAGCAGAATTAACCACAGGCTCAGCCTGCCGCCCGGAGCCAGAATAGGGCCTGAAGCAATCCTGCGCTTTTGCGGCCAGCTCCCAAGAAAGCGAGTTGAAAAATGGAGCTCAGGGGCACTGCAATTCACAAACCTGCAGAGTTAGAAATGATAACTCTCGTCCACAAATATATGGAGGGAAGGCTACGAAGAGGATTTGAAAGCAAGGCAGAATTGCAGGAAACCGATTTCAGGAGGTAGATTCGAATCTCCTTTAAAGCACAGGAAAAGCGGCAAAACCTCGACAATGATGCCCTTGGCCAAAAAGGGCGTATGCGTTTTTTCCTGAATATATTCAGGAAAAAACGCATACGCCCTTTTTGGCCAACCAAGCAACCTGGAAAGGCAAATCAGCGCTACAAAGAAGTCTCGCTTCCCATCGGTCAAAAGGGCCATGCTGAATAAAGTGTCAAAACCAGAAATGCAGGACAGGCCATGGAGAAATGGGAGCCTTGCTACGCTGATGGGCGGGCTGTAAATTGCCAACAGCCACTCTGGAGAAGTGTACGGTGTGTCCTGAAACATCTAAAAAACTCAGCTTAGAGAGCATAGGGCACTTCCACTCATGGGCGTATAAATTGGGAAAACTAAAAATCAGCAAGACACAGGCACCCCAAAGTTTAGGGCTGCTCTGTTGACAAGAACCTCCACTTCGTTACACCTTAAACATCCCAGGAAAGAGAAGAATGGATAAAGAAGTTGTGGTCCTTATGTACAATGGAATATCACTCAGCCATGAAATCAACGTCATAAGGCTAGGAGCAGCATGATGAGTGGATTTAGGTACGACGATTCTAAGTGAAATAAGTCACACAGAAAAAGACACTTATCATAAGATATCACTTACAGAGGGAATGTAAAAACCGCTACCCTTCAACTGAATTACAAAACAGAACAGAGTAGCACGTTTAGAAAACACACTATGGCTGCTTAACGGGAAAGGTGAGGTGGGGTGATGCATAAAACAAGGGTTTCAAATTAGCTCAGATACCGTTCCATAAACCCAATATGTAATAGACAAGACCTACTCCTTGCTCAGTGAACTGGACTCAACGCCCCCTATTCACCGCCCAAGAATATATCTGACTAGTAAGAATCTTAAAACCTATGTATTGATATCTCTCTGTAAGTGAGTCAAGTGGGTGTAAAGCGGCATAAACACAGCAGTGCAAAGCAGCTAAACCCCATTATAAAAATCAATTACTTTTAAAAACCCGTCAAACAAAGACAGTGAAAGAGAGATAAATTCTTACAAAATTCGTTCAGGGGCTGCGATGCCACCTGGATTGACCATATCTAGACCCACAGCTGATTGAGACATAAGGGTGGACACTCTTGGGGCTGAGAGGTTTGGTGAGGTTGGGTGAGCTAACGCAGACCCTGTAAAGTAATACGGCGTGGTACCCATCCCATGGGTCCCAAATCTCCAGGTTCCAGGGCATCTTCCTACGTCGAAAACATGCACGAGCAACCCAGAAGATGGTACACCGTGTGACCGGGAAAGGTTTCTAAAACGCACCTCATTTCTCATCTCCTTGTGCTCCGGTTCGCCATTCCAGCCGCTTTACTAGCAATCTCCCTCCTTGGAGAATCAGCACCTTTAACCTCCTGTTCCGTACACGTTGCAATTTGTCCTGAGGATGAACGGGAAGAGGGGGAACCAATGAGAGACTAGCTCTAGGTGTTGGGACAGGCACAGGTCACTCTATTTTCCCATCAGGAAGAAGAATTAACCACAGGCTCAGCCTGCCGCCCGGAGCCAGAATAGGGCCTGAAGCAATCCTGCGCTTTTGCGGCCAGCTCCCAAGAAAGCGAGTTGAAAAATGGAGCTCAGGGGCACTGCAATTCACAAACCTGCAGAGTTAGAAATGATAACTCTCGTCCACAAATATATGGAGGGAAGGCTACGAAGAGGATTTGAAAGCAAGGCAGAATTGCAGGAAACAGATTTCAGGAGGTAGATTCGAATCGCCTTTAAAGCACAGGAAAAGCGGCAAAACCTCGACAATGATGCCCTTGGCCAAAAAGGGCGTATGCGTTTTTTCCTGAATATATTCAGGAAAAAACGCATACGCCCTTTTTGGCCAACCAAGCAACCTGGAAAGGCAAATCAGCGCTACAAAGAAGTCTCGCTTCCCATCGGTCAAAAGGGCCATGCTGAATAAAGTGTCAAAACCAGAAATGCAGGACAGGCCATGGAGAAATGGGAGCCTTGCTACGCTGATGGGCGGGCTGTAAATTGCCAACAGCCACTCTGGAGAAGTGTACGGTGTGTCCTGAAACATCTAAAAAACTCAGCTTAGAGAGCATAGGGCACTTCCACTCATGGGCGTATAAATTGGGAAAACTAAAAATCAGCAAGACACAGGCACCCCAAAGTTTAGGGCTGCTCTGTTGACAAGAACCTCCACTTCGTTACACCTGAAACATCCCAGGAAAGAGAAGAATGGATAAAGAAGTTGTGGTCCTTATGTACAATGGAATATCACTCAGCCATGAAATCAACGTCATAAGGCTAGGAGCAGCATGATGAGTGGATTTAGGTACGACGATTCTAAGTGAAATAAGTCACACAGAAAAAGACACTTATCATAAGATATCACTTACAGAGGGAATGTAAAAACCGCTACCCTTGAACTGAATTACAAAACAGAACAGAGTCGCACGTTTAGAAAACACACTATGGCTGCTTAACGGGAAAGGTGAGGTGGGGTGATGCATAAAACAAGGGTTTCAAATTAGTTCAGATACCGTTCCATAAACCCAATATGTAATAGACAAGACCTACTCCTTGCTCAGTGAACTGGACTCAACAACCCCTATTCACCGCCCAAGAATATATCTGACTAGTAAGAATCTTAAAACCTATGTATTGATATCTCTCTGTAAGTGAGTCAAGTAGGTTTAAAGCGGCATAAACACAGCAGTGCAAAGCAGCTAAACCCCATTATAAAAATCAATTACTTTTAAAAACCCGTGAAACAAAGACAGTGAAAGAGAGAGAAATTCTTACAAAATTCGTTCAGGGGCTGCGATGCCAGCTGGATTGACCATATCTAGACCCACAGATGACTGAGACATAAGGGTGGACACTCTTGGGGCTGAGAGGTTTGGTGAGGTTGGGTGAGCAAACGCAGACCCTTTAAAGTAATACGGCGTGGTACCCATCCCATGGGTCCCAAATCTCCAGGGTCAAGGGCATCTTCCTACGTCGAAAACATGCACGAGCAACCCAGAAGATGGTACACCGTGTGACCGGGAAAGGTTTCTAAAACGCACCTCATTTCTCATCTCCTTGTGCTCCGGTTCGCCATTCCAGCCGCTTTACTAGCAATCTCCCTCCTTGGAGAATCAGCACCTTTAACCTCCTGTTCCGTACACGTTGTAATTTCTCCTGAGGATGAACGGGAAGAGGGGGAACCATTGAGAGACTAGCTCTAGGTGTTGGGACAGGCACAGGTCACTCTATTTTCCCATCAGGTAGCAGAATTAACCACAGGCTCAGCCTGCCGCCCGGAGCCAGAATAGGGCCTGAAGCAATCCTGCGCTTTTGCGGCCAGCTCCCAAGAAAGCGAGTTGAAAAATGGAGCTCAGGGGCACTGCAATTCACAAACCTGCAGAGTTAGAAATGATAACTCTCGTCCACAAATATATGGAGGGAAGGCTACGAAGAGGATTTGAAAGCAAGGCAGAATTGCAGGAAACCGATTTCAGGAGGTAGATTCGAATCGCCTTTAAAGCACAGGAAAAGCGGCAAAACCTCGACAATGATGCCCTTGGCCAAAAAGGGCGTATGCGTTTTTTCCTGAATATATTCAGGAAAAAACGCATACGCCCTTTTTGGCCAACCAAGCAACCTGGAAAGGCAAATCAGCGCTACAAAGAAGTCTCGCTTCCCATCGGTCAAAAGGGCCATGCTGAATAAAGTGTCAAAACCAGAAATGCAGGACAGGCCATGGAGAAATGGGAGCCTTGCTACGCTGATGGGCGGGCTGTAAATTGCCAACAGCCACTCTGGAGAAGTGTACGGTGTGTCCTGAAACATCTAAAAAACTCAGCTTAGAGAGCATAGGGCACTTCCACTCATGGGCGTATAAATTGGGAAAACTAAAAATCAGCAAGACACAGGCACCCCAAAGTTTAGGGCTGCTCTGTTGACAAGAACCTCCACTTCGTTACACCTTAAACATCCCAGGAAAGAGAAGAATGGATAAAGAAGTTGTGGTCCTTATGTACAATGGAATATCACTCAGCCATGAAATCAACGTCATAAGGCTAGGAGCAGCATGATGAGTGGATTTAGGTACGACGATTCTAAGTGAAATAAGTCACACAGAAAAAGACACTTATCATAAGATATCACTTACAGAGGGAATGTAAAAACCGCTACCCTTCAACTGAATTACAAAACAGAACAGAGTAGCACGTTTAGAAAACACACTATGGCTGCTTAACGGGAAAGGTGAGGTGGGGTGATGCATAAAACAAGGGTTTCAAATTAGCTCAGATACCGTTACATAAACCCAATATGTAATAGACAAGACCTACTCCTTGCTCAGTGAACTGGACTCAACAACCCCTATTCACCGCCCAAGAATATATCTGACTAGTAAGAATCTTAAAACCTATGTATTGATATCTCTCTGTAAGTGAGTTAAGTGGGTGAAAAGCGGCATAAACACAGCAGTGCAAAGCAGCTAAACCCTATTATAAAAATCAATTACTTTTAAAAACCCGTGAAACAAAGACAGTGAAAGAGAGAGAAATTCTTACAAAATTCGTTCAGGGGCTGCGATGCCACCTGGATTGACCATATCTAGACCCACAGATGACTGAGACATAAGGGTGGACACTCTTGGGGCTGAGAGGTTTGGTGAGGTTGGGTGAGCAAATGCAGACCCTTTAAAGTAATACGGCGTGGTACCCATCCCATGGGTCCCAAATCTCCAGGGTCAAGGGCATCTTCCTACGTCGAAAACATGCACGAGAAACCCAGAAGATGGTACACCGTGTGACCGGGAAAGGTTTCTAAAACGCACCTCATTTCTCATCTCCTTGTGCTCCGGTTCGCCATTCCAGCCGCTTTACTAGCAATCTCCCTCCTTGGAGAATCAGCGCCTTTAACCTCCTGTTCCGTACACGTTGCAATTTGTCCTGAGGATGAACGGGAAGAGGGGGAACCAATGAGAGACTAGCTCTAGGTGTTGGGACAGGCACAGGTCACTCTATTTTCCCATCAGGTAGCAGAATTAACCACAGGCTCAGCCTGCCGCCCGGAGCCAGAATAGGGCCTGAAACAATCCTGCGCTTTTGCGGCCAGCTCCCAAGAAAGCGAGTTGAAAAATGGAGCTCAGGGGCACTGCAATTCACAAACCTGCAGAGTTAGAAATGATAACTCTCGTCCACAAATATATGGAGGGAAGGCTACGAAGAGGATTTGAAAGCAAGGCAGAATTGCAGGAAACAGATTTCAGGAGGTAGATTCGAATCGCCTTTAAAGCACAGGAAAAGCGGCAAAACCTCGACAATGATGCCCTTGGCCAAAAAGGGCGTATGCGTTTTTTCCTGAATATATTCAGGAAAAAAGGCATACGCCCTTTTTGGCCAACCAAGCAACCTGGAAAGGCAAATCAGCGCTACAAAGAAGTCTCGCTTCCCATCGGTCAAAAGGGCCATGCTGAATAAAGTGTCAAAACCAGAAATGCAGGACAGGCCATGGAGAAATGGGAGCCTTGCTACGCTGATGGGTGGGCTGTAAATTGCCAACAGCCACTCTGGAGAAGTGTACGGTGTGTCCTGAAACATCTAAAAAACTCAGCTTAGAGAGCATAGGGCACTTCCACTCATGGGCGTATAAATTGGGAAAACTAAAAATCAGCAAGACACAGGCACCCCAAAGTTTAGGGCTGCTCTGTTGACAAGAACCTCCACTTCGTTACACCTTAAACATCCCAGGAAAGAGAAGAATGGATAAAGAAGTTGTGGTCCTTATGTACAATGGAATATCACTCAGCCATGAAATCAACGTCATAAGGCTAGGAGCAGCATGATGAGTGGATTTAGGTACGACGATTCTAAGTGAAATAAGTCACACAAAAAAAGACACTTATCATAAGATATCACTTACAGAGGGAATGTAAAAACCGCTACCCTTGAACTGAATTACAAAACAGAACATAGTCGCACGTTTAGAAAACACACTATGGCTGCTTAACGGGAAAGGTGAGGTGGGGTGATGCATAAAACAAGGGTTTCAAATTAGCTCAGATACCGTTCCATATACCCAATATGTAATAGACAAGACCTACTCCTTGCTCAGTGAACTGGACTCAACAACCCCTATTCACCGCCCAAGAATATACCTGACTAGTAAGAATCTTAAAACCTATGTATCGATATCTCTCTGTAAGTGAGTCAAGTAGGTGTAAAGCGGCATAAACACAGCAGTGCAAAGCAGCTAAACCCCATTATAAAAATCAATTACTTTTAAAAACCCGTGAAACAAAGACAGTGAAAGAGAGAGAAATTCTTACAAAATTCGTTCAGGGGCTGCGATGCCACCTGGATTGACCATATCTAGACCCACAGATGACTGAGACATAAGGGTGGACACTCTTGGGGCTGAGAGGTTTGGTGACGTTGGGTGAGCAAACGCAGACCCTTTAAAGTAATACGGCGTGGTACCCATCCCATGGGTCCCAAATCTCCAGGTTCAAGGGCATCTTCCTACGTCGAAAACATGCACGAGCAACCCAGAAGATGGTACACCGTGTGACCGGGAAAGGTTTCTAAAACGCACCTCATTTCTCATCTCCTTGTGCTCCGGTTCGCCACTCCAGCCGCTTTACTAGCAATCTCCCTCCTTGGAGAATCAGCGCCTTAAACCTAATGTTCCGTACACGTTGCAATTTGTGCTGAGGATGAACGGGAAGAGGGGGAACCAATGAGAGACTAGCTCTAGGTGTTGGGACAGGCACAGGTCACTCTATTTTCCCATCAGGAAGCAGAATTAACCACAGGCTCAGCCTGCCGCCCGGAGCCAGAATAGGGCCTGAAGCAATCCTGCGCTTTTGCGGCCAGCTCCCAAGAAAGCGAGTTGAAAAATGGAGCTCAGGGGCACTGCAATTCACAAACCTGCAGAGTTAGAAATGATAACTCTCGTCCACAAATATATGGAGGGAAGGCTACGAAGAGGATTTGAAAGCAAGGCAGAATTGCAGGAAACAGATTTCAGGAGGTAGATTCGAATCGCCTTTAAAGCACAGGAAAAGCGGCAAAACCTCGACAATGATGCCCTTGGCCAAAAAGGGCGTATGCGTTTTTTCCTGAATATATTCAGGAAAAAACGCATACGCCCTTTTTGGCCAACCAAGCAACCTGGAAAGGCAAATCAGCGCTACAAAGAAGTCTCGCTTCCCATCGGTCAAAAGGGCCATGCTGAATAAAGTGTCAAAACCAGAAATGCAGGACAGGCCATGGAGAAATGGGAGCCTTGCTACGCTGATGGGCGGGCTGTAAATTGCCAACAGCCACTCTGGAGAAGTGTACGGTGTGTCCTGAAACATCTAAAAAACTCAGCTTAGAGAGCATAGGGCACTTCCACTCATGGGCGTATAAATTGGGAAAACTAAAAATCAGCAAGACACAGGCACCCCAAAGTTTAGGGCTGCTCTGTTGACAAGAACCTCCACTTCGTTACACCTTAAACATCCCAGGAAAGAGAAGAATGGATAAAGAAGTTGTGGTCCTTAGGTACAATGGAATATCACTCAGCCATGAAATCAACGTCATAAGGCTAGGAGCAGCATGATGAGTGGATTTAGGTACGACGATTCTAAGTGAAATAAGTCACACAGAAAAAGACACTTATCATAAGATATCACTTACAGAGGGTATGTAAAAACCGCTACCCTTGAACTGAATTACAAAACAGAACAGAGTAGCACGTTTAGAAAACACACTATGGCTGCTTAACGGGAAAGGTGAGGTGGGGTGATGCATAAAACAAGGGTTTCAAATTAGCTCAGATACCGTTCCATAAACCCAATATGTAATAGACAAGACCTACTCCTTGCTCAGTGAACTGGACTCAACAACCCCTATTCACCGCCCAAGAATATATCTGACTAGTAAGAATCTTAAAACCTATGTATTGATATCTCTCTGTAAGTGAGTTAAGTGGGTGAAAAGCGGCATAAACACAGCAGTGCAAAGCAGCTAAACCCCATTATAAAAATCAATTACTTTTAAAAACCCGTCAAACAAAGACAGTGAAAGAGAGAGAAATTCTTACAAAATTCGTTCAGGGGCTGCGATGCCACCTGGATTGACCATATCTAGACCCACAGATGACTGAGACATAAGGGTGGACACTCTTGGGGCTGAGAGTTTTGGTGACGTTGGGTGAGCAAACGCAGACCCTTTAAAGTAATACGGCGTGGTACCCATCCCATGGGTCCCAAATCTCCAGGTTCAAGGGCATCTTCCTACGTCGAAAACATGCACGAGCAACCCAGAAGATGGTACACCGTGTGACCGGGAAAGGTTTCTAAAACGCACCTCATTTCTCATCTCCTTGTGCTCCGGTTCGCCACTCCAGCCGCTTTACTAGCAATCTCCCTCCTTGGAGAATCAGCGCCTTAAACCTCCTGTTCCGTACACGTTGCAATTTGTGCTGAGGATGAACGGGAAGAGGGGGAACCAATGAGAGACTAGCTCTAGGTGTTGGGACAGGCACAGGTCACTCTATTTTCCCATCAGGAAGCAGAATTAACCACAGGCTCAGCCTGCCGCCCGGAGCCAGAATAGGGCCTGAAGCAATCCTGCGCTTTTGCGGCCAGCTCCCAAGAAAGCGAGTTGAAAAATGGAGCTCAGGGGCACTGCAATTCACAAACCTGCAGAGTTAGAAATGATAACTCTCGTCCACAAATATATGGAGGGAAGGCTACGAAGAGGATTTGAAAGCAAGGCAGAATTGCAGGAAACAGATTTCAGGAGGTAGATTCGAATCGCCTTTAAAGCACAGGAAAAGCGGCAAAACCTCGACAATGATGCCCTTGGCCAAAAAGGGCGTATGCGTTTTTTCCTGAATATATTCAGGAAAAAAGGCATACGCCCTTTTTGGCCAACCAAGCAACCTGGAAAGGCAAATCAGCGCTACAAAGAAGTCTCGCTTCCCATCGGTCAAAAGGGCCATGCTGAATAAAGTGTCAAAACCAGAAATGCAGGACAGGCCATGGAGAAATGGGAGCCTTGCTACGCTGATGGGTGGGCTGTAAATTGCCAACAGCCACTCTGGAGAAGTGTACGGTGTGTCCTGAAACATCTAAAAAACTCAGCTTAGAGAGCATAGGGCACTTCCACTCATGGGCGTATAAATTGGGAAAACTAAAAATCAGCAAGACACAGGCACCCCAAAGTTTAGGGCTGCTCTGTTGACAAGAACCTCCACTTCGTTACACCTTAAACATCCCAGGAAAGAGAAGAATGGATAAAGAAGTTGTGGTCCTTATGTACAATGGAATATCACTCAGCCATGAAATCAACGTCATAAGGCTAGGAGCAGCATGATGAGTGGATTTAGGTACGACGATTCTAAGTGAAATAAGTCACACAAAAAAAGACACTTATCATAAGATATCACTTACAGAGGGAATGTAAAAACCGCTACCCTTGAACTGAATTACAAAACAGAACATAGTCGCACGTTTAGAAAACACACTATGGCTGCTTAACGGGAAAGGTGAGGTGGGGTGATGCATAAAACAAGGGTTTCAAATTAGCTCAGATACCGTTCCATATACCCAATATGTAATAGACAAGACCTACTCCTTGCTCAGTGAACTGGACTCAACAACCCCTATTCACCGCCCAAGAATATACCTGACTAGTAAGAATCTTAAAACCTATGTATCGATATCTCTCTGTAAGTGAGTCAAGTAGGTGTAAAGCGGCATAAACACAGCAGTGCAAAGCAGCTAAACCCCATTATAAAAATCAATTACTTTTAAAAACCCGTGAAACAAAGACAGTGAAAGAGAGAGAAATTCTTACAAAATTCGTTCAGGGGCTGCGATGCCACCTGGATTGACCATATCTAGACCCACAGATGACTGAGACATAAGGGTGGACACTCTTGGGGCTGAGAGGTTTGGTGACGTTGGGTGAGCAAACGCAGACCCTTTAAAGTAATACGGCGTGGTACCCATCCCATGGGTCCCAAATCTCCAGGTTCAAGGGCATCTTCCTACGTCGAAAACATGCACGAGCAACCCAGAAGATGGTACACCGTGTGACCGGGAAAGGTTTCTAAAACGCACCTCATTTCTCATCTCCTTGTGCTCCGGTTCGCCACTCCAGCCGCTTTACTAGCAATCTCCCTCCTTGGAGAATCAGCGCCTTAAACCTAATGTTCCGTACACGTTGCAATTTGTGCTGAGGATGAACGGGAAGAGGGGGAACCAATGAGAGACTAGCTCTAGGTGTTGGGACAGGCACAGGTCACTCTATTTTCCCATCAGGAAGCAGAATTAACCACAGGCTCAGCCTGCCGCCCGGAGCCAGAATAGGGCCTGAAGCAATCCTGCGCTTTTGCGGCCAGCTCCCAAGAAAGCGAGTTGAAAAATGGAGCTCAGGGGCACTGCAATTCACAAACCTGCAGAGTTAGAAATGATAACTCTCGTCCACAAATATATGGAGGGAAGGCTACGAAGAGGATTTGAAAGCAAGGCAGAATTGCAGGAAACAGATTTCAGGAGGTAGATTCGAATCGCCTTTAAAGCACAGGAAAAGCGGCAAAACCTCGACAATGATGCCCTTGGCCAAAAAGGGCGTATGCGTTTTTTCCTGAATATATTCAGGAAAAAACGCATACGCCCTTTTTGGCCAACCAAGCAACCTGGAAAGGCAAATCAGCGCTACAAAGAAGTCTCGCTTCCCATCGGTCAAAAGGGCCATGCTGAATAAAGTGTCAAAACCAGAAATGCAGGACAGGCCATGGAGAAATGGGAGCCTTGCTACGCTGATGGGCGGGCTGTAAATTGCCAACAGCCACTCTGGAGAAGTGTACGGTGTGTCCTGAAACATCTAAAAAACTCAGCTTAGAGAGCATAGGGCACTTCCACTCATGGGCGTATAAATTGGGAAAACTAAAAATCAGCAAGACACAGGCACCCCAAAGTTTAGGGCTGCTCTGTTGACAAGAACCTCCACTTCGTTACACCTTAAACATCCCAGGAAAGAGAAGAATGGATAAAGAAGTTGTGGTCCTTAGGTACAATGGAATATCACTCAGCCATGAAATCAACGTCATAAGGCTAGGAGCAGCATGATGAGTGGATTTAGGTACGACGATTCTAAGTGAAATAAGTCACACAGAAAAAGACACTTATCATAAGATATCACTTACAGAGGGTATGTAAAAACCGCTACCCTTGAACTGAATTACAAAACAGAACAGAGTCGCACGTTTAGAAAACACACTATGGCTGCTTAACGGGAAAGGTGAGGTGGGGTGATGCATAAAACAAGGGTTTCAAATTAGCTCAGATACCGTTCCATAAACCCAATATGTAATAGACAAGACCTACTCCTTGCTCAGTGAACTGGACTCAACAACCCCTATTCACCGCCCAAGAATATATCTGACTAGTAAGAATCTTAAAACCTATGTATTGATATCTCTCTGTAAGTGAGTTAAGTGGGTGAAAAGCGGCATAAACACAGCAGTGCAAAGCAGCTAAACCCTATTATAAAAATCAATTACTTTTAAAAACCCGTGAAACAAAGACAGTGAAAGAGAGAGAAATTCTTACAAAATTCGTTCAGGGGCTGCGATGCCACCTGGATTGACCATATCTAGACCCACAGATGACTGAGACATAAGGGTGGACACTCTTGGGGCTGAGAGGTTTGGTGAGGTTGGGTGAGCAAATGCAGACCCTTTAAAGTAATACGGCGTGGTACCCATCCCATGGGTCCCAAATCTCCAGGGTCAAGGGCATCTTCCTACGTCGAAAACATGCACGAGAAACCCAGAAGATGGTACACCGTGTGACCGGGAAAGGTTTCTAAAACGCACCTCATTTCTCATCTCCTTGTGCTCCGGTTCGCCATTCCAGCCGCTTTACTAGCAATCTCCCTCCTTGGAGAATCAGCGCCTTTAACCTCCTGTTCCGTACACGTTGCAATTTGTCCTGAGGATGAACGGGAAGAGGGGGAACCAATGAGAGACTAGCTCTAGGTGTTGGGACAGGCACAGGTCACTCTATTTTCCCATCAGGTAGCAGAATTAACCACAGGCTCAGCCTGCCGCCCGGAGCCAGAATAGGGCCTGAAACAATCCTGCGCTTTTGCGGCCAGCTCCCAAGAAAGCGAGTTGAAAAATGGAGCTCAGGGGCACTGCAATTCACAAACCTGCAGAGTTAGAAATGATAACTCTCGTCCACAAATATATGGAGGGAAGGCTACGAAGAGGATTTGAAAGCAAGGCAGAATTGCAGGAAACAGATTTCAGGAGGTAGATTCGAATCGCCTTTAAAGCACAGGAAAAGCGGCAAAACCTCGACAATGGTGCCCTTGGCCAAAAAGGGCGTATGCGTTTTTTCCTGAATATATTCAGGAAAAAAGGCATACGCCCTTTTTGGCCAACCAAGCAACCTGGAAAGGCAAATCAGCGCTACAAAGAAGTCTCGCTTCCCATCGGTCAAAAGGGCCATGCTGAATAAAGTGTCAAAACCAGAAATGCAGGACAGGCCATGGAGAAATGGGAGCCTTGCTACGCTGATGGGTGGGCTGTAAATTGCCAACAGCCACTCTGGAGAAGTGTACGGTGTGTCCTGAAACATCTAAAAAACTCAGCTTAGAGAGCATAGGGCACTTCCACTCATGGGCGTATAAATTGGGAAAACTAAAAATCAGCAAGACACAGGCACCCCAAAGTTTAGGGCTGCTCTGTTGACAAGAACCTCCACTTCGTTACACCTTAAACATCCCAGGAAAGAGAAGAATGGATAAAGAAGTTGTGGTCCTTATGTACAATGGAATATCACTCAGCCATGAAATCAACGTCATAAGGCTAGGAGCAGCATGATGAGTGGATTTAGGTACGACGATTCTAAGTGAAATAAGTCACACAAAAAAAGACACTTATCATAAGATATCACTTACAGAGGGAATGTAAAAACCGCTACCCTTGAACTGAATTACAAAACAGAACATAGTCGCACGTTTAGAAAACACACTATGGCTGCTTAACGGGAAAGGTGAGGTGGGGTGATGCATAAAACAAGGGTTTCAAATTAGCTCAGATACCGTTCCATATACCCAATATGTAATAGACAAGACCTACTCCTTGCTCAGTGAACTGGACTCAACAACCCCTATTCACCGCCCAAGAATATACCTGACTAGTAAGAATCTTAAAACCTATGTATTGATATCTCTCTGTAAGTGAGTCAAGTAGGTGTAAAGCGGCATAAACACAGCAGTGCAAAGCAGCTAAACCCCATTATAAAAATCAATTACTTTTAAAAACCCGTCAAACAAAGACAGTGAAAGAGAGAGAAATTCTTACAAAATTCGTTCAGGGGCTGCGATGCCACCTGGATTGACCATATCTAGACCCACAGATGACTGAGACATAAGGGTGGACACTCTTGGGGCTGAGAGTTTTGGTGACGTTGGGTGAGCAAACGCAGACCCTTTAAAGTAATACGGCGTGGTACCCATCCCATGGGTCCCAAATCTCCAGGTTCAAGGGCATCTTCCTACGTCGAAAACATGCACGAGCAACCCAGAAGATGGTACACCGTGTGACCGGGAAAGGTTTCTAAAACGCACCTCATTTCTCATCTCCTTGTGCTCCGGTTCGCCACTCCAGCCGCTTTACTAGCAATCTCCCTCCTTGGAGAATCAGCGCCTTAAACCTCCTGTTCCGTACACGTTGCAATTTGTGCTGAGGATGAACGGGAAGAGGGGGAACCAATGAGAGACTAGCTCTAGGTGTTGGGACAGGCACAGGTCACTCTATTTTCCCATCAGGAAGCAGAATTAACCACAGGCTCAGCCTGCCGCCCGGAGCCAGAATAGGGCCTGAAGCAATCCTGCGCTTTTGCGGCCAGCTCCCAAGAAAGCGAGTTGAAAAATGGAGCTCAGGGGCACTGCAATTCACAAACCTGCAGAGTTAGAAATGATAACTCTCGTCCACAAATATATGGAGGGAAGGCTACGAAGAGGATTTGAAAGCAAGGCAGAATTGCAGGAAACAGATTTCAGGAGGTAGATTCGAATCGCCTTTAAAGCACAGGAAAAGCGGCAAAACCTCGACAATGATGCCCTTGGCCAAAAAGGGCGTATGCGTTTTTTCCTGAATATATTCAGGAAAAAACGCATACGCCCTTTTTGGCCAACCAAGCAACCTGGAAAGGCAAATCAGCGCTACAAAGAAGTCTTGCTTCCCATCGGTCAAAAGGGCCATGCTGAATAAAGTGTCAAAACCAGAAATGCAGGACAGGCCATGGAGAAATGGGAGCCTTGCTACGCTGATGGGCGGGCTGTAAATTGCCAACAGCCACTCTGGAGAAGTGTACGGTGTGTCCTGAAACATCTAAAAAACTCAGCTTAGAGAGCATAGGGCACTTCCACTCATGGGCGTATAAATTGGGAAAACTAAAAATCAGCAAGACACAGGCACCCCAAAGTTTAGGGCTGCTCTGTTGACAAGAACCTCCACTTCGTTACACCTTAAACATCCCAGGAAAGAGAAGAATGGATAAAGAAGTTGTGGTCCTTAGGTACAATGGAATATCACTCAGCCATGAAATCAACGTCATAAGGCTAGGAGCAGCATGATGAGTGGATTTAGGTACGACGATTCTAAGTGAAATAAGTCACACAGAAAAAGACACTTATCATAAGATATCACTTACAGAGGGTATGTAAAAACCGCTACCCTTGAACTGAATTACAAAACAGAACAGAGTCGCACGTTTAGAAAACACACTATGGCTGCTTAACGGGAAAGGTGAGGTGGGGTGATGCATAAAACAAGGGTTTCAAATTAGCTCAGATACCGTTCCATAAACCCAATATGTAATAGACAAGACCTACTCCTTGCTCAGTGAACTGGACTCAACGCCCCCTATTCACCGCCCAAGAATATATCTGACTAGTAAGAATCTTAAAACCTATGTATTGATATCTCTCTGTAAGTGAGTCAAGTGGGTGTAAAGCGGCATAAACACAGCAGTGCAAAGCAGCTAAACCCTATTATAAAAATCAATTACTTTTAAAAACCCGTGAAACAAAGACAGTGAAAGAGAGAGAAATTCTTACAAAATTCGTTCAGGGGCTGCGATGCCACCTGGATTGACCATATCTAGACCCACAGCTGATTGAGACATAAGGGTGGACACTCTTGGGGCTGAGAGGTTTGGTGAGGTTGGGTGAGCTAACGCAGACCCTGTAAAGTAATACGGCGTGGTACCCATCCCATGGGTCCCAAATCTCCAGGTTCAAGGGCATCTTCCTATGTCGAAAACATGCACGAGCAACCCAGAAGATGGTACACCGTGTGACCGGGAAAGGTTTCTAAAACGCACCTCATTTCTCATCTCCTTGTGCTCCGGTTCGCCATTCCAGCCGCTTTACTAGCAATCTCCCTCCTTGGAGAATCAGCACCTTTAACCTCCTGTTCCGTACAGGTTGCAATTTCTCCTGAGGATGAACGGGAAGAGGGGGAACCAATGAGAGACTAGCTCTAGGTGTTGGGACAGGCACAGGTCACTCTATTTTCCCATCAGGAAGAAGAATGAACCACAGGCTCAGCCTGCCGCCCGGAGCCAGAATAGGGCCTGAAGCAATCCTGCGCTTTTGCAGCCAGCTCCCAAGAAAGCGAGTTGAAAAATGGAGCTCAGGGGCACTGCAATTCACAAACCTGCAGAGGTAGAAATGATAACTCTCGTCCACAAATATATGGAGGGAAGGCTACGAAGAGGATTTGAAAGCAAGGTAGAATTGCAGGAAACAGATTTCAGGAGGTAGATTCGAATCGCCTTTAAAGCACAGGAAAAGCGGCAAAACCTCCACAATGATGCCCTTGGCCAAAAAGGGCGTATGCGTTTTTTCCTGAATATATTCAGGAAAAAAGGCATACGCCCTTTTTGGCCAACCAAGCAACCTGGAAAGGCAAATCAGCGCTACAAAGAAGTCTCGCTTCCCATCGGTCAAAAGGGCCATGCTGAATAAAGTGTCAAAACCAGAAATGCAGGACAGGCCATGGAGAAATGGGAGCCTTGCTACGCTGATGGGCGGGCTGTAAATTGCCAACAGCCACTCTGGAGAAGTGTACGGTGTGTCCTGAAACATCTAAAAAACTCAGCTTAGAGAGCATAGGGCACTTCCACTCATGGGCGTATAAATTGGGAAAACTAAAAATCAGCAAGACACAGGCACCCCAAAGTTTAGGGCTGCTCTGTTGACAAGAACCTCCACTTCGTTACACCTTAAACATCCCAGGAAAGAGAAGAATGGATAAAGAAGTTGTGGTCCTTAGGTACAATGGAATATCACTCAGCCATGAAATCAACGTCATAAGGCTAGGAGCAGCATGATGAGTGGATTTAGGTACGACGATTCTAAGTGAAATAAGTCACACAGAAAAAGACACTGATCATAAGATATCACTTACAGAGAGAATGTAAAAACCGCTACCCTTGAACTGAATTACAAAACAGAACAGAGTCGCACGTTTAGAAAACACACTATGGCTGCTTAACGGGAAAGGTGAGGTGGGGTGATGCATAAAACAAGGGTTTCAAATTAGCTCAGATACCGTTCCATAAACCCAATATGTAATAGACAAGACCTACTCCTTGCTCAGTGAACTGGACTCAACGCCCCCTATTCACCGCCCAAGAATATATCTGACTAGAAAGAATCTTAAAACCTATGTATTGATATCTCTCTGTAAGTGAGTCAAGTGGGTGAAAAGCGGCATAAACACAGCAGTGCAAAGCAGCTAAACCCCATTATAAAAATCAATTACTTTTAAAAACCCGTGAAACAAAGACAGTGAAAGAGAGAGAAATTCTTACAAAATTCGTTCAGGGGCTGCGATGCCACCTGGATTGACCATATCTAGACCCACAGCTGATTGAGACATAAGGGTGGACACTCTTGGGGCTGAGAGGTTTGGTGAGGTTGGGTGAGCTAACGCAGACCCTGTAAAGTAATACGGCGTGGTACCCATCCCATGGGTCCCAAATCTCCAGGGTCAAGGGCATCTTCCTACGTCGAAAACATGCACGAGAAACCCAGAAGATGGTACACCGTGTGACCGGGAAAGGTTTCTAAAACGCACGTCATTTCTCATCTCCTTGTGCTCCGGTTCGCCATTCCAGCCGCTTTACTAGCAATCTCCCTCTTTGGAGAATCAGCGCCTTTAACCTCCTGTTCCGTACACGTTGCAATTTGTCCTGATGATGAACGGGAAGAGGGGGAACCAATGAGAGACTAGCTCTAGGTGTTGGGACAGGCACAGGTCACTCTATTTTCCCATCAGGTAGCAGAATTAACCACAGGCTCAGCCTGCCGCCCGGAGCCAGAATAGGGCCTGAAGCAATCCTGCGCTTTTGCGGCCAGCTCCCAAGAAAGCGAGTGGAAAAATGGAGCTCAGGGGCACTGCAATTCACAAACCTGCAGAGTTAGAAATGATAACTCTCGTCCACAAATATATGGAGGGAAGGCTACGAAGAGGATTTGAAAGCAAGGCAGAATTGCAGGAAACCGATTTCAGGAGGTAGATTCGAATCGCCTTTAAAGCACAGGAAAAGCGGCAAAACCTCGACAATGGTGCCCTTGGCCAAAAAGGGCGTATGCGTTTTTTCCTGAATATATTCAGGAAAAAACGCATACGCCCTTTTTGGCCAACCAAGCAACCTGGAAAGGCAAATCAGTGCTACAAAGAAGTCTCGCTTCCCATCGGTCAAAAGGGCCATGCTGAATAAAGTGCCAAAACCAGAAATGCAGGACAGGCCATGGAGAAATGGGAGCCTTGCTACGCTGATGGGCGGGCTGTAAATTGCCAACAGCCACTCTGGAGAAGTGTACGGTGTGTCATGAAACATCTAAAAAACTCAGCTTAGAGAGCATAGGGCACTTCCACTCATGGGCGTATAAATTGGGAAAACTAAAAATCAGCAAGACACAGGCACCCCAAAGTTTAGGGCTGCTCTGTTGACAAGAACCTCCACTTCGTTACACCTTAAACATCCCAGGAAAGAGAAGAATGGATAAAGAAGTTGTGGTCCTTATGTACAATGGAATATCACTCAGCCATGAAATCAACGTCATAAGGCTAGGAGCAGCATGATGAGTGGATTTAGGTACGACGATTCTAAGTGAAATAAGTCACACAGAAAAAGACACTTATCATAAGATATCACTTACAGAGGGAATGTAAAAACCGCTACCCTTGAACTGAATTACAAAACAGAACAGAGTCGCACGTTAAGAAAACACACTATGGCTGCTTAACGGGAAAGGTGAGGTGGGGTGATGCATAAACCAAGGGTTTCAAATTAGCTCAGATACCGTTCCATAAACCCAATATGTAATAGACAAGACCTACTCCTTGCTCAGTGAACTGGACTCAACAACCCCTATTCACCGCCCAAGAATATATCTGACTAGTAAGAATCTTAAAACCTATGTATTGATATCTCTCTGTAAGTGAGTCAAGTAGGTGTAAAGGGGCATAAACACAGCAGTGCAAAGCAGCTAAACCCCATTATAAAAATCAATTACTTTTAAAAACCCGTGAAACAAAGACAGTGAAAGAGAGAGAAATTCTTACAAAATTCGTTCAGGGGCTGCGATGCCACCTGGATTGACCATATCTAGACCCACAGATGACTGAGACATAAGGGTGGACACTCTTGGGGCTGAGAGGTTTGGTGAGGTTGGGTGAGCAAACGCAGACCCTTTAAAGTAATACGGCGTGGTACCCATCCCATGGGTCCCAAATCTCCAGGTTCAAGGGCATCTTCCTACGTCGAAAACATGCACGAGCAACCCAGAAGATGGTACACCGTGTGACCGGGAAAGGTTTCTAAAACGCACCTCATTTCTCATCTCCTTGTGCTCCGGTTCGCCATTCCAGCCGCTTTACTAGCAATCTCCCTCCTTGGAGAATCAGCACCTTTAACCTCCTGTTCCGTACACGTTGCAATTTGTCCTGAGGATGAACGGGAAGAGGGGGAACCAATGAGAGACTAGCTCTAGGTGTTGGGACAGGCACAGGTCACTCTATTTTCCCATCAGGAAGCAGAATTAACCACAGGCTCAGCCTGCCGCCCGGAGCCAGAATAGGGCCTGAAGCAATCCTGCGCTTTTGCGGCCAGCTCCCAAGAAAGCGAGTTGAAAAATGGAGCTCAGGGGCACTGCAATTCACAAACCTGCAGAGTTAGAAATGATAACTCTCGTCCACAAATATATGGAGGGAAGGCTACGAAGAGGATTTGAAAGCAAGGCAGAATTGCAGGAAACCGATTTCAGGAGGTAGATTCGAATCGCCTTTAAAGCACAGGAAAAGCGGCAAAACCTCCACAATGATGCCCTTGGCCAAAAAGGGCGTATGCGTTTTTTCCTGAATATATTCAGGAAAAAACGCATACGCCCTTTTTGGCCAACCAAGCAACCTGGAAAGGCAAATCAGCGCTACAAAGAAGTCTCGCTTCCCATCGGTCAAAAGGGCCATGCTGAATAAAGTGTCAAAACCAGAAATGCAGGACAGGCCATGGAGAAATGGGAGCCTTGCTACGCTGATGGGCGGGCTGTAAATTGCCAACAGCCACTCTGGAGAAGTGTACGGTGTGTCCTGAAACATCTAAAAAACTCAGCTTAGAGAGCATAGGGCACTTCCACTCATGGGCGTATAAATTGGGAAAACTAAAAATCAGCAAGACACAGGCACCCCAAAGTTTAGGGCTGCTCTGTTGACAAGAACCTCCACTTCGTTACACCTTAAACATCCCAGGAAAGAGAAGAATGGATAAAGAAGTTGTGGTCCTTATGTACAATGGAATATCACTCAGCCATGAAATCAACGTCATAAGGCTAGGAGCAGCATGATGAGTGGATTTAGGTACGACGATTCTAAGTGAAATAAGTCACACAGAAAAAGACACTTATCATAAGATATCACTTACAGAGAGAATGTAAAAACCGCTACCCTTGAACTGAATTACAAAACAGAACAGAGTCGCACGTTTAGAAAACACACTATGGCTGCTTAACGGGAAAGGTGAGGTGGGGTGATGCATAAAACAAGGGTTTCAAATTAGCTCAGATACCGTTCCATAAACCCAATATGTAATAGACAAGACCTACTCCTTGCTCAGTGAACTGGACTCAACGCCCCCTATTCACCGCCCAAGAATATATCTGACTAGTAAGAATCTTAAAACCTATGTATTGATATCTCTCTGTAAGTGAGTCAAGTGGGTGTAAAGCGGCATAAACACAGCAGTGCAAAGCAGCTAAACCCCATTATAAAAATCAATTACTTTTAAAAACCCGTCAAACAAAGACAGTGAAAGAGAGATAAATTCTTACAAAATTCGTTCAGGGGCTGCGATGCCACCTGGATTGACCATATCTAGAACCACAGCTGATTGAGACATAAGGGTGGACACTCTTGGGGCTGAGAGGTTTGGTGAGGTTGGGTGAGCTAACGCAGACCCTTTAAAGTAATACGGCGTGGTACCCATCCCATGGGTCCCAAATCTCCAGGTTCCAGGGCATCTTCCTACGTCGAAAACATGCACGAGCAACCCAGAAGATGGTACACCGTGTGATCGGGAAAGGTTTCTAAAACACATCTCATTTCTCATCTCCTTGTACTCCTGTTCGCCATTCCAGCCGCCTTACTAGCAATCTCCCTCCTTGGAGAATCAGCACCTTTAACCTCCTGTTCCGTACAGGTTGCAATTTGTCCTGAGGATGAACGGGAAGAGGGGGAGCCAATGAGAGACTAGCTCTAGGTGTTGGGACAGGCACAGGTCACTCTATTTTCCCATCAGGAAGAAGAATTAACCACAGGCTCAGCCTGCCGCCCAGAGCCAGAATAGGGCCTGAAGCAATCCTGCGCTTTTACGGCCAGCTCCCAAGAAAGCGAGTTGAAAAATGGAGCTCAGGGGCACTGCAATTCACAAACCCGCAGAGCAAGAAATGATAACTCTCGTCCACAAATATATTGAGGGAAGGCAACGAAGAGGATTTGAAAGCAAGGCAGAATTGCAGGAAACAGATTTCAGGAGGTAGATTCGAATCGCCTTTAAAGCACAGGAGAAGCGGCAAAACCTCGACAATGATGCCCTTGGCCAAAAAGGGCGTATGCCTTTTTTCCTGAATATATTCAGGAAAAAAGGCATACGCCCTTTTTGGCCAACCAAGCAACCTGGAAAGGCAAATCAGCGCTACAAAGAAGCCTCGCTTCCCATCGGTCAAAAAGGGCCATGCTGAATAAAGTGTCAAAACCAGAAATGCAGGACAGGCCATGGAGAAATGGGAGACTTGCTACGCTGATGGGCGGGCTGTAAATTGCCAACAGCCACTCTGGAGAAGTGTACGGTGTGTCCTGAAACATCTAAAAAACTCAGCTTAGAGAGCATAGGGCACTTCCACTCATGGGCGTATAAATTGAGAAAACTAAAAATCAGCAAGACACAGGCACCCCAAAACTTAGGGCTGCTCTGTTGACAAGAACCTCCACTTCGTTACACCTTAAATATCCCATGAAAGAGAAGAATGGATAAAGAAGTTGTGGTTCTTATGTACAATGGAATATCACTCAGCCATGAAATCAACGTCATAAGGCTAGTAGCAGCATGATGAGTGGATTTAGGTACGACGATTCTAAGTGAAATAAGTCACACAGAAAAAGACACTTATCATAAGATATCACTTATAGAGGGAATGTAAAAACCGCTACCCTTGAACTGAATTACAAAACAGAACAGAGTCACACGTTTAGAAAACACACTATGGCTGCTTAACGGGAAAGGTGAGGTGGGGTGATGCAAAAAACAAGGGTTTCAAATTAGCTCAGATACCGTTCCATAAACCTAATATGTAATAGACAAGACCTACTCCTTGCTCAGTGAACTGGACTCAACACCCCCTATTCACCGCCCAAGAATATATCTGACTAGTAAGAATCTTAAAACCTATGTATTGCTATCTCTCTGTAAGTGAGTCTAGTGGGTGTAAAGCGGCATAAACACAGCAGTGAAAAGCAGCTAAATCCCATTATAAAAATCAATTACTTTTAAAAATCCGTGAAACAAAGACAGTGAAAGAGAGAGAAATGCTTACAAAATTCGTTCAGGGGCTGTGATGCCACCTGGATTGACCATATCTAGACCCACAGCTGATTGAGACATAAGGGTGGACACTCTTGGGGCTAAGAGGTTTGGGGAGGTGGGGTGAGCTAACGCAGACCCTTTAAAGTAATACGGCGTGGTACCCATCCCATGGGTCCCAAATCTCCAGGTTCAAGGGCATTTTCCTACATCGAAAACAAGCATAAGAAACCCAGAAGATGGTACACCGTGTGATCGGGAAAGGTTTCTAAAACACACCTCATTTCTCATCTCCTTGTACTCCGATTCGCCATTCCAGCCGCTTTACTAGCAATCTCCCTCCTTGGAGAATCAGCACCTTTAACCTCCTGTTCCGTACAGGTTGCAATTTCTCCTGAGGATGAACGGGAAGAGGGTGAGCCAATGAGAGACTAGCTCTAGGTGTTGGGACAGGCACAGGTCACTCTATTTTCCCATCAGGAAGAAGAATTAACCACAGGCTCAGCCTGCCGCCCAGAGCCAGAATAGGGCCTGAAGCAATCCTGCACTTTTGCGGCCAGCTCCCAAGAAAGCGAGTTGAAAAATGGAGCTCAGGGGCACTGCAATTCACAAAGCCGCAGAGTAAGAAATGATAACTCTCGTCCACAAATATATTGAGGGAAGGCAACGAAGAGGATGTGAAAGCAAGGCCGAATTGCAGGAAACAGATTTCAGGAGGTAGATTCGAATCGCCTTTAAAGCACAGGAGAAGCGGCAAAACCTCGACAATGATACCCTTGGCCAAAAAGGGCGTATGCGATTTTTCCTGAATATATTCAGGAAAAAACGCATACGCCCTTTTTGGCCAACCAAGCAACCTGGAAAGGCAAATCAGCGCTACAAAGAAGCCTCGCTTCCCATCGGTCAAAAGGGCCATGCTGAATAAAGTGTCAAAACCAGAAATGCAGGACAGGCCATGGAGAAATGGGAGACTTGCTACGCTGATGGGCGGGATGTAAATTGCCAACAGCCACTCTGGAGAAGTGTACGGTGTGTCCTGAAACATCTAAAAAACTCAGCTTAGAGAGCATAGGGCACATCCACTCATGGGCGTATAAATTGAGAAAACTAAAAATCAGCAAGACACAGGCACCCCAAAACTTAGGGCTGCTCTGTTGACAAGAACCTCCACTTCGTTACACCTTAAATATCCCATGAAAGAGAAGAATGGATAAAGAAGTTGTGGTTCTTATGTACAATGGAATATCACTCAGCCATGAAATCAATGTCATAAGGCTAGGAGCAGCATGATGAGTGGATTTAGGTACGACGATTCTAAGTGAAATAAGTCACACAGAAAAAGACACTTATCATAAGATATCACTTATAGAGGGAATGTAAAAACCGCTACCCTTGAACTGAATTACAAAACAGAACAGAGTCGCACGTTTAGAAAACACACTATGGCTGCTTAACGGGAAAGGTGAGGTGGGGTGATGCAAAAAACAAGGGTTTCAAATTAGCTCAGATTCCGTTCCATAAACCCAATATGTAATAGACAAGACCTACTCCTTGCTCAGTGAACTGGACTCAACACCCCCTATTCACCGCCCAAGAATGTATCTGACTAGTAAGAATCTTAAAACCTATGTATTGATATCTCTCTGTAAGTGAGTCTAGTGGGTGTAAAGCGGCATAAACACAGCAGTGAAAAGCAGCTAAACCCCATTATAAAAATCAATTACTTTTAAAAATCCGTGAAACAAAGACAGTGAAAGAGAGAGAAATGCTTAGAAAATTCGTTCAGGGGCTGTGATCCCACCTGGATTGACCATATCTAGACACACAGCTGATTGAGACATAAGGGTGGACACTCGTGGGGCTGAGAGGTTTGGTGAGGTTGGGTGAGCTAACGCAGACCCTTTAAAGTAATATGGCGTGGTACCCATCCCATGGGTCCCAAATCTCCAGGTTCAAGGGCATCTTCCTACATCGAAAACTTGCATAAGAAACCCAGAAGATGGCACTCCGTGTGATCGGGAAAGGTTTCTAAAACGCACCTCATTTCTCATCTCCTTGTGCTCCGGTTCGCCATTCCAGACGCTTTTCTAGCAATCTCCCTCCTTGGAGAATCAGTACCTTTAACCTCCTGTTCCGTACAGGTTGCAATTTGTCCTGAGGATGAACGGGAAGAGGGGGAACCAATGAGAGACTAGCTCTAGGTGTTGGGACAGGCACAGGTCACTCTATTTTCCCATCAGGAAGAAGAATTAACCACAGCCTCAGCCTGCCGCCCGGAGCCAGAATAGGGCCTGAGGCAATCCTGCGCTTTTGTGGCCAGCTCCCAAGAAACCGAGTTGAAAAATGGAGCTCAGGGGCACTGCAATTCACACACCTGCAGAGTTAGAAATGATAACTCTCGTCCACAATTATATGGAGGGAAGGCAACGAAGAGGATTTGAAAGCAAGGCAGAATTGCAGGAAACAGATTTCAGGAGGTAGATTCGAATCGCCTTTAAAGCACAGGAAAAGCGGCAAAACCTCGACAATGATGCCCTTGGCCAAAAAGGGCGTCTGCGTTCTTTCCTGAATAAATTTTGGAAAAAACGCAGATGCTCTTTTTGGCCAACTAAACAAGCGGGCAACGCAAATCAGCATTACAAAAATGTCTCACTTCGCATTGGTCAAAAGGCCCCTGCTGAAAAAGTGTAAAACCCAGAAATGCAGGACAGGCCATGGAGAAAAGGGAGCCTTGTTATGCTGATCGGCGGGATGTCAATTTCCACAGGCCACTCTTGAGAAGTGTATGCTGTATCTTAAAACTTCTAAAAAAGAGAGCTACAGAGCATACAGCACTTCCCCTCATGGGCGTATATCTTGGGAAAACCAAAAAATCGACAAGACACAGGCACCCCAAAGTTTAGGGCTGCTCTGTTTAGAAATGCCTCGATTTGGGTACAACTTACATGTCTTTGGAAGGAAAAAGTGGATAAAGAAGATGTGGTACTTATGTACAATGGAATATTACTCAGCATTTAAATCAATGAAATAAGGCCAGTGGCAGCAACTCGTGGAGAGTGAGGTACGATCATTCTAAGTGACATAAGTCAGACATAAAAAGAGACTTATCATAAGGTATCACTTATAGATAGTATCTAAAAATGCCTTCACATGAACGCAATTACAAAACAGAAACGGAGTCGCACATTTAGAAAACACACTTATGGCTGCTAAAGGAGAAAGGTGGGGCGGGGTGATGCATAAACCAGGAGGTTGAAATTAGCACAGATACGGTTCCATAAACAAAATAGGTATTCGACAGGACCTACTCTATAGCTCAAAGAGCTGGACTCAGCACACTGTTGTCACCAGAAAAGGATATATAAGACCGGTAAGAATCTGTAAAAGAATTTATTGATGTCTCTCTTTAAGTGAATCAAGTGGATAGATGTAGAGCAGGAAGAAACACAGTATTGAAAATCAGCTATACCCCATTATAAAATTAAATAACAAGAACAAAATAAAGACAGTGAGAGAGAGAGAAATTCTTACAAAATTTGTTCAAGGGCTGTGATGCAACCTGGACTGACCATATGTAGACACAGAGCTGGATGGGATCTAAGGCTCTACACTCGTTGGTCTGAGAGGTTTCGTGAGGATGGGACAGCAAATGCATCACTTTTAGAGTAATACTGCCTGGCCCCATTCCATGGGTCCCATACCTCCAGGTGCAGGGGACCCTTCCTACAGCTAAAACATGCATGGCACATCCAGAGGATGGTACACCGTCTGATCGGGAAGAGTTTGGAAAAGTCACCTCATCTCCACGTCTCCTGGTATTCGGGTTCCCCAGCTCCTTTCCTTAGAGTCTCCCCACTTTGGGAAGGCAGCACACTCAACAGCCAGTTTTACACGGCTTGGAATTTTCCGGTGAAGAAGGGGAATGGCGGGATGGAATGAGACACAAGCCTTAGATGTTTGGACAGGCATATGCTACTCTAGTTTCCTACCTGGAAGAAGAATTTCCCTATCCTTCAGGTGCCCCAGTAACTGGAATGGGTCTGTAGAAATCCTGCCCCTTTGTGTCTGCTTCCCTAAACAAGTTGAAAACCGGTGCTCAGGGGCACTGCGATTCACAAACATGCAGGGTTGTAATTGACACCTCTAATGGAGTCATTTCTTGAGCCAAGTATTCGTAAAGGCCTTGTAAGCAAGGCAGAATTGCAGGAAAGGGATTTCAAGGGGTAGTTTGCACTCGTCATTAAAGCACATGCAAAGCTGCTGAACATCGCCAATGATGCAGTTTGCCAAAGAGGCCGTATGCGTTATTCCTTAATCTATTCAGGAAAAACCCTTACTCCATTTTTGGCCAACAAAACAGGCGGGCAATGTAAATTAATATTACAAAGAGATATCACTTCGCACCAGTCAGAATGGCCAACCTCACAAACTGTAAAACCTGAAATGCAGGACAGGGCGTGGAGAAAAGGGAACCCTGACAAGCTGATGGTGGGAATGTAAATTGCTAACAGCCACTCTGGAGAAGTGGGTGGTGATTCCTTAAAAATCTAAAAACCAGAGCTTCAGAGCATATGGCGCTTCCACTCCTGGGCCTGTATCTTGGAAAAAACGTAAATTGACAGGACCCAGGCACTCTAAAATTTATGCAGCCCTGTTTACAAGAGCCTCTACTCGGAAGCTACCTAAAAGTCCTTGGAAGGAAGAATGGATAAAGAAATTATGGTAGATATGTACAATGGAATATTACTCAGCCATGAAGTGAATGAAATAAGGCCATTTAGGGCCACTCAGAAGGACCTACATACATTCATACTAAGTGTCATAAATCAGGCAATGAAAAATATCATATGATATTACTTATCGGTGGAATCTAAAAATTGATAGAAAGGTACTATCTTACAACACAGAAACAGAGTCCCAGACTTAGAACACAAACTTATGGTTACCAAACTGGAAAGGTGTGTTGGAGGCATAAATCATGAGGTTGGAGTTAGTATATACATATTTACAGAGAGAAAACTTGTAATCAACATGGACCTGCTGTAGAGCACTTGGAGCTCTTCTCAACACCCTTTAGTAACCTCAATGGGAAAATAATTCTAAAAAGAATATATAGTTATCTCTGTATAAATGAATCATGTTGGTGTATGACAAAAATGAACACAACATGATAAATCAACTATATACTCCATTATAAATTTAAAATTAAATTAAAGAAAAGAAAAATGATCACTAAATTTGTTTAGTCGCAGTGAACGTACTAGTGTCACATCCCTGGACACAGACACAATTTGGTCCCAAGGCTGGACTGTTGTGGGCCTGAGGACCTCGGGAGGATATGCCAGCTAATTCGCCCCCCTTGAACATGTAGTACCTGGTCCCCTCTGCATGGGATCACTATCTCCAGATCTAAGTGTGCCCTCATACTACTAAACCAACCCTCTGACACCCAAAGGATGGTGGACTCTCTGGGCTGGATGACATTTGGAAAATCACCTGCTCTCAACATATCCTGGTGTTTGGGTTCCGACCTCCTGACTCCTTCGTAAGGGTCATCCCACTCTACAAGACAGCACCCTCAACAGGTGATTTTGCAGGGGTTTATACTTGTTCGGGGGATGAAGGGTAAGGGGGAAGAAGGAATGGGACAGAAGCCCTTACATGTTTGGTCAGGCACATTCCACTCTAATTTAATACCCAAGAACAGGACTTGCCCTACATCTAAGGTTGTGTCAGTAACCAGAGAGGGACAGTAGAAATCCTGCCGCCTTCTGTTTCCCATAACAACAATTCTAAAACTGGACCTTATACGCACTTCATATTCACAATGCCTGGGGAGCTGTAAATGACAACAGCCCTCAAAAAATGTCTTGGGGTAGGTAATCGAAGTAGACTTCAAAACAAGGCAACCTTTCAATAACCCTTTTTCAAGGGATAAATCTTACTGACACTGTTCAAAAAAAAAAAGCACATCTGAAGATACTCACCATTGCTTTATGTTAGACAAATGCAAATCAGATGTACAAAGAAGTATCACCTGGAACCACTCAGAATAGCCATCATCACAATGTCTACAAACAAGAAATGCTTCAGAGGGTGTGGAAAAAAGAGAAACCTACTACTTTTTTTTTTTTTTAATCTGCTTTGGCTCTTCGTTGCTGCCCGCGGCTTTTCTATAGTTGCAGCAAGCGGGGGCTACTCATCGTTGTGGTACGAAGCCTTCTCTTTGTGGTGGCTTCTCTTGTTGTGGAGCACAAGCTGTAGGCACACAGGCTTCAGTAGTTGTGGCTCGTGGGCTCTAGAGCGCAGACTGAGTAGTTGTGGTGCACGGGCTTACTTGTTCTGTGGCATGTGAGATCTTCCCGGGCCAGGGCTCGAACCTGTGTCCCCTGAACTGGCAGGCAGATTCTTAACCACTGCGCCACCAATTCTATGCTATAGGTGGCAATGCCAATTGGTAACAGCCACTATGGAGCACAGAATGGAGGTTACCAGAGTAAGGGGAGGTGGGAGGGATAAATTGGAAATTGGGATTGACATATACACACCACTATATATAAAAGAGATAACAAATAAGGGCTTACTGTATAGCACAGAGAACTCTACTCAATACTCTGTAATGACCTGTATGGGAAAGGAATCCAAAAAGGATTGGATATATGTATAACTGCTTCAATGTGCTGTGCAGCAGAAAGTAACACAACATTGTAAATCAACTCTATTCCAAAAAAAATGAAATTGAAATGAAATGAAGTAAAATAAAATAAAATAGAGCTACCAGATGATCCAGCAAGTTCACTCCTGTGTGCATATCTGGAGGAAAGCATAAATCGAAAAGACACATCTTCCCCAATGTTCACTGCAACACGCTTTACAATAGCGAAGACATGGAAGCAACCAAAATGTCCATCAACATATGAATATAGGTAAAGAATATGTGATACATACATATAATGGAATATGACTCAGCCATAAAATAGAAGAAAATAATGCCAGTTGCAGTAACATGGATGGACCTAGAGATGATTGTACTAAGTGAAGTAAGTCAGACAGAGTAAGACAAGTATTGGATGATATCACTTCTAGGTGGAAGCTAAAAATTGATACAAATGAACTAACTTACAAAAGAGAGGCAGACTCACAGACTTGGAAAACAAACTTATGGTTACCAAAGGGGAGAGGTGGGGGGTAGGGATAAATCAGGAGCTTGGGGTAAACATACGAATACTACTATATATAACAGATAAGCAACAAGGACCTACTGTATAGCACAGGGAGCTCTACTCAGTATTCTGGGAATACCGTTATCAGAAAAGAATCTGAAAAAGAATGAATATATGCATATGTGTAACTGAATCACTTGCTGTGCAGCTGAAATGAGCACAACATTGTAAATCAACTATACTCCAATAAAATTTAAATTTCAAAATAAAGAAAATCACCTATATTTCAAAAGAAAAAAAAAAGAATTCCCATCTCTTTATATGGCTTGATAGCTTACTTTTATAGTGCTCAATATTATCCCATTCCCAGAATATATTAATACTATATCATTTCATTCACCTATTGGAGGACACCTTAGTTTCATTCACATTTTGACAATATTGAATTAGGTGCTATAAATATCCATATGCAGGTTTTCCTCTGGAAGTATGTTTTAAACTACTTTCAATAAGTATCCATGAGAACACTTGACGGATTGTACAGTAAGGGAATGCTCAATATTCTAGCAAGTGTCAATCAGACTACCAAAGTAGCTGTATTATTTTTCATTTCCACCAATGACAAATGACATTTCCTATTGTTCCACATCTCCTACAGAATTTGTTCTTGTCATTGTTCACATTTTAGCCATTCTAAGTGTTACATAGTGGTATGTAATTGTATTTTTAATTTGCTTTTTCATGGCAGCATGTAATCTGGATTATTCTTCTGTATACTTATATGCATAGTGTCTATTTTCTTTGGTGAGGTGTCCATAAAGTATATTGGTCCACATTTTATTTAGGTTGCTTTCATTTTTTTCTACCCAATCTGTATTTGTTTTATTTATTTTCGTGCCTTATTGCATTAACAAGGACTTGGAGTAAAATATGGAAAAGGAGTCATGAAAGGGGACATCCTTACTTTTACCTGAACTTAGTGGAAAAGCTTCATGGTTTTGACCATTAATCATGATGTAAGATAAAAGTTTCCTGTAAATCTTTGTTATCAACTTGAGAAAGCTCCAGTCTACTTCTTTAACTGAGAGTTTTTATGAAGAATGGGTGTTAGATTTTTTCAAAGGTCTTCTGAATCTATTGATATGCTAATGATTGTCTTTAAGGTGTTGATATGATGGATATAATTATTTGATTCTAGAATGTTGAACCAGCCTTTCATACCTGGGATTATTTCCTCTCATTCATGATATAAAATTCTCTCAAAATATTGTTGGATTCGATTTGGTAATATTTTGTTGAGGATTTTTGCATTGATGTTCCTGAGAGATACTGGTCAGTTTTCTTTACTATGCATATGTTCTTCTAAGTTTGGATGTTGTGGATTTAGTGTCAGACATTCATTTGGGGAGATTCTCAGTCATTTTTAAAAAATATTTTCTGTTCTTTATTATCTTTATTCTCCTCCTGCTATACCCATTATGTATAGGTCACAGCATTTTTCATTGTTCCACAATTATTGATTACTCTGTTCTGTTGATTTCTTTCCTGCCCATTTTCTCTTTTCTTTTGAGATTTAAAGGTTTCTCCTGATATGTCTTCAAGCTCACAGATATTTCTCCTCAGCCAGCTCTTTGACTGCTAGAACAAAATACGAGAGACTTGGTATTTTATAAACAGCAGAATATTTTTGTTTTCTCATAATTGCTGAGGCTGAAAGGTTCAAGAGCAAGTAACCAGGGGCTTCCCTGGAGGTGCAGTGGTTAAGAATCTGCCTATCAATAAAGGGGACAAGGGTTCGAGCCCTGGTCCAGGAAGATCCCACATGCCATGGAACAACTAAGCCCGTGCACCACAAATACTGAGCCTGTGCTCTAGAGTCCACAGGCCACAACTACTGAGCCTGTGAGCCACAACTACTGAAACCCACACGCCTAGAGCCCGTGCTCCGCAACAAGAGAAGCCACTCAATGAGAAGCCCGCGCACCGCACCAAAGACCCAACACAGCCAAAAAATTAATTAATTAATTATCTAATTAATTTTTTTAAAAAAAGAACAAGTTGCCAGCTGACTTAGTGTCTGGCGAGGGACCAATTTCTGGTTCATAATGTGGGTCTTCTCGCTCGGCAATGAAATCATGGAATGGTCATAAGATCTTCTGTGTGCTACATTTATTAGGTCACTAATCCCATGTTTGAGGTCTCTGGCCTCATAACCTAATCACCTCCCAAAAGCCCCACCTCCTAATACCATCAACATGGGAGCTGGGTTTCAAAATTTTTAAATTAGAGGTACAAAGTATTTACACCATAACAGGGACCACAGAGTTAACTGATTTTTCCTTTCATGTTAAAGGTTTGCACATTTATATTTATTATATAATCCCAAAACCCTTGTTTTTTTTTATAAGATTCTTTTTCCGTATACGCCAGTACAGACCACTGAGTAGAGTTCCCTGTGCTATAAAGCAGGTCTTTATCTATTTTATATATAGTAGTGTGTATAAGTCAGTCCCAATCTCCCAATTTATCCCTTCCCCACTTATCCCCTGGTAACCATAAGTTTGTTTTCTATATCCATGATTCTATTTCTGTTGTGTAAATAAGTTCATTTGTACCTTTTTTTTTTCTTTTTTAGATTCCTCATATAAGCAATATCATATGATATCTGTCTTTCTGTGTCTGACTTGCTTCACTCAGTATAACAATCTCTAGGTCCATCCATGTTGCTACAAAACCCTTAATTGTTAAGGATAACTCTCAATTTTTCCCAGTATCATCAGCAATTCATTCTGGCAGACACGTGATAACACTTTTTAAACAGGGATATTGAGACCAAGGCTCCTGACCTGCAAACAAACAAAACATCATTCATATAGTGAAAACTTTGCAAATCAAAGGATGAAAGCACTTGGTCTAAATCCCTTTGCACCCACTGCTGACAGAGGGCAGAGGAGTTTGACTCACTAATCTTCCTTACGTGCACTTCTTCCTAATGGGGTATTCCATCTAAAACTTATAAGAAGCGGGGATGTATCATGGAACACACCAATCGCTACTACAGATTCTGAAGCAGCAAAAAAAAAAAAAAAAAAAAAAAAAAACATGATGAATCCATCCAAAGGGTTCTGTCCACATTGTTACAATAGTTTCCCTCACACTGTGAACCCTTTTCAAACCCTATCACTTGAACCTATTTTTATTTTTTTCAACAAAAATAATGTTAATCTGCAGTCAGACACTCCAGTAATATTACACTATCCCTTGTGCAAGTATGTAGGGATTTGAGGAGCTATGGGAGGCCACCATGAGAGGTTGCCTAGAGTAATTCGGACATTTCATTTAATGTTGGTTCTTCTCCCTAAGATGTCTGCTATCCTCTTCTTTTTGTAGCTACTAGCATTGAGAAAGTGACCAAGATAAGGCCCTTCTCTTTTACTGCCCATGAATGCAACTGTGATTAACCCCACAGAACTTGGTGCTTCCAGAATCCCCTGAACCTACTGACCCTCCATGCATGGCATGACATAGATAAGGATGGTGACGTGTATCCTTGTATAGAGCATGTTATAAAATGTTTGACTCTTCCCTTCCTCATAATTCCAAAGAATAGATTTCTTTGGATTTCTGCTTAATGCTGCTGGAGTTGGTACATAAGTTGAGGGAGGTATCAGGGCACACCAAAAGAGAGGGTAACTGCACAGAAAATACAAGCAGGTACATTTCTGTGTAGTTTCAAGCAGCTTATTTGCTATATCAACCATGGTGACATGTTGACCCTTCCTCTTTCTACTAGTAGTACAACAAACATAAAGGATATTTAGGCTGCTTGTTTTATCCCCACCTCTCACAATTGATCTGCATTAACATATAGGACAAGGAAGGGCCCTTTCTACCATCTTAACCAATATTTGAGAACTAGAAAATGTCCAGATTTTGGGGGGTTTATTTTCATATTCCCCAATCAGGCCTATGAAGGAATCTTACCTATTGTGTTTAATGAAGTCATATCTCTGACGGCATCCCATCATCAACAAAACTGGAAAGAAATTTGAAGGGTCTTCGATTTTACCATATTTGAAATAACAATATTTTAGCCTGACACGTTTTTGGATTTTAGAAAAAAATATTTTAAATGAGACAAAAAATCATTTTTATGACACAAAAAGACAGCAATAGTTTTATATTTTTATCTGTTCCACTTGCACACAAGTGTCTCATGGGGTTATGTAAAGCTCTCCTGTTGGGTGCTGTGCATGGTGCAAGTATGGATTAAAGCTTAGGAATCTTAAGCTTCAGTCACCTGAAACATTTAAATTAGGATGCAAGCAATCCTGTCCAACATTTGAAAAGAGCAAGACACTCTCTTTATTTTATTTGTTAGGTAATTAATCTGTCTTTTCCCCAAGGAGAGAAACAAGTGGCATCTTCCATCAATGTGTTGCACAAATATCTTTGAACAGAGAGTGCAAGCAGAGGCTGATACAGGATGTGAAAAAAAAATGAGAGACCCTCTTGTGGCATTTTCTCCTAACTTATTGCAATCTCCCATTTAAAATGTGGGAATAATCAATCTTCTGAGGAAAAAGGACCAAGGAAGGTTTTTGCTTCTGTGGAATAATGGGATTGCTAAAGATTTCAGGAGGCAAGACGAGTTAGTGAGAATGACCATGAGAAATCAGAGAAAAGTCAGATCCATGGATGAAGTGATGTTTACCACTGTGAATCAATGAGAAGTAGGAGCAAAGGAAAAGAAAGCTGATACAACATTTTCTGAATAAATGTAACCTTTCAGCTGTCATAGAAAAATTAATACTCACTATGATACAACATATTTACTTTAGAAAGTTAACTTAAATTTAAAGCTTAATAATTACATTTATTGAAGAAATGAAAACATATTTGTGGTTTAGAATAAATAATGTGCTCTGCTACAGGTAAGAAGACTACATAAATCAATAGAAATAAGACTAAATAAATAAAGAGGAAAATAACAAATTAGATGTTATTAACATTGAAAACTGACACTCATCTAATGAAAGAGAAGGAGAGACAGAAAGAGAGAAGAACTCATCTCAAGCATGTATTAAAAACTCCTAAATAAGAAGTCTTCAGATGTTAAAAAAAAAAAAAAAGGAAGTCTTCAATAAGAAGATAATGGAATAGCAAAATGGGGGAAATATACCAAAAGATATTTCAAAAAAGAGAGTACAGAATGTTAAGTAAACATATCAATAGATGCTTGGCTTCTTAGTAGTCAATTAAATGCAAAAGCGTGATACCTGGAATTATCACTCACCAACCAGAAAGTTCAAATGAAAATGACAGGTATTATCAAGTTTGACAAGAATGTGTATAATCCTTGAATCTCATTCACTGCTGCTGAAGATGAAAAATCATACAAATGTTTTGAAAATATTTAGAAATATCTAAAAAGATAAACACAAGAAAGCTATGACTCGAACATTTTACTACTACGTGTATACTGAACAATAATTTATACACACATCACCAAAGCTCAAGTTCTAGAATTTATATACCAGTGCTGTTCTCAATAGACACAAACTGAAAATCACTCATATTGTAATACATATTGGAATAAATTAATTAATAGTTAAATATTTACATTATGGAATCCTTTGCAACAGTGGCAATGCATGATCACAGCAACAGACAACCATATAGGCATATTCACAAACAACATAAAATAAAAAAGCCCAATCCAAAAGTGATTTTACTGTGCCATAACATTTATATCAAATACAAAATACAGGTAAAGTTATCTTTTTGTTAGGTACCAGAACAATATTAAACCTTAAGGGGAGTCACTAGAATGGGACCAGGGGACCTCTGAGTATCTGGCAATTTTCTGTGTCTTTATCTAGAAGCTATGTTTAGAGTGTATTCAGATGCTGAATTTTCTGAAATTTGTCATTTCCTTACAAACCATGCATGTTTTTCGTTGTTTTTTATACATAACAAAAACTAAAAAAGATAGACCAGGGAAGGTAATTGTATTAGCACTTTAATATCCATGCTTTTCAAGGTGGAAGTGAAAAGTATTAAATACTTGACATTGTGATTACTTCTTAAAAGTAAGGTGAAAATTTGAGGTTAATAAATAAGACATACTTCTTCATATATAATCCTCAAAGAGGAGGGGTAGAAAGGAGTATTATTTTTTTTTCTTTAATACAGAATCGTTAAGATAGAAAATAATGAAAACAGACTAGGTTTAAAAAAGAGCACACTGGACTTCCCTGGTGGCACAGTGGGTAAGAATTTGCCTGCCAATGCAGGGAACAGGGGTTCCATCCCTGGTCTGGGAAGATCCCACATGCCGCAGAGCAACTAAGCCCGTGTGCCACAAGTACTGAGCCTGTGCTCTAGAGCCTGCAAGCAACAACTATTGAGCCTGCATGACACAACTACTGAAGCCCATGCACCTAGAGCCCATACTCCACAACAAGAGAAACCACCGCAAGGAGAAGCCCGTGCACCACAACGATGAGTAACCCCTGCTTCTCTAGTAACAACTGGAGAAACCCTGTGCAGCAACGAAGACCCAACACAACCAAAAATTTAAAAAATTAAATCTTTTGACTTCTGAGATGACTCACTCACGTGGCTGTAGGTAAGAGGCCTCAGTTCCTTGCCACATGGATCTCTCCTTAGGGCTGCTTGAGTGTCCTCATGACATGGCAGCTGGCTTACCCCAGGATGAGTGATCTAGCAGAAACCAAAGCAGAAGCTGCAATGTCTTTTATAACTTTGGAAGCTGCACTTTGTCATTTCTGCAATTTCTTATTAGTTAAACAGTCAACCCTTTTCAAGTGCGAGGAGCCACACTGGTACATGGAGACTGGGAGATAATTAGGGGATAATTAGGTCCATCTTGGAGGCTGGCTACCAAAGTGGCTGACTAGCCAAAGTCTGAATTTTGTTTTCTTCACTTCTGGAGAGAAAATGGTCAGTGAACCTCATTGGTGGTCTTTGAGATGTACCAAAGCTACCTCTTGCTCTCACCCCCAGCTGTGTGGCTGACAGGGTCTTGGTGCTCCAGCCGGGTGTCAAGCCTGTGCCTCTGAGGTGGGAGAGCCGAGTTCAGGACATTGGTCTACCAGAGACCTCTGGCACCTTGTAATATCAAATGGCGAAAGCTCTCCCAGAGATATCCGTCTCAACGCTAAGACCCAGCTCCACTCAGAGACCAGCAAGATCCAGTGCTGGACATCCCATGCCAAACAACTAGCAAGACAGGAATGCAGGCCCACCCATTAGCAGAGAGGCTGCCGAAAATCACAATAAGGTCACAGACACCCCAAAACACACCACCAGATGCGGATCTGTCCACCAGAAAGACAAGATCCAGACACACCCACCAGAACACAGGCACCAGTCCCCTCCATCAGAAAGCCTACACAACCCACTGAACCAACCTTAGCCACTGGGGGCAGACACCAAATACAACGGGAACTACGAATCTGCAGCCTCTGAAAAGGAGACCCCAAACACAGTCCCCAAAGCCAAATGAGAAGACACAGAAACACACAGCAGATGAAGGAGCAAGGTAAAAACCCACCAGACCAAACAAATGTGGAGGAAATAGGCAGTCTACCTGAAAAAGAATTCAGAGTAATGATAGTAAAGATGATCCCAAATCTTGGAACTGGAATGGAGAATAGACAAGAAACCTTTAACAAGGACCTAGAAGAACTAAAGAGCAAACAAACAATGATGAACAACACAATAAATGGAATTAAAAATTCTCTAGAAGGAAGCAATAGCAGAATAACTGAGGCAGAAGAATGGATAAATGACCTGGAAGATAAAATAGTGGAAATAACTACTGCAAAGCAAAATAAAGAAAAAAGAATGAAAAGAATTGAGGACAATCTGAGACATCTCTGGGAAAACATTAAACGCACCAACATTCGAATATAGGGGTCCCAGAAGTAGAAGAGAAAAAGAAAGACACTGAGGAAATATTTAAAGAGATTATAGTTGAAAACTTCCCTAATATGGGAAAGAAAATCGTTAATCAAGTCCAGGAAGCGCAGGGAGTCCCATACAAGATAAACCCAAGGAGAAACATGCCAAAACATATATTAGTCAAACTATCAAAAATTAAATACAAAGAAAAAATATTAAAAGCAGCAAGGGAAAAACAACAAATAACATACAAGGGAATCCCCATAAGGTTAACAGCTGAACTTTCAGCAGAAACTCTGCAAGCCAGAAGGGACTGGCAGGACATATTTAAAGTAATGAAAGGGGAACAGCTACAACCAAGATTACTCGACCCACCAAGGATCTCGTTCAGATTCGACAGAGAAATTAAAACCTTTACAGACAAGCAAAAGCTAAGAGAATTCAGCACCACCAAACCCGCTTTACAACAAATGCTAAAGGAACTTCTCTAGGCAGGAAACACAAGAGAAGGAAAAGACCTACACTAAGAAACCCAAAACAATTAAGAAAATGGTAATAAGAACATACATATCAATAATTACCTTAAATGTAAATGGATTAAATGCTCCAACCGAAAGACATAGACTGGCTGAATGGATCCGAAAACACGACCGGTATGTATGTGGTCTACAAGAGACCCACTTCAGACATAGGGACACATACAGATGGAAAGTGAGGGGATGGAATAAGATATCCCATGCAAATGGAAATCAAAAGAAAGCTAGAGTAGCAATTCTCATATCAGACAAAAAAGACTTTAAAATAAAGACTATTACAGGAGACAAAGAAGGACACTACATAATGATCAAGGGATCAATCCAAGAAGAAGATATAACAATTGCATATATTTAGGCACCCAACATAGGAGCACCTCAATACATAAGGCAAATGCTAACAGCCATAAAAGGGGAAATCGACAGTAACACAATCATAGTAGGGGACTTTAGCACCCCTCTTTCACCAATGAACAGATCATCCACAATGAAAATAAATAAGGAAACACAAGCTTTAAATGATACATTAAACAAGATGGACTTAATTGATATTTATAGGACATTCCATCCAAAAACAACAGAATACACTTTTTCTCAAGTGCTCCTGGAACATTCTCCAGGATAGATCATATCTTGGGTCACAAATCAAGCCTTGGTAAATATAAGAAAATTGAAATCGTATCAAGTATCTTTTCCGACCACAATGCTATCAGACTAGATATCAATTACAGGAAAAAAATCTGTAAAAAGTAGAAACACATGGACGCTCAACAATACACTACTTAATAACCAAGACACCACTGAAGAAATCAAAGAGGAAATTAAAAAATACCTAGAAACAAATGACAATGAACACATGAAGACCCAAAACCTATGGGATGCAGCAAGAACAGTTCTAAGAGAGAAGTTTATAGCAATACAATCCTACCTCAAGAAACAAGAACTATCTCAAATAAGCAAGTTAACCTTACACCTAAAGCAATTAGAGAAAGAAAGAAAAAAAAAACAAAGTCAGCAGAGGAAAGACATCATAAAGATCAGACCAGAAATAAATGAAAAAGAAATGAAGGAAACAACAGCAAAGATCAAAAAAACTAAAAGCTGGTTCTTTGAGAAGATAAACAAAATTGATAAACCATTAGCCAGACTCATCAAGAAAAAAAGGGAGACGACTCAAATCAACAGAATTACAAATGAAAAAGGAGAAGTAACAACTGACACTGCAGACATACAAAGGATCATGAGAGATTACTGCAAGCAACTATATGCCAATAAAATGGACAACCTGGAAGAAATGGACAAATTCTTAGAAAAGCACAACCTTCCAAGACTGAACCAGGAAGAAATAGAAACTACAAACAAACCAATCCCAAGCACTGAACTTGAGACTGTGATTAAAAATCTTCCAACAAACAAAAGCCCAGGACCAGATGGCTTCACAGGCAAATTCTATCAAACATTTAGAGAAGAGTTAACACCTATCCTTCTCAAACTCTTCCAAAATATAGCAGAGGGAGGAACTCTCCCAAACTTATTCTATGAGACCACCATCTCCCTGACACCAAAACCAGACAAAGATGTCACAAAGAAAGAAAACTACAGGTCAATATCACTGATGAACATAGCTGCAAAAATCCACTGCACAATACTAGCCAACAGAATGCAACAGCGCCTTAAAAGGATCATACACCATGATCAAGTGGGGTTTATCTCAGGGATGCAAGGATTCTTCAGTACATGCAAATCAATGTGATACACCATATTAAAAAACTGAAGGATAAAAACCATATGGTCGTCTCAATAGATGCAGAAAATGCTTTCAACAATATTAAACACCCATTTATCATAAAAACCCTCCAGAAAGTAGGCATAGAGGGAACTTTCCTCAACATAATAAAGGCCATATATGACAAACCCACAGCCAGCATCGTTCTCAATGGTGAAAAAGTGAAAACATTTCCACCAAGATCAGGAACAAGACAAGGTTGCCCACTCTCACCACTATTATTCCACACACTTTTGGAATTTTTAGCTACGGCAATCAGAGAAGAAAAAGAAATAAAAGGAATCCAAATCGGAAAAGAAGAAGTTAAGCTCTCACTGTTTGCAGATGACATGATACTATACATAGAGAATCCTAAAGATGCTACCAGAAACCTACTAGAGTTAATCAATGAACTGGTAAGGTTGCAGGATACAAAATTAATGTACAGATATCTCTTTCATTCCTATACACTAAAGATGAAAATTCTGAAAGAAAAATTAGGGAAACACTCCCATTTACCACTGCAACACAAAGAATAAAATACCTAGGAATAAACCTACCTAAGGAGACAAAAGACGTTTACTCAACAAACTATAAGACACAGATGAAAGAAATCAAAGATGACACAAACAGATACAGAGATATACCATGTTCTTGGATTGGAAGAATCAACATTGTGAAAATGACTCTACTACCCAACGCAATCTACAGATTCAATGCAATCCCTATCAAACTACCAATGGAAGTTTTCAGAGAACTAGAACAAAAATATTTCACAATTTGTATGGAAACACAAAAGACCCCGAACAGCCAAAGCAATCTTGAGAAGAAAAACAGAGCTGGAGGAATCAGGCTCCCTGACTTCAGACAATACTACAAAGCTACAGTAGTCAAGACAGTATGGTACTGGCACAAAAACAGAAATATAGAGCAATGGAACAGGAGAGAAAGCCCAGACATAAACCCATACACATATGGTCACCTTATTTTTGATAAAGGAGGCAAGAATATACAATGGAGAAATCACAGCCTCTTCAATAAGTGGTGCTGGGAAAACTGGACAGCTACCGGTAAAAGGATGAAATCAGAAGACTCCCTAACACCATACACAAAAATAAACTCAAAATGGATTAAAGACCTCAATGTAAGGCCAGACACTATCAAACTCTTAGAGGAAAACATAGGCAGAACACTCTATGACATGAATCACAGCAAGATCCTTTTTGACCCACCTCCTAGAAAACGGAAATTAAAAAGAAACATAAACAAATGAGACCTAAGGAGACTTAAAAGCTTTTGCACAGCAAAGGAAAACGTAAACAAGACGAAAAGGCCACCCTCAGAATGGGAGAAAATATTTGCCAACGAAGCAGCTGACCATGGATTAATCTCCAAACTTTACAAGCAGCCCATGCAGCTCAATATCAAAAACAAACAAACAAACAAACAAACAACCCAATCCATAAATGGGCAGAAGACCTAAATAGACATTTCTCCAAAGAAGATATACAGATTGCCAACAAACACATGAAAGAATGCTCAACATCACTGATCATTAGAGAAATGCAACTCGAAATTACAATGAGGTATCACCACACACAGGTAAGAATGGCCATCATCAAAAAAATCTACAAACAATAAATGCTGCAGAGGTGTGGAAAAAAGGGAACCCTCTTGCACCGTTGGTGGGAGTGTAAATTGATAGAGCCACTATCGAGAACGGTATCGAGGTTCCTTAAAAAACTAAAAATAGAACTACCATATGACACAGCAATCCCACTACTGGGCATATACCTGGAGAAAACCATAATTCAAAAAGAGTCATGTTCCACAATGTTCATTGCAGCTCTATTTGCAATAGCCAGGACATGGAAGCAACCTAAGTGTCCATCAACTGATGAATGGGTAAAAAAGATGTTGCACATCTTCAATATAAAATGGAATATTACTCAGCCATAAAAAGAAATGAAATTGAGTTATTTGTAGTGAGATGGATGGACCTAGAGTCTGTCATACAGAGTGAAGTAAGTCAGAAAGAGAAAAACGAATACTGTATGCTAACACATATATGTGGAATCTAAAAAGAAAAGGAAAAGAAACGGTTGGGAGGAACCTAGGGACAGGACAGGAATAAAGACGCAGACATAGAGAATGGACTTGAGGACATGGGGAGGGGGAAGGGTAAGCTGGGACGAAGTGAGAGAGTGGCATGGACTTATATATACTACCAAATGTAAAATAGCTAGCTAGTAGGAAACAGCTGCATAGAAGAGGGAGATCAGCTCAGTGCTTTATGACCACTTAGAGGGGTGGGATAGGGAGGGCGGGAGGGAGACGCAACAGGGAGGAGATATGGGGATATATGGATATGTATAGCTGATTCACTTTGTTCTAAAGCAGAGACTAACACACCATTGTAAAGCAATTATAGTCCAATAAAGATGTTAAAATTAAATAAATAAATGAATAATTTATGCCCCCCCCCAAATTAAATCTTTTTTTAAAAATAAATAAATAAAAAAGAGCACTCAGTGACATGGAACGCTAAACCTAAGTATTTTCAGTACTATAGTAAATGTAAATGGATTAATATCTCCTATTAAAGTGTAATTTTTTATATTATGTGCAACTAAATTTTTTTCACAATATACAGGTAAAATAAAAGAATTACATTAGAAAGGAGAAAACATTCCATGTATTTAAAAACAATAAAACAATAAGCATATAATATGCATCTTAGATATAAGTAGTCTTTAAGTTCAGAACAATTTGTCATTATTGTAATTAGTATTATTATACCAATTTCTTTAAAACATTTCAATACTTGTTGTATTTGAAAAAATATTTTAATATTTTTTCTTCTCTCTTTTGTGGTCTAATACATGGTAAGTATTTAGCTGCTAACATAACTTAAAAATATATTTTGTTCTTTTACAGCCGAACAAAACTGAATCAAGAAGAAATAGATAACTTGAACATACTGATCACTAAAAGCAAAATAGAGGGCTTCCCTGGTGGCGCGGCGGTTGAGAATCTGCCTGCCAATGCAGGGGACACGGGTTCGAGCCCTGGTCTAGGAAGATACCACATGCCGCGGAGCAACTGGGCCCGTGAGCCACAACTACTGAGCCTGAGCGTCTGGAGCCCGTGCTCCACAACAAGAGAGGTCACGATAGTGAGAGGCCCACGCACCGTGATGAAGAGTGGCCCCCGCTCGCTGCAACTAGAGAAAGCCCTTGCACAGAAACGAAGACCCAACACAGCCAAAATAAATAAATAAATAAATAGAATTTTTAAAAAAATAGAATCTGTAATTTAAAAAAACTCCCTACCAACAGAAGTCCAGGATCAGATGGTTTCACAGGCAAATTCTACCAAATATAAAAAGCAGAACTTACACTGATTCTTCTCAAACTCTTCGAAAAGATTGAAGAGTAAGGAATACTTCCAAAGACATTCTATGAAGCCACTATCACGCTGATATCAAAAACAGATGGGGAGGGGGGACTTCCCTGGTGGCACAGTGGTTAAGAATCTGTCTGCCACTGCAGGGGACATAGGTTCGAGACCTGGTCTGGAAAGATCCCACATGCCATGGAGCAACTAAGCCTGTGTGCCACAACTACTGAGCCTGCGCTCTACAGCCCACGAGCCACAACTACTGAGCCTGATAGCCACAACTGCTGAAGCCCACGCACCTAGAGCCCATGATCTGCAACAAAAGAAGCCACCACAATGAACAGCCTGCACACCACAACGAAGAGTAGTCCCCGCTCACCACAACTAGAGAGAGCCCGAGCACAGCAACGAATGCCCAATGCATCCAAAAATAAAGAAAGAAAGAAATTTACTTAAAAAAAAAAAAAAACAAATAAAACAGATGGGGACTTTTCTGGTGGTCCAGCAGTTAAGATTTCGCCTTCCAGTGCAGGGGGTGCCTGTTCGATCCCTGGTTTTGGAGCTAAGATCCCACATGCCTCACAAACAAGAAACCAAAACATAAAACAGAAGCAATATTGGAACAAATTCAATAAAGACTTTAAAAAAAAACACAGAGAAAGACACTACCAAAAAAGAAAACTGCAGGCCAATATCGTTGATAAATATAGATGCAAAAATTCTCAACTGAATATTAGAAAACCGAATCCGACAACACATAAGAGGATCATACACCATGACCAAATTTGATTCACCCCAGTTTCACAAAGCTGTTTCAACATATGCAAATCAATCAACATGATACACCCCATCGACAAAGGAAAAACAAGAAACAAACGACCATCTCAGTAGATGGCGAAAAAGCATTTGAAAAGCTTCAACATCCATTCATGGTAAAAACACTTACCAACGTGGGTACAGAGGAAACATATCTCAACATAATAAAAGCTATTTATGACAAACCCACAGCCAATATAATACTCAACGTTCATAAGCTGAAAGCCTTCCCGCTAAAATCTGGAACAAGACAAGGATGCCCACTCCCACGTCTTCTCTTCAACATAGTATTGGAAGCCCTAACCACAACAATCAGACAAGAAAAAGAAATAAAATCTAACCAAATTGGAAGGGAAGAGGTAAAGTTGTCATTATATGCAGATGACATGATAATATATATAAAGGAAACCCTAAAAATCCCACACAAACACTACTAGAACTGATAAACAAATTCAGCAAAGTAGCAGGATACAAGATTAACATATATAAATTGGTTGCATTTCCTGGTTTTTCTTTCTTTTTTTTTTAAATTTATTTTGGCTGCATTGGGTCTTCATTGCTGTGCACGGGCTTTCTCTAGTTGTGGCCAGTGGGGACTAGACTTTCTTGTGGTGCGCAGGCTTCTCATTGCAGTGGCTTCTCTTATTGTGGAGCACGGGCTCTAGGCATGCAGGCTTAAGTAGTTGTGGCACATGGGCTCAGTATTTGTGGCTCACTGGCTCTAGAGTGCAGGCTAAGTAGTTGTGGCACACAGGTTTAGTGGCTCCACGGCATGTGAGATCTTCCTGCATCAGGGCTCAAACCCGTGTCCCCTGTATTGGCAGGCGGATTCTCAACCACGGAGCCACCAGGGAAGTCCCTGGTTGCATTTCTTTACACTAACAATGAAATATCAGAAAGGAAATGTAAACAAGCAATCCTTTTATTAATGGCATCAAAAAAATAAAATGCTTAGGAATAAACCTCACCAAGGAGGTGAAAGACTTATATACTGAGAACTACAAAACATTAGTAAAGGAAGCTGAAGATGATTCAAAGAAATGGAAAGACATCCCACGCTCTTGGATGGGAGGAATTCATACTGTTAAAATGGCTATACTACCCAAAGCAATCTACAGATTTAATGTGATCCCTATCAAATTACCCATGACATTTTCCCCAGAACTAGAACAAATAATCCTAAAATGTATCTGGAACCATAAAAAGTCAGAAATGTGAACACAATCCCCAGGAAAAAGAACAAAGCAGGAGGCATAACCCTCCTAAACTTCAGAAAATACTACAAAGTTACAGTAATCAAAGCCGCATTGTATTGGCACAGAAAGAGATACCTGGATCAATGGAATAGAATAGAGAGCTAAGAAATAAACCCTCACACCTATGGTCAATTAATCTTTGACAAAGGAGGCAAGAATATACAATGGGGAAAAGACAGTCTCTTCAGCAAGTGGTGTTTTGAAAGTTGGAGAGCCGTATGCAAATCAGTGAAGTCAGAACATACCCTCACACCATACACAAAAATAAACTCAAAACGGCTTATATGCTTAAATATAAGATAGGACACCATATAACTCCTAGAAGAGAACATAAGCAAAACATTCTCTGACATAAGTCATACCAAAATTTTCCTAGGTAGTTCTCCCTAGGCAGTACAAATACAGTAAGTCACCTACATACGAACCTTCAAGTTGCAAACTTTCAAAGATGCAAACGTCCATTCGCGTGTCCAATCATGTAAGTTAGTTCACGTGTCTGGCATACATTGTCACGTGCGTGCTTCCTCTATATGTGGTTGTGCTTTTGTGTACTTTGCAGTACTGTATAGAGTACAGTAGTACAGTACCTTTATTTCAAGCCCAAGATGTCTGGAAGCAAGCGTAAAAGCAGAGGTGATGTAGCTGGTACTGTTAAGAAGCGCCAAGCGATAATGACGGAAACAAAAGTGAAAGTAATTGAGAGAGTGGAGCGAGGCAAAAAGATGTTAGACATCGCTCATTCTTATAATATGAATCATTCAATCATTGGCACGAATCTAAAGAACAAGGACAAGATCATGGAACATGTGAAGTCTGCTGTGCCGACGATGTTGACACAATATCCAAGAAGCATGGAAAAGTGATGGAGGAGATGGAGAAACTTCTCAGTGTGCGGATGCAGGATCAACATCAGCGCTGAGTCCTTCTCAACTTAATGCTGATTCAAGAGAAAGCTAAAAGCCTTTATGAAGACTTGAAGAAGAAACATGGCAAAGAATCAGAGGGCACATCTTTTAATGCCAGCCGTGGCTGGTTTCATCGGTTCAAGGCTAGAGCCAGCCTTCACAATGTAAAAGTAAGTGGAGAGACAGCAAGTGCAGATAGGATAGCTGTCCAGGAACTTCCAGAAACACTTTGAGAAATTATTGATGATGGTGTGTATTTACCCAACCAGGTTTTTAATGTGGATGAGACACAACTGTACTGGAAGAGGATGCCAGACCGAAGTTACGTCAGTAAGGAGGAAAAGTTGATGCTGGGCTGTAAAGCAGCAAAGGATAGGCTAACTGTTGTTTGGTGGCAATGCTTCCGGTGAATTGAAGCTGAAACCTCTCTTAGTTTATCATTCACAGAACCCAAGAACCCTTAAAAACATAGCCAAGGGCTCTCTTCCTGTTGTGTGGAAGCGTAACCCCAAATCCCGGATTACACAGGCCACGTTCCAGGACTGGTTTTGCCACCACTTTATCCCAGATGTAGAGAAATATTGCTTGGAGAAGGACGTTCCAGCAAAACATTCTTTTGCTGCTCGACTATGCTCTGGGCCACCCCCCATTCATGGATGACTTTCATCCCAACGTCAAAGTACTGCATCTGTCACCAAATACTACATTGCTCATCCAACCTATGGACCAGGGCGTTATAGCGACTTTCAAGAAATATTATTTATGTCACACTTTTTGTCAGGCAGTAAAGGTAAGTGACAAATCAGGAACAACCTAGGGACAGCTTTGGGAGGACTATAACATCTACAAGACCATAAAAAACATTGACTTTGCATGGTGTGAGGGTATGGCGGTCACGATGAATGGGGTTTGGAAGAACCTTTGCCCACAGTTTGTTCATGATTTTTGTGGATTTGAGAAGGTAGATCAGAAGTCCGAAGAGGTCTTCAGCAACGTAGTGACCCTCAGCGAGAAGCTGGAGCTAGATCTGCAAGAGGACGATTTCGCTGAACTCCTTGCTGTGCAACATGAGGAGCTTACTGATGGAATTGGAGGCCCAGAGAAAGGATGAAGAGGGACAGGAGGAAGAAAAAGTAACTGAAGAACTGAAGAGATTCACGACACAGAAAATGGCAAGGGAATCTTCGTTATTTGAGGAAGCACTGTTAGTTTTTGAGGCACAGGACCCGAACCTAGAATGGGACCCAAAGGTGGCAGCAGCCATTCAGATTGCAATCCAGTGTTACCTTGTCATCTATGATGAGAAAAAAAGAGCTACTACCCAGACATCAATGGATCATTCTTTCAAGAGGGTAGATAGAATTAAATCCAGCAAGGAACCAGAACCTTTGCCATCAACGGCAGGTATGAGTGAAATTGCAGCTTGCCCTCTGTCTCCTACTGTTGATAATCCTTCACCCCTACCACCTCCCACCTCCCCTCCCTCCTCCAATCAGTAACTCTGCTCGCCTGTTCCTTCGATGCCAGCCCGAGTATCCTAGCTGTTGTACTGTATTACTGTACTTTTCAAGTTACTGTACTGTAAGATTAAAAATGCTTTCTTTGTTTTTGTGCTTGTTTTTTATGTATTGTTTGCGTGAAAAGTATTATAAACCTATTACGGTACAATACCATACAGCCGACTGTGTAAGTTGGGTACCTAGGCGAACTTTGTTGGACTTACAAACAAATTGAACTTACAAACGCACTCTTGGAACAGAACTTGTTCATATGTAGGGGACTTACTGTAAAAGCAAAAAAGAAACAGGAACTAATCAAACTTATAAGCTTTTGCACAGCAAAGGAAACCATAATCAAAATGAAAATACAACCTATGGACTGGGAGAAAATATTAGCAAATGATGAGACTGACAAGGGCTTAATTTCCAAACCATACAAACAGCTCATACAACTCAATAACAAAATAACAAATAACTCAATGGAAAAATGGGTAGAAGACCTAAATAAACATTTCTCCAAAGAAGACATACAGAGAGCCAATAGGCACATGAAAAGGTGCTCATCATCACTAATTATTAGATAAATGCAAATCCAAATTACAATGAGGTATCACTTCACACTGATCAGAATGGCCATCATTAAAAAGAAAATCTACAATTAACAAATGCTGGAGGGGGTATGGAGAAAAGGGAACCCTTCTACACTGTCGGTGGCCATGTAAGTTGGTGCAGCCACTATGGAAAACAGTATGGAGGTTCCTCAAAAAAACTATAAAGAGAGTTGCCATATGATCTAGCAATCCCACTTGTGGACATATATCTAGACAAAACTATAATTCAAAAAGATACATGAAACCCTATGTTCATAGCAGCACTATTTATAACAGCCAAGACATGGAAACAACCTAAATGTTCATTGAAAAATGAGTGTATAAAGAAGGTGTGGTATACGTATACAAAAGATATTACTCAGACATAAAAAAGAATGAAATAATGCCATTTGCAGCAACATGGATGGACCTAGAGATAATGATACTAAGTGAAGTAAGTCAGAGAGAGAAAGACAAATACCATATAATATCACCTACATGTGGAATCGAAAACAGGACACAAATGAGCATGTCAGCGAAACAGAAACAAACACACAGATATAGAAAAGAGAGTTGTGGTTGCCAAGGAGAGAGTGAAGGAAAGATTGGGAGTTTTGGAATAGCAGAAGCAAACTATTCTACATAGGATGGACAACCCACCAAGACCTACTGTAGAGCACAGGAAACTATATTCAATACCCTGTGATAAACCATAATGGAAAAGAATATATATAGATATATAGATATAGATACATAGATATAGATAGATATATAGATAGATATATATAAAACTGAATCACTTTGCTGCACAGCAGAAATTAATACAACAATGTGTAAAGGCTGCAGAGGGTGTGGAGAAAAGGGAACCCTCCTGAACTGTTGGTGGGAATGTAAACTGATAGAGCCACTATGGAGAACAGTATGGAGATTCCTTAAAAGCTAAAAAATAGAACTACCATACGACCCAGCAATCCCACTACTGGGCATATACCCGGAGAAAACCATAATTCAAAAAGATACATGTACCACAATGTTCACTGTAGCACTATTTACAATAGCCAGGACATAGAAGCAACCTAAATGTCCATCGACAGATGAATATATAAAGAAGATGTGGCACATCTATACAATGGAGTATTACTCAGCCATAAAAAGGAACAAAATTGAGTTATTTGCAGTGAGGTGGTTGGACCTAGAGTCTGTCATACAGAGTGAAGTAAGTCAGAAAGAGAAAAAACAAATACCGTACGCTAACACATATATATGGAATCTAGAAAAATGGTACTGACGAACCTAGTGACAGGGCAGGAATAAAGACACAGATGTAGAGAACGGACTTAAGGACACAAGGGGCAAGGGGAGACAGGGACGTAGTGAGAGAGTAGCACTGACATATATACACTACCAAATGTAAAATAGCTAGTGGTAAGCTGCCGCATAGCACAGGGAGATCAGCTCGGTGCTTTATGTCTCCCAGAGGGGTGGGATAGGGAGTGTGGGAGGGAGGCTCAAGGGGGGGGGGGATATGGGGAATATATGTATACATATAGCTGATTCACTTTGTTGTAAAGCAGAAACTAATACAGTGTTATAAAGTAAGTATACTCCAATAAACATGTATTTAAAAAAACCCACAACATTGTAAATCAACTACACTTGAAAATATTTCTTAAGTGCAAACAATTTTCTGAATGTAAGTTTTACTGTGTGTGTGTGTACCACAGGTTCAATATATATGAATTATGTCAAATTGATTACATTGCTTTTCAAAATAAAGAATTTTTGATATTTTACATCAGCCTCATGTTATAAATGCAGAAAAACTATATTATTTTTTTCTAAAGTTCAGAAATAGCCATTTTGCTCATTCGGTATGCTATAAACCATTAACTATTAAAAAGGGATTCGTGACCTCTTCCTTCCAAAGAAATATTTCTCCACTCACACAAGTTTAATAGAATGTTCCACCATGAACTGACTTCCCACCTTAGAGACACGAGATTTGCATCCTGAAATCTCTTTCTTGCAAAAATGTCCAATTATCATCCTAGCATTACAGAAAAGAAATGCTTTTTTCCAGATCTCAAATTCCATACAACTTTAGTCAAGACATCATGTATGTTTTTTTTTCACACGCACACAGACTGTATTTTATTTTTACAAGAGATAAATCAACTGACACCAAGCACTGTAAATGGATGACCACAACAAAAGCAACAATGGTTGCAATTACCAAACACGAAACACACTCATACTATGTCATAATATTGACATTCAGTCCAGTAATCCTCCACTGTAACAGCTCATTTACTTTGCAGTGAAAGACATCATGCATTTTTAAATAATCAGCACTCACCTGAGGTCTTTAAAAATCAACATAAACATAATGTTGTGTTCTCTTTCATTTACTCTGGTTCTAAGTGGTCATTTCTAAACGAAAGTATTTAAGTATGTTAACGTCATCTTATAGCATCATATTTCAAATGACTACCGTGTCTCCAAAGATGAAATATGAGGAACTCACAATTAGGCTCTCCAAAGTTTTGCTCTCTGAATGTGTATGACCCTTCTGCTGAACTCCACACTGTTCATTATTCTCTGAGAATATTCTTTTTCTTGTATGGCCATCTCACATGCTCTTTCATTTCATGAAGTTTTTTCCTACAATGTTATGCCTAGTTTATTTCTGAGAATATGCATTATTTCAGAATGATATTTATAGACACAAAGACTTCTCTATAATTCCCTGAGAGTTTCAAGAACTCCTTCTTTTTTTTTTTTTTTTTAATACCTAGATTCTGAAGCTCTCCACAAAGCATTACTAAACTTGCATTTACATAAGTATCTACATATTAATCACACATTAATGCATTCACAATTGTATTATGATTTATTGCTAATTTTGGAGCTGTCTTATATACCACCCTCTTGGAAATCACTTTAATATTTGCACTTAGGACTTGAAAGAGAATGGATAAATAAAAACCTGAAGAATATGCAAATACAATTTATATATTTCTCATAAAATTAGGTGATTATCTAACCTTTATCCAGAAAAAAAGAAGAGCCCAGATACTCTGCAGGCATGATCCTCGAGAATGTGTGGTCTTCCAGCAGGAAAACATGCAGTAATCCATGTGGCAGGGCAGAGTTTACCTGTGACCAGCTGGGGTTAGTGACCTATGCATTCCTTACATGCAACATATCAGGAGTGGAAAAAGGGAATTTGTCCGTTGTGGCAATAAGTATAATGAAGATTTGTAGCAGGTCATGCTCATATGTTCAACACAGGTACAATCAAAAGTTTGCTCAATTCTGGTAGATCTAAGTCTGTATCTGTTACCTTGTCTTTAACGAGGAAATGTCAGAACTGACTTACCAAAAAAAAAGTGTTTTGTTTGTTTGTTTGTTTTAATTAGAGTCACGGTGAGTAAGGCAGAGTTCAGAACAGCTAATGTGACTTAGTGATTCTCTCATCAGGAAATACAGTTTCTACTTCCCTGTTTATTCTCCACATCCTGTAGTAAGTCAAGTTTCAATGAAAGATAAATCTACAGCGTGAAAAGAAAAGAAAACTTACAGGTGTTGATAGGGTCATTTTGACAGGTTTTACCACGTATGTCAGTGTTTCTGGGGATGGACACAAGCCAGAGCTCCCTACTCTGACATTTTCACTGATGTCATTCCCCTTGATCCTCAATTTGAAAGTGGATAAAAATGCTTTCTATGCTTTCTTCTTTAAGAAATTAAATAAAGAATGTTTTCTAGACATGATCCTCTAATGATCTGCAGTCAGTGGTCATCAACAGAGGAAAAGCACAGAATCTCATCCCCACAGAAGGGTGACATTCAGTCAGGTAAGAAAATTCTCCCCGAAATCAGAGCTTCATCTTTAACATGCAATCAAAGGCTTTCACAGGTTCTTCATCACTCTGCACTCAGCCCTACCATATGGGATTGGCTCTGAGAATCTCACATCAGATGACTGACAAACATGTCATAGTACACTGATCTGGTACCAGATCCTGCCTCTCTTAATGATCTCCCACAGGGACATTGGAATATTCTAGGATATTTCCTGGAGCCCTCTATTCTACACAGGTACACTTCCAAGTAGAAACAGAAGCTTGGATTCTCACTGGGACCCCTGCTCTGTCCAACCAACCTCTCTAGAAATATGATGTTCTAATCTCTCCTGATTAGAACATTTCAAGGTCTCTCCCTGTGCTAATTTAGTAAAGGTAAAAGAGAAACAAGAAAGAGCAAACTATGCAGGGAGCAATATATAAGATTCCTTTACTTAACGTATTTATCTGATATACCCAAATACTGAGAAATATAGATTCATTTCATAATGTTCAAGAAAAGAGGAGGAGGAACCTCCATGCCAACAGTATATATAAAATGGAATCAATATTGCATAAGCTCCAGCTTAAGCTTAGCTACGAGGTACTAACCCTTCTCATAAAGAAGCAATAGTTCTCCATCATTTGAAGCACACTGAGGACTCAGACAGCTGGACACTGAAGGTGTAGCCTCCTCACTCGAATTCTGTACCTGCATCACAGAGCAGTGAAATATTCCCAAAGAATTATTAAGGATGAGGGGGGGGGGGAGGCGAAATAAAAAAGATGAATCCATCGTCTGTCCTACCGTCTGTTCTGTCGGATATTACCACCATCTTGGCCCAATATGACCTTCCCACTTTTCTCTGGGTCTCCCTACTTTCCACCTCCATCCTCTCATTATATCTTACCTACACTTGGGAACGACTCTAGTTTTTCCACTTATCTTTATCAACAAGTAATCCAAATAGCAACTGTGTATATAACTCCTTAGAAACCTCAGGTCTGACTCAGTAATAATACATGACCTTCAAAGTCCAAAGTTTTCCTAATTCCCTTCATTATTATTTTTTTCTAATTTCCATGTACTTACACTCTTAAGACCTCCACTGTTCTCAGGTTCGTCTTCCCTGCAAAATCTGTCAACCTAGACATAGACTTAAGTACCACCCTCTAATTATCTCCTAGGGAATCCAGTTTTTAAAAAAGCCTCAGCAAGCCTTATGGACTTTATTAAAGACTCTTTAAGATAACCCATGGGAGATAGCAGCACACCCACAGATATCTACCTAATACACCCTCAGAGTAATTTTTTTTTTCTCTTTTATAAAGTCTCTTCTGGCCAATGAAGACTCTCAGCTCTTCTTCTTCAACATATGCAGTGTCTCACCCTTCTGATTACTCTCTGCTCTATCCCAGGTCCACTCCCTTTCCTGATATTACATTCTTTCCCAATTTTGTATGTTGGTAAAATCAAATAACATAAAATATAACATGTTAGTTATTATAAAGTGCACCGTTCAGTGATATTAAATGCATTCATATTATTGGGCGATCAACATCACCATTTATCTTTCTAATTCTTTTCTACGTTTTAAAACTGTAACTCTATATCCTTTAAATATAACTTTCCTTTTTGTTCCATAACCACCTGAAAAGCGTCATTGCCCTCCCAATTTCTATGGTTTTGACTACACTAAGTACCCCCATATAATTGAAATAAGTAGTTGTATTGTTATGACTCACTAAAAGTCACAAAAATGGCATTTTTGGTAGCTAAATTTCCTCAAGATTCATCCATGTTGTAGCATATTCCTAGATCTTTTCCTTTTTAACACTGAATAATATTGTATTATATGGGTATACCACACTTTGCTTATCCAGGAACTAGTGGATGAACACTTAGGTTGCTTTCATATTTTAGCTACTGTGATTATTACTGCTCTAAACACTGGAGTACAAATATTTCTTTAAGACCCTGATTTCAATACCTTTGGGTATACCTCATAGTAAAATTCCTGGATCATGTAGTAAGTCTATTTTTCAATATCTGAAAAATTGCCATACTCTTTTGCAAAGCAGCTGTATCATTCTGCATTCCCTCTGACATAGCACAATGGTTCCAACTCCCTCACATCCTCACCAATAGTTGTTTTCTGCTTGTGTATGTGTGTGTGTGCTTGTGTGTATATGCATGCACACAAATATATAAACATGCATTTAGTGATATGGAGCATCTATTCAAGTGCTTAGTCATTTGTACATCTTTGTGAAGAACCATCTATTCAAGTCTTTTATCCATTTTTGAATCAGGGTGTTTGCTTTTTGTTCAGTTGTAGGAGTTCTCTGTATATTCTGAATAGAAATCTCTTGTCAGATAGATGGCTCTGAAATATTTTCTCCCATCTTGTGGGTTGCCATTTTATTCTGTTTACATTTCTTTGATACACATTTTTTTTTTAACTTATGTACTGAAAATTGTTTATTTTTTTGTTAGCTGTACCTTTGTTGTTCCTTCGTTTCATATGGAGGAAAACACTGCCAAATCCAATATCATGAAGCTCTTGTCCTCTATCTTCTTCTAAGACTTTTTATATTATTAGGTCTTATATTTAGTTTCTTGATACGTTTTCATTAATTTTTGCATATGATGTTAGGTAAGGGTCCATCCTCTTTCTTTTGCATGTTGCCCACAAGACTTCTCAGCACCATGTGTTGAAAATACTATCCTTTCTACTTTGAAAAATCTTGGCAACTTGTCAAAAATCATTTGGCCATATATCAGGGTTTACTTCTGGGTGTTGTATTCTATTCTATTCTATTGGTCTTGAATAAGGGAGAAAATAGTATAACCTATCCAGGTTGATGAAGAACATAAAGAAAGACCAGGACTGAGAATTAGGAGGGCAATATAAAACAGCAGGGAGTAAAAGACAGTGTGAGAGAAGATCTTGTATTTGCGAGTTCATGGAAATAGGATCATGCTAAAACCACTAAACGCCTGCCTTTGAACAATACGGTAAATGTGCCAGCAAGAAACATAACACTTACCCATCTCTGGGAAATATAGTATGGGCATAAAGATAAACTACACACAAATATATTAAAAAGGGAAGGGTTTTCATGGTGTGAGAATATTGTGGCATTTGAAATACAATTTACTTCTGTTCTACCATTGTCTCTAAAATTTATCAAAGTGTATATACAAGCAATTCCAATTCTGGTAATGTGCTTGACAGGTTTATATATGAACTTCAGTAGAGCAGTAAATGTACATTCATAGTAGGACTGTTCCCTAAACCAAAAAACAAAACACAAAAACTGCAAAGACTAGAGTTCACTTTGTCAACACACATACAGATGCAATGATGGTTAACGGTCCGAAAACAGAAGGTGAGCATGGGTGCAAGAGGTTAATCCCCAGGCTGGGGTGGGGTGCAGAGTTTGAGGGTAACACAAGTAGAAAAGGCTTTTGTCCTATCCTTGATTTTTGAGGTATGGAAATTCACAGGTCACTACCTTCATTTCAAACTGAATGAATGCACTATTCAATTTTTTTAGACAGGCGAAGTAAACATGAGTGATAATAAATTTCAAACTGTCGCTAATCAAATAAGATACTAAGAAAACTTAAATAATATGATTTAGGAATGAAGTAGAGAGATTGTCCAACATGGTAGCATTCAAAGACCCAGAGCTTGATGCCTCTCATGGGCACACCAAAGTCACAACTGTTTACAGAACAGCAATTGATGAAAAAGGCCGGGACCTACCATAAAAGATGTTTTACAGCTAAAGATATAAGGAAGGCACCTCGACAAGACAGAAAGGAAGGGCAAAATCTCAATAGAGTCAAGACCCATACCACCAAGTGGGTGGCCCACAAATGGGAGGATAATTACAATTTCAGAGGTGCTCCCAGGTAGCAAGGGGTATGAAGCCATCATCAGGCTCCCAAGCCCAGGGATCCTGTTGTGGAAAGAAGAGCTCCTAGAAAGTTGGGCTTTGAAGACCAGTAGTGCTTATTTTCCAGAGAGCCAGAGGGATGTGGGAAATAGAGATTCCACTCTTAAAAGATGCTCACAAAATCCCACATGATCTGAGAATCAGAACAGAAGCAGTCATTTGAAAGGATCCCGGGTCACACCTACCTCCTGATCTTGGAGAGTCTCCCAGAGAGGCAAGAGGCAACTACAGCACAGCCTCAGGGACAGAGACACTGGCAGCAGCCATTCGGGGGAGCTCCTTCTACCTCGTGGACGCTGGTACCAGCAAGCATAATTTCAGAATCCTCCCTGTAGCTTATCAGCCTCAGGACCGAGCCCCACCCATTTCCACCAGACTACAGACGCAAGTACTAGGATGCTGCAGGCCAAGCAACTAACTGAGCAGGGGCATAGCCCCATCCACCAGCAAACAGGCTGCCTTCAGATCCTCTCAGTGCACAGCTGCCCCTGGACATGGGTCCAGCCACCAAAAGCCCCAGGACCAGCCTCCACACCTCAGTGGACAGGCACCAGCCCCAGAGTCCCTGGCCCCTCTGACAAGTGAGCCTGCTCTGGCCTTGGAGTCAGCCTCACCATCGGCAGGTGGTAACTGCACAGGGACTGGATGGAGCTTGGACCTACCCAACAGCAAACCTGCTTTAGCAGTGGGATCAGCCTCATACACCAACAGGCACACACCAGCTCCAGGAATACCACAGCCCAGCAGCCTGTGTAACCAGGCCACTTAATTGCAGGCCAGAAGCAGCCATGGACTCAGCTGGGTCCTGACCCTGCCCATCAGAATGCCAACACAAGATTAGGGATACCCCCGGCCCTGCAGAGAGCTGTGTCAGGAACAGTGATCCAACACCAACTCTGTGGCTCCTGGGCCCTGCAGCCAGAACGCAGAACCTGTCTCTTCCTCCCAGTAGCCAGCATAGCCCCAGAACCAGTGACTGGGCACTAGCCCTGATATCACCTGGACTGCAATTCTACCCATAAGTGAACCAGCACCAGATTTGGTGTCCCCCAGAGTTGTGCAGCCAGCTGCCTTATGATTTAGTCTCACCAAGCAGCACAGACAGCCTCCATACAAGGCAGAGCCTGGCAAACAAGCAGTCTGGGGGCAGCCAAGCCTACCAGACTACCCACAGTAGTCAGCCCGCCACAGCAGAAGAGCCCAAGCAGCCCACATAGGGGGTACACCTAGAATATATAGCTCTAGTGACCAGGGGAGAGGGGGCTGCTGGGACCCATAGGACAGCTCCTACAAAAGGCCACTTCCCCAAGGTCAGGAAATGTAACGAACCTACTACACACATAGCAATAAAAACAGGAAGTTAAGAAAAATGAGGTGACACAGAAACACGATCCAAATGAAGGACCAAGATAAGAATTCAGAAGAAGATCTAAGTGAAGTGGAGATAGCCAATCTCCTCAACAAAGGGTTCAAGGTAATGACTGTAAAGATGATCAAAGAACTCAGGAGAAGAATGGACGACCAGAGCAAGAAGTTAGAATTTTTTTTTAAAAAGAGTTAGACCATTAAAGAACAACAAAACAGAGATGAGGAATACAATAACCAAAATGAAAAATACATTAAAGGAAACTACTGTAGACTAAATGATACAGAGGAATGAATCAGAAAACTGAAGGACAGAGTACTGGCAATCACTGAAGATGAACGGTAAAACAATAGATTAAAATGAAATGAGGAAAGTTGAACAGACTTGTGAAACAACATCAAGTGTACTAATATTTGCATTATACTGGTCCCAGAAGCAAAAAAGGAAAGACAAAGCAGTGTAGAACATACCTGAAGACATAAGAGTTGAAAACTTCCCTAACCTGGGAAAGAAAACAGACATCCAAGTCCAATAAACACAGTAAGGCCAAAACAGGATCAACCCAAAGAGGACCACACCAAGACTCATTGTAATTAAAATGGAAAAAAAAATAAAGATAAAAAGACACTATTAAAAGGAGCAAAGGAAAAGTAACAAGTTACAAACATGGGAAATTGCATAAAGTTATCTGCTGACTTTTCAGGATAACCTCTGCATGCCAGAAGGGAGTGGCATGGTATATTTAAAGTCATGAAAGGGAAAAGCCTATAAGCAAAAATACTCTACCCAGCAAGGCTCTCCTTCAGATTTGATGGTGAGATCTAAAGTTTTACAGAGAAGCAAAACTAAAAGAGCTCAACATCGCCAAACCAGCTTTATGAGAAATCTTAAAGGGGCTTTTCTAAGTGAAAAAGAAAAGGTCACGATTGAAACATAAAAATTAGGAAAGGAAACCTACTAAATGAAAAACCTCATTGGTTAAGGCAAATATTCAACAAAGGTAGTAAATCAACCATGGACACAGCTAATAGGAAGGATGAAAAAAAAAAACAGTAATAAAATCATCTATATTCACAATAAGAAGTTAAGGGACACACAAAACAAGTAGATGTAAAATATAAGGTCAAATTCAGTAACTGTGGGGGAGCAGAGTAACAATGCAGGGTTGTTAGTGTCCATGTGAAATTAAGAGCTCAGCAACTTAAATAATCACACACACACACACACACACACACACACACACACACACATAAACAAAACTGAAAGAAATCCAAACATAATATTAAAGATAGTCCTCACATCACAGATGAAGGGAATAAAAGGGGAAGAAAGGAACACTGAAGAAATTAAAGAGGGATTCTAAAAATACCCAAGACAAATGAAAATGAACACAAAATGATCCAAAATCTATGGGACACAGCCAACGCAGTTCACAGGGGGAAGTTATAGTGATACAAGCTTATTCTTAGGAATCAAGAAAAATATCAAATAAACAACCTAACATTACACCTGAAGGAATTAGAAAAAGAAGAAAAAACAAAACTCAAAGCTGTCAGAAAGGAAAATTAAGAAAACTATACCATATGCAATGACATCAAAAAGAATAAGATACCTAGGAATAAACACACCTAAGCAGGTAAAAGACATGTGCTCAGAAATCTATCAGCCATTGGTGAAAGAAGTTGAAGACAACACAAAAAGATGGAAAAATATAGCATGTGCATCGACTGGAAGAATTAATACTGTTAAAATAACCATACTACCAAAGACAATCTACAGATTTAATGCAATCCCTATCAGAATACCAAAGCATTTTCACAGAACTTGAAAAAGTAATTTTAAAATTTGTATAGAAACACAAAGACCCCAAATAGCCAAACAATCTTGAGAAAGAACACAGCTGGAGGCATCACGCACCTTGACTTCAGACTATACTGCAAAGCGACAGTAATCAAAGAGAAAGGGACCAGAGCAAAAACAGACACAAAGATCACTGGAATAGAATAGAGATCCCAGAAGTAAGCCCACCCACTTATATTTAATTGATTTATGACAAAGCAGGCAATATGGAGAAAAAACTGTCTCTTCAATAAGTGGTACTGGGAAAACTGGTCAGCTACATGGAAAAGAATAAAATTAGATTATTTTAGCACACCATATATAAAATAAATGCAAAATTGAATAAAGGCCTAAATGTAGGACCAGAAACCATAAAACCCCTAGAGGAAAATATAGAACATTCTTCAACATAAATGATAGCAACAGTTTTAGGTTCAGTCTACTAAGGCAAATGAAATAAAAGCAAAAATAAACAAATGGGACTTCACTAAACTTAAAAGATTTTGCACAGCAAAGGAAACCAAAGACAAAATGAAAAGACAACCTGCTGAGGGAGAGACAATATTTGCACATGATAAGAGGTTAACATCAAAAAAGATGACCAAGCAAGGGTTCATACCTAAACTACAGAAACAGCACATACAACTCAATATCAAAAAAACACCCAAAATCTTTTTTTAAAAAATGAGAAGCCCTAAATAGACATTTTTTCCAAGGAAAAACTACATATAGACAGCCAGAACTCACAAAGATGCTAAACATAGCTAATCGGCAGTAAAATGCAAATCAAAACTGTGAGATATATCACCTCAGTCTTGTCAGAATGGCTGTCATCCAAAAGATCACAAATAACAAAGGTTAGTGAGGATGTGGAGAAAGGGAAACTCTTGTACACTCTTGATGTGAATGTGAAGTAGTGCAGCTACTGTGGAAAGCAGAATGGAGGTTCCACAAAAAACTAAAAATAGAACTACCATAATATCCAGCAATTTCACTGTTGGGTATATCAGAAGAAAACAAAAACACTATTTCAAAAAAAAATAACTGCACACCAATGTTCATAACAGTGTTATTTGCCATAGCCAAGATATAGAGTCAAACTAAGTGTTCATCAATAGCTTAGTGGATAAAAAAGATTTTTTATGATGACTTCAGCAAAAAATGAAATTTTGCCATTTGCAAGAACATGGATGGATTTGGAGGGTATTATGCTTAGTAAAATAAGCCGCAGAGAAAACAAGCATGGCATGTTATGAGAAAAAAAGCATGGTATGGTATGAGAAAACAAGCATGGTATGTTATCACTTACACGTGGCATCTAAAAAATTGAATACAATAACAACAAAAAAACAGACTCACAGATTAAAGAACAGACTAGTGGTTACCAGCAGGGAGAGATAGGGTGGAGGAGCAAAATAGTGGTAGGAGATTTTGAGGTACAATCCACTATGTATAAAATCAATAATCTACAGTGATGTACTGTATAGCATGGGGAATATAGCCACTCTTTTATAATAACTATAAATGGAGAAGAACCTAAACATTTATGAATCACTATGCTGTACCTCTGAAACTAATATAATAATGTAAATTAACTATAGATCAATAAAATATAAAGTAAGAAACAATAAAGGGGGGACACAGATTATTAGATAGAAATCAATTAAATAAACACAAGTTTTGGAAAGCAAGGAATTAAAAAACAACACGTAAGACACAACATTGGCATTTAAAGTGTACAATCTATTCATTTAAAAGAAATCATTTAAGTGGTAAAAAATGGTACCCATTCTCACAATTTTGTATATCTAGGATAAATTATTATCTACAAAAATATGTTACAAATATTCGCTCAAAAAGAAAGAGAAAATTGGGATAAACCCATTTTAGTATCCAAATTTAATATCAAAGTCTCTATGCAAAATTGATTTGAATAAGTTCTGTTAGCCACTTCTAGTTTCTTTGTGATGTAAAATCTTTTAAAGCATAAAAATCAGCTTTTCTACATTATTCCATTAGACATACATAGAAGTTAAAAGAAATGAGAAGACAGAACAATCAACCAGGAAGGTGAATTTACTGAGAAACAGTCATTCGTTCTCCCTCCTCCTTTTCTTTTCCTCCTTTTCCAGGTCTCTTTCGGTTCCGATCAAGAGAAATCTTGAGAGTTCTGAGAATATTTCTTTGAGGGCTTCAAATCACCATACCTACATCCTCTGCCACAACTACACACACGGGAACAAAAATCAACCTCTGCTATCTACTCACGTAGGAGGGATTCATGCAAAATAAACTCCTACATGGAGACCAACAGGTGAGTTTTCTACCTGTTCTTTCTAATGTCCTTCCATTATAGTAAATCCCACACATTATGAGGAAGAAACGGTTATGCGAGCTTTTCCTTGAAGTCAAAAAACTTGCATTCATTTCAAGTACCTGGTGATCATAGGGTACAGCCAGGGAAGGTGCCATCCCCCTTGGGGGGAGGGGCGGTGGATGGGCTCCCGCACCCATGCACCTCCTGATGCACAGATTCTGGAGAAACAAAGGGCGGTCACACCGCAGTCAGCCTGTCAGGCTGTCGGGCCACTGGGCAACCCGACCAGCCTGGAAGTGCCCCATCAGTTTGCTGAAAGCAAAACCCTGTCCCCCCTGTGAAGCCAGGCAATTTGGGTCAGAGAGTCAGAGGAGACTGGTAATCAACTCCTCCTCTCTGCTCACCTCCTTGGGGTTACAGCAACCCCATCTCCAAACCCAAATCTGACCCTGGAGTGCCAAACTGGGAGTGGCAGGTGGGCTCTGCCGGTGCTTCAGCGCCCTCTGGAGGTTGTCTGCTCTAATGGCAACTCTCAGCCCTTCCTCCTCCTCCTTCCCTAGTCCTGGGGGCTGCCTTGGCCTCCTGCAGCTGCTGGCCTGAATTCATTCTTCTTTTTTCTCCAATTACAATGAAGTGTCTTACAGAGGTTTGGAATCTCTTGAAGAAGGAAGATCTTTTAGCCAATACACCTTAACCGTGAGAAGTTGGTTTCAAGAATGAACCTGAAATACTGTATTTTTCTCCTGATGATTCCAAGGAGAGACAGCTCAAGTTTTCTAAATCATAAGAAAAACCAAGGTAAATCTGATATTCTGAGCCAGAGATGAAAAAGCAGTTTTTAGCACCCCCTCCTCATGTCATATGACCGGGATTTAAATCAATCAACTGCCACTGGTTTTTAAATCAAGTGACCCAACTTTAAATCCATCAGCTGCTTCCCTGTAACTCACGTGACTTGGCTTTGAATAGTAAGAAAAGCAGAGGTATAAAAATGATGTTCTGAACAATAAATGGAAAGACAACATTTTAGAAAGTTTTTTTCCTTTTCGAATGGACCATTCATTGCCTACAGAATAAAGGATTCCCTTGTGGATTTCTTGAACTGTAAACACTTACATTGTCTCCGTTGGCTTGATTGACTTAGATTTTGGGTTTTTTTGTTGTTGTTGTTGTCGTTAACATCTTTATTGGAGTATAATTGCTTTACCTTGTTGTGTTAGCTTCTGCTGTATAACAAAGTGAATCAACTATTCGTATACATATATCCCCATATCCTCTCCCTCTTGTGTCTCCCTCCCACCTTCCCTATCCCACCCCTCTAGGTGGTCACAAAGCACTGAGCTGATGTCCCTGTGCTATATGCAGCTGCTTCCCAATAGCTATCTATTTCACCTTTGGTAGTGTATATATGTCCACGCCACTCTCTCACTTCATCCCAGCTTACCCTTCCCGCTCCCTGTGTCCTCAGGTCCGTTCTCTACATCTACGTCTTTATTCCTCTGCAGCGACTCCTGCTAGGGACGGATACTTCCTTTTATGCTCAGGGAAATCCCCTAGTTTGAATATGATTTGAGTTTGATCCTGTTAAACCATCAGAACTTCCCACCAGAGATAAATGAGGAGATTCTGGCCTTTATTAGTATGCATGATGAACACGGGTGTCCTGGCTGTACTTGCCAACCCTCCTATTTTACCCACCTATTTTTATCCACCTTCCTCCCTGTGAGTACCTTTGACCAACCCTGAGTTCAGACTCCTGACCTATTACAGTGACTTTGTCAGCCTTTCTTTAAAAATGGACAGGTAATAAAACGAATTTAACCTAGAAGCAGCAGCTCAGTAAGGGAAATAAAATCATCAGAAGTTATCTAATCACAGCCACAGCCATCCAGGGCTCTGTCTTACCTGCTGGGTCATAAGAATGGGACCTTCCTAAACTTGAAGGGCATCCAATCAAATAAGTAAAGGTCTGCTCACCTCTGGCTCTTGGAGGGATTGCTAGGCACTCTACCCAGTGTATACTAACTGCAAAACACTGTCATGGTTGTGAAACACCTATGTTCCAGGAAAGCTTTTTGGGGTGCATGGGGAAGGTTTCTTTTTGACATCAAGCAAAAAATAAATCACCAAGCTCTTTGAGCACAGGGGTTCTTAAGAGGGCAGTAGAAGGAAGGAATGGGCAGAAAAGACGATCTCCAGTGAAGTGAAGGCCGTTTTTCCAAAAGAGTAGGATTTAGTCTCAGTTTAAGGAGAACACTTTTACATAGCTGGGACAGCGCCAAACTGCAGTTTAGGGAACGAGTGCTTCAAAAGAACAGTGCTTTAAAAGTCCTGGCAAGGCAGCAAGAGGATGAAGAGTTGGTTTTGCATAGTTTTGAACACAGGAGTAAAGAAGCAGAGGCATCTCTGACTAAAAGGCCCTGAGATCCTATGGCATCAATGGGTCAGTTGCAGGGGCAGGGGGTGTGGGGGGCGATATTTCTCTCTCAACGTCTCCCAGGGCAGCCACCCCTCCCGACCCCACACCCCCACTCCCTTCACCCTTCCTCCCTCCACTGTTGGGTCCCCAGGGACAGCACTTTTCAAGCTGGAGCCCTCAGGCACCATCTCTGCTGTCTGGATTCTTCCTGGAGCCTGGCAAGTTCTGGGACAGGAAGGCGGGTCTGCAAGGCCGCTGCGGTGCAGTCGGACCTGGAGACCTGGAGGGGAACTGGAGCCCTGAAGCCCACCCACGTCCTTGAAGCCGAGGGAGGAACACATCCTCCTAACAGTACTTCTCAGGGGTCAGCGTGCTCCCCACCCAACGGTGATCCATACTCACTTGAGGCAGCAAGGACTGCCTCTAACTGGCCCCCTCGATTCCGCCTTAAGGGTCCTCGCACATGTGTGATAGCGCAGGCCCCGGATCTCTTTAGTCAGCTGAGGCCAGTGCTGCCGGCATCCCTCCAGTCCCATCCCCCAGCCCCTCCCTCTGGGACTGTATCTAATAGAAGAAAGAGCACAGAGGAATTGGCTGAATCAAGGGACCTGGGAGCCTGGGGATGAGTTTGAAGACCGAGAACCTAAGGCGCAATTACATATTATTGGAAACTCTTGTGGAGTGTGTGGGGGGGGGAGGTTAGGAGGCTGAGAGGCTGAGTCGACCTGGTGAGTCCAGCCCCAGGACACCACACAGCCCTGTCCCCCTTTCCCTGCCATCAGACAAGCGGTGCCGCAACTCCAGCCGGGACTCTGCACTTCCCCCTCCCTGATTCTCCAGAAGAGCAGGTGGCCCCCCTCTGAGGGCAGGGCCAAGACAACGGACCAAGTCCCCCTGCACTAAGGCGCTACTGGAATCTCTTCCTGAACAGCAGTGCTGGCTTGGAGCGAACCCGTGCACCGCCAAAGTTGGTCTCGTCCTGCAGCTGAGGGACGCAGGCTTTAAGTCAGCTGCCTTGGCTTTAAATCAATCAGTCCCCCCTTTAAGTCAGGTGACCCGACTTTAAATCACTGTGTGCCCCTCAAGCCTGCCACTTCAAAAGTTGGGAACTTCACTTTGATCCCAGCACCTCACACAGCTGAATGCACACTGTAGTCACCCCCAAGCCTGGCTTACAGGCAGGATATAAGGTAAGGGGATGGGCTGCACACATGGTGAGGAGGGTGCACTTCATGTACCAGAAGGGTCCAGGTACTCTGGGTACAGCAAGCAGTGCACGATACAGCAGCTCCCTGGCAAAGCTGGTGATGCACAGGGGGAGCAGGCACACCCAGGCACGCAGAGGTTTCAGGCCGGGAGCTGGGGCACAGCCAGCCGGCAGGGTGTGAAAGCCGAGGATCTGAGCCTTCTTGAGAAAGGCAGACACAGAGGATGGATGAGAAACAAAGAACAGATGAAACATGGATTTGAAAAGCACACCCTGCTCTTGAAATTGGGGTGGGGTCACCCCAGATTTGAGTCTTCTTACGCCCCAGTACCTAGTGCTTTGGCATTTGCCCAATTACTTATAAAATGTGACTGATAATATCTAAACCATAGAATACTGCATTTGGAGTGGTTTTGCGTGTTTATGTTTCTATAGTGGAATAATCTTTTCTACAAGAAAAATGTACACAATCTGAAATAAATTCAAACCCCTCTTTAAAAAGTACTATATCGGACTTCCCTGGTGGCGCAGTGGTTAAGAATCTGCCTGCCAAGGCAGGGGACATGGGTTCGAGCCCTGGTCAGGGAAGATCCCACATGCCGCGGAGTAGCTAAGCCCATGGGCCACAACTACTGAGCCTGCAGACCACAACTACTGAAGCCCGCGTGCCTAGAACCGGTGCTCCACAACAAGCGCAGCAAGAGAAGCCACCGCAATGAGAAGCCCGCGCACCGCAACAAAGAGTAGCCCCCGCTTGCCGCAACTAGAGAAAGCCTGTGCATAGCAACGAAGACCCAACGCAGCCAAAAACACATTAATTAATTAATTAGTTAACTATTTTAAAAAGGTACTATATCCTTCTGTACAGCTTCTCTGGGAAGAACAGAGAGATGGCGTAGGAGAGTGAGAAAGACCAATATTTAGTGCACATCTCTCATGCAGGTGCTCTGCTGGCTCAGATAGATTTATGCCCACTTTACACAGGAGGAAATAGTCTCAGAGAGGTTTAGTAATTTTCCCAAAGCCAAACAGCTATGGAGTGGCAGAACCAAGATCTGAACCAAGTCTGTTACCTTCAAAGCCTAAGTCCTCATCACAGCAAAACTCAATTAATATTTACATTTATCGAATTACATTGCAACCTGGGGAGTTCTTGGCACAATCCTGAATAAGAGTGAGAAAGAAAGAAATAGCATTGTTCCTACAGTCAACCCAAATTTTTGGAGCAGCTCCTAGATGCCTGGCCCTTTTTGGGGTTCAGCAGTGATGAAGACAGGAAGAGTCCTGCTTTCATGAACCACGTAGTGGGGAGGAGAGACGGGTGCAACTTGGGTGAGGGATTTCACCTTGCTGGACCTCTGTTTTGTCATCTGGAAAATGGGATGGGTGTTCCTCATTTTCTGGGATTGTCCAGCCCTCACATTCTCTGATTCCATAAGAAGCATTTGTTTTCCTGTTTCTTTAAACTTCATTCAGGCCGTGAGCTGTGATGAATGTTGTTAGCTGCTCCCCAAAGCACTCTATTCCCACCCTTTTCCTGTGATCAGGTCTTTCCCGAAACATGACTCACAGTCAGTCAGTCAAGTCACAGAACCTAAGGGGCACCCAGCAGAAAAATTCCAACCCTTGCTTCCCAGGAGCTCTGCGGTCTACCTGCCAGGTAAACTTAACTCACCTGGCACAAGGTGGCCATCCCTGGTTTCACATCAACATGATCTCAGGCACAAACCTCCTTGTTTTTCCATTTTGTCTTTAAGTTACTTGTTGAAACAACTGCACAAATATGACAAAGGTATAAAATCAGGCATCTTCTGCCCCCAGTGTCTACTAATAAATGATTTTCTGCCACTTTAATGATAAAGATAGAACATTTCAACATTCTGCTACCCTTATTATTTGTCATTTTTGTTGATATTTCTATTGACTACATCTTTCAGTATTTTAACAATGGAACATTTATTTAGGTTGTTCCAGACCCAGCCTTTAGTGGTAAAGGTTTTGTTGTTATATTTCTATTATGTTTCCTTTAAAAATCATTATCCTATTTAAATGGATTAAGTCAATTCTATAGGCATTTATCTTATGATATTGATGAAATTGATACATAGAGGGCAGTAGTACAAGTTGATTGGACTTGAGAACCTCTATTAGCACAGTTAAGTATAAATATTGTCTATATGTAAACCAAAGTACAGGCCGAGTGAGATTCTCCGACTTTTTTTCACTGTCTGCCCCTCAAGCCGGTGGGAAATGGAATATTTCTTGCCCTATCAGTAAACAAAGGATGTCACAGTCTTCAGCACTTGCAGCCCTCCAATGTGAGCCGGCGGGCCCTCAGGCACTCAGGATATGCAAATACGGAATGCAGGCCCCAGAGAGCTGAGGTGCATATCAAAGGAAGGATTTCAGTGAGTGAGCCCAGGCAAAGAAAAGCGCTGCATTCCTCACCTTGGGAGAGCTGGTTTTCCTTAGTTAACAATCACCTTTTGATGTTCCCCATTACCTGCGCCAGTCCCCTGCCCTGTCCCCTCCCCCCGGTACTTTAGCTCAGGGAGGAAGGAGCGCAGAGGGACTCGGCTGAATAAGGGGCCTGCGCGCCTCGGGAGGAGTTTTCAGCCGCTTTCCCCGCAGTCGGGAGGAGGGGCGCTGACGCTGCAGCCGGACCCTGCGCCTCCCTTGCCCCGTTTCCCCTCAGGACGCTCAGGCCGACCCCCTCCCCACGCCCACCAGGCCTCGCGAGCCAGGCCGAGGGCAGGGGCGGGAGGAGGGACCGAAGTTCCCGGGGACCAGACGCTGGAGGCCGCTCTTTCTGCACAGCAGCGGCGGGCGGCAGCGAACCCCTGCCCCTCAGAAGCTGGTGTTGTGCTGCCGCCCGGGCACCAGACCAGGCGGAGGGTCGGCGCCCACTTACCCGGCCCGCCGTCCCCGCGACTGTCACGGCTTCGGCCGCCGGGGCACCTCCAGAGCCGGCAGCCTCAGTGAGGTCGCCCTCCCCTCGGGCTCTGGGGCAGTTCCGTGAAGGCGGAAGGAAGAGACCCCGCCCGAGCCGGGAGTTCCAGCTCTGAGGAAACGCGGGCTCTGTTCAGCGCGCAGTGGGTGGGACCGCTCTGCCCCGAGGCCTTCCGGGAGGGAGCGGGGCGGCGGGGGAGGGAGCCGCCAGGAGCGCAGGGCCCCGTCGGGGGTCCTGGAGGGGCGGCCCGGCCTGGGGGCCACGCCCACTGTGGCCGCAGCCCAGGCCTTTTTCCTGGAATCCTACACAAAAAGTTAGAAAGATACACAGTCTATAGTAAATATTCACAAATGATTGTTGCTGCTGTGCTCACTATTCTATTAAAGGTGTAAAATCCATAAAACACTTTAAGTTCAAAATTAAATATGAATTTTTACCTTTCTAATTATGTCTCTGATATTCACAGTTGTGGTTAATGAATCAGAGACTGTGGCATCACTACTTAAAAATGAGCTTGTTAAAAAAATAGAACTCAGGCCCACCGGACCTACTGAATCACAATCTGCCCTTTTACAATCTCCCCAGTGTACTTGTGTACCCATGAATAGTTGAAAGGTACATTTCTACCTCGACAGGTCTTTTCTCTATGAGAAATACACACATTTTATCCAGTTTGATATAAATAAAACACTCAAAAATGCATATGCCTGTGTTGAAACCATCATTTTATCATTTCTTTTCCAGACAAGTATAGTCTCTATACTGGTTTTGTGGATCACATGCCATACTCTTTTCTTGTAGTTAGAAATAAGGTAGAGAAAGTTACTTTGTAAATATATATATATATATATATATATATATATATATATATATATATATATATATATATTATATATATATATATATTAGTGGATAATTGAAGACACTCTTGTAAATTAAAACCTTCTCTTAACTTGCTGTTTTCTTCTTGGGTCATATTATGAACTCTTCCCGTGGCCACATGGCATGTGTACTTTTAATTTCAGGGACTGCTGACATTCCAGGATGTGGCCATAGATTTCTGTCAAGAGGAGTGAGAAAGCATGGACCAAGATCAATGGGAATTGTACAGGGATGTGATGTTATAGAAGTATAGGAACCTTCTCTCCTTGGGTGAGGATACCTTCCTTCCAGAATTCCTTATCCAACCACAGGGTTTCGAGTCCTTCATTTGTACAATGTCTCCTGGAATCTTCTGCTTCCTACAATAGGGTTTCAGATTGCAACGTTTCAGGAAAGATTGGGAGTTTGTGGGTATAATTTTTCTTATTCTTTTAAAATTGCAGCCTCCCTTTTAATATACTTTGTAACTGCTTGGGATGTGTCTATATGAACTGTGCACTATATGCTTCTGTTATAGTCCTTACAATATTTTATTGTCTTATTTTCTGTAACCATTTTTCATGGATTCTTTGGGCTTAAGGTATATTAAAAGGGAGACTGCGATTCTCCCTTTAAAAGGGGACTTATTAAAAGGGGACTTCCCTGGTGATGCAGTGATTAAGAATTCGCCTGCCAATGCAGGGGACCCGGTTCGATCCCCGGCCCGGGAAGATCTCACGTGCCACGGAACAACTAAGCCAGTGGGCCACAACTACTGAGTCTGCACGCCACAACTACTGAAGCCGGTGTGTCTTGAGCCCGCGCGCCATTTATTTTTTGGAGAATAAAACCACTTCTGAGTGATTAAAATTTAGGCCAGCTAGTCAAAATGCTTTATCACCTGTTCTTCTAAAACACTGATCAATGGAACAAGTTTTACTAGGGATAACAGTGTAATTGTATTCTGGAGTTCATATGGGCAATATGGTTTATGACCTTGATGCTGGATCACGACATTTCAATGGTATAACTGCTATTAATTGTTCTGTTTGTTCAACGATTAAAGTCTCACGTGATCTGAGTTCAGACTGGAGTCATCCTGGTTGGTTTCTGTCTATTGCAGATTTCTTCCAGTATGAAAGGACAAGAGCAATACGGCTTACTTTACAAAATATTTTCAAACTAAATGATGATATAATCTACATTCAATTAATTTATACATACCCTACTGTAGAACAGGGTTCGTTACGCTGGCAGAGCCCAGTAATTATGTAAAACTGAAACTTTTTCTGCACTGGTTCAAGTCCTCTTCCTAAGAATGTGTTTATAATCAACATTGTTTCACAAATTACCCAATTTAATTCACCATAGCATTCCTCATATTAACTAAATGGAAAATCCTAGGCTATATACAAATCCAGAAAGCACCAAAAATCATCAGCCCCCATGGATGATTACAACCCATTGCTGAGGCTTTCAAATTCCTTATTAAGGAACCACTATATCCATCAACATCATCAATTTATATATTATTGCCCCAATGCTGGCCTTAACCCTGGCTCTCACAACATGAATTCCTCTTCCCATATCTTATCCACTAATTAGTATAAAGGTAGGCATATTATTTCTATTAGCCATATCACACCTAGCCATTTATTCCATCCTCAGATCTGGATGAACTTCACATTCAAAATACTCACTCACTGGAGCTCTAGGAACAATAGCACAGACAATCATCTCATATGAAGTAATGTAGCAGTTATTCTCTTCTCAGTCTTACTGATAAATGGATCATTTACACTTTCAACAGTAATTATTACACTAGAACACCTATGACTAATTTTCTCCTGACCCCTACCCAGAATTTGATTATCTCCACAGTAGCAGAAATCCAATGAAGCCCCACTTGATTTAACAGAAGTAGCATCAAAACCTGTATATGTCTTCAATGTAGAAAATGTAGCAGGCCCATTCACCCCGTCCCTCCTAGAGAATATGTCCATTTCCCTATAATAAACATTTCCACAGCAATCTATTTTTAGGAGCATTCGACAATCCCTAGGTGCCAGAATTATATACAACCCAAGTCATCATTAAAACACATCTAACAATCTCCTTTCTATGAATTTGAGCCTCCTACCTACAATTTTGATATGATCAACGCATACATCTCTTATAAAAAGTTTTTTTTACGACTAACATTAACCCTATGTATATGAGAGTTTTCACTACTTGTCATCATACCAGGCAACCCACCACAAATTTAAGAAATATGTCTGACAAAAGAGTTACTTTGATAGAGTAAATCATAGAGGTTTCAATGCTCTTATTCCTGGAATTGAATTCTTCCTAATAATTTTACATTCTCCATGCTACCTACCACATTACACCACATGCTATATAGTAAAGTTCTCTAAGTAAGCTTCAGGCCCATACCCCCAAAATATTTTTGTATATCCTTCCTGTGCAAATAAACTCTCATTGTTTTTACCATCATTCTACTGACCATTTTCTCAGGAAATGTAATTGTATAACCAGCTCACACTGGTTAATGGTATCCCCATTCTAATAAAAAACATGAACCCATAAGCTACAGAAGCATCCAACAAATATTTCCTAAAACAGTCCACCACATCAATACTACTTATAATGGCTATTATCATTAATCTAATATACTCTGGTCAAAGAGCACAATGAATAACAAAAATCTTTAATCCAGCAGCACCCACCCTCATGACAATCGCCCTTGTCACAAAAGTAGGACTTTCCCCATTTCACTTCTGAGTGCCTGAAGTCACACAAGGCATCCCATGAACAGCAGACCTGATGCTATCAACATGACAAAATTGCACCCCTATCAGTTTTATACCACATGTCACCATCCATCAACCTAAATATACTATTAATCATAGTGATATTATAAATCATAGCTGGAGGCTGAGGCAGACTTCGCCATACTCACCTGGAAAATATTACACGCTCCTCATCAATTGCCCATATAGGATGAATAACAGCTATTATAATGTATATTCAGATTATAACAATCCAAAACATACTAATTTATATCATAACAACACTACCTTCTTCTTATTTATGCCCAGATCATGTACTACAAGAGTATCATTATCACACACATGAGATAAAACACCTCCCATCACAATCATTTTCCTCACCATTATAGTATCATTAGGACATCGCCCATCACTATCAGGGTTTCTACCCAAATGAATAATTATCCAAGAGATAACAAAAACGACAACATCATTCTACCAACACTAATAGCCATTATAGCAGTCCTCAGCATATATTTCTACTTGCAGCTAACATACTCCACATCACTAACTATATTCCCTTCATTAAACAACACAAACACAAAACAATTTGAACATACAAAGAAATAACCTTCCTATCATTACCAATCATAATACCCACACGATTACTACACACAACACCCATTCTATCGGTGCTGGACTAGGAATTTAGGTTAGTTCAGACCAAGAGCTTTCAAAACCCTAAACAAGTGAAATTTACTTAATTCCTAAAAATAAGGATTGCAAGACTTTATTCTACATCAATTGAATGTAAAGCAAACACTGTATTTAAGCCAAATCTTTAGGAGATTGATGAGTTTTAACCCCAGGAAACTTTAGTTAACAGGCAAATCCTCTAGTCAACTGGCTTCAGTCTACTTCTCCTTCATTTGAGAAAGAAAAAAAGAAGAAAAAAAAGCAGGAAAATCACTGGCAGAATTGAAGCTGCTTCTCTGAAGTTACAATTCAATTTGTTGATTCACCACAGGGTTTGCCAGAAAGAGGGCTCAATCTCTGTCTTTAGATTTACAGTCTAATGCTAACTCAGTCATTTTACCTCTGTTCATACACTGCTGATTATTTTCAACAAATCACAAAGATATCGGCATTTTATATTTACTATTTGGTGCTTGAGCTGGAGTAGCAGGCAGCACCTTAATTATATTAATCGAGGCTGAGCTATGCTGACCTGGACCGCTACTTGGAGATGCCCAAATCTGTAAGGTAGTCATAACAGTCCCTGCACTTGTAATAATTTTCTTTATAGCTGTACCCGTTATGATTGCAGGCTTTGAAAACTGACTTGGGCCACTAATAACTCAGACACCTGAAGTAGCATTTCCCCCAATAAATCATATAAACTTTTGACTACTTCCCCCATCATTCTTACTCCTACTCATATCACCAATAGTAGAAGCTGGTTCTGGTACCAGTGGAACCGTGTATTCAGCTCTAGCCTGCAATCTGGCCCATGCAGGAGCCTCTGTCGACCTAACTGTTTTCTCCTTACATTTAGCAGGTGTCTCCTCAATTCTTTGTATTATTACTTTTATTACTATAGTCTTTAACACAAAACCAGCAGTCATATCCCAATACCAAACACCATTATTTGTTTAATCTTCCCCAACTATAGCCATATTACTATAATTACCAATCTCAGTCCAAGCAGCCAGAATTGCCATGCTGCTAAGAGATAGAAATCTAAACACTACTTTCTTTGACCCTGCAGGAGGAGACCGAATCCTATACCAACACCTATGTTGATACTTTGCTCACCCTGAAGTCTGTATTCATGGCCTAACAGGGTTTGTTATAAACTCACATATCATTACATACTATTTAGGACAAAAATTGCCTTTCAGCTATCTGGGAATAGTATGAGTCATGTCCACTGGTTTTTTAGGAGTTCTCTTGTGGGCCCATCATATGTTTACCATAGGGATAGCTGTGGACTCAGGAGCATACTTTGCATCAGCTACCGTAATTACTTCTATCCCTACAGGAGTAAAAGTATCTAGCTGATTAGCAACTCTTTATTTAATTTTTGTTTTTCTTTTCTTTTTTTTTTGTGGCTGAGTTGGGTCTTGGTTGCTGCGCATGGGCTTTCTCTGGTTGCGGTGAGCGGCAGCTACTCTTCGTTGCGGTGTGCGGCCCTTTCATTGCAGTGGCTTCTCTTGTTGCAGAGCACGGCCTCTAGGCGCGTGGGCTTCAGTAGTTGTGGCTTGCGGGCTCTAGAGGGCAGGCTCAGTAGTTGTGGCACACGGGCTTTTTGCTCCGCGGCATGTGGAATCTTCCCAGACAAGGGCTCGACCCCGTGTCCCCTGCATTGGCAGGCGAATTCTTAACCACTGCGTCACCAGGGAAGTCCCTGGTTAGCAACTGTTCACGGAGGTAATACTATATGACCTCCCACTATATTATGAGTTTTAGGCTTTAGTTTTTCTTTTTACAGTAGGTGGTTTGACAGGAATCATCTTAGCCATCTCATCCCCAGACATTGTCCTCCAGGATACATACTATGTAGTAGCACACTTCCATGACCTAATGTCCATGGGAGCAGTCTTCACTATTATAGGAGGCTTCCTACACTGATTCCCACTATTCTCAGGTTATACAGTTAACTCAGCATGAGCAAAAATTCACTTCACAAGTACATTTGTAGTAGTAAATATGACTTCCTGCAGCACTTTCGTGGCCTCTCAGGGATGTCACTACGTTAGTCTGAGTACCCTGAGGCACACACAACATGAAATATTTTGTCTTTAGGCTCATTCATCTCAGTAGCAGCAGTAATGCTAATAATCTTCATACTTTGAAAAGCATTTGTGTCTAAACAAGAAGTCTTAGCAGTGGAAATTGCTACTCCTAACCTAGAATGGTTACACGGATGTCCTCCACCATATCCTATGTTTCAAGATCCTCCCTATGGAAATGTAAAATAAGGAAGGACTCAAGTCCTTTTCAACCAGTTTCAAGCCAACACCATAACAATTATGTCTTCCTCAATAAATGAGATAAAAGTAAAAAGTGATGTAGCTTTGTCAAAGTTAAATGATAGGCTAAAATCCTGTACATCACTAAGGCATATCAATTTCATCTAGGCTCTCAAGATACAACATCACCGATTATGGTAGAACTTTTACATTTTCTTCATCACACATTAATAGTGATTTTTAAAATAAGTTCTCTTGTCCTCTATATCATTTCACTAATATTGACATCTAAACTCATATGCATACAATAGATGCACAGGTAGAGAAAATGTGAACAATTTACTAGCTATTATTGTAATCTTAATTGCCCTATCATCATTGTGAATCCTTTACATGATACATGAAATCAATAACTCTTCCCAAACCATAAAAAACTATGGGTCAGTAATGATACTGAAGCTACAAATACACAGATTATGAAGATTTAAATGTTGACTCCTCTGTAATCCCCACATCAGAGCTAAAACCAGGAGAATAATGACTAATAGAAGTCAACAACCGAGTAGTTAGGGATAGTCATTGAATATTAGTTTCATCTGAAATTGTTGTACACTCCGGAGTTGTTCCTTCTCAGGCCTAAAAAGAGCTGCTATCCCAGGACGCCTAACTTAAAGAATCCTAATATCAACAGGACCAGGCCTATGTTGTGGACAAGAGAGCTCGTTTTCCTGAGTTCAAAGACAGGACAGAGGGATATGGCTGAGATATGGGGTGAATCTGGAGCCCATGGGGATGCACTCTCCAAGCTCCAGTATAGGAATGGGGCCTCTAGGGTCCCAGGCCACCCACCACGCCCTCTCGAGCAGGATCTGGGCAACATTCCCTGTCAGTGATGAGGTAGCCCTAGCACTTGTCACGCCCCGATGTCGTGTCCTATGTGGGCCCCATGCTCTTGGGACCACACCCCACACTCTGCAGGTCCATGCTACAGGGTCCTTCATGCCTCAGGAGTAGAGACCACACAGCAAGCAGTTCCCTCCCCAACCAGCAGGAGGAGGGGAGGAGAGCAGGGGCACCAGGGGACTCTCACTCAGACAACACCCCAGCGGTGCCAGCGGGGACAGTGATGATGCAGATGAGGCACAGACCAAGAGATGGGACCAGAGGACCCAAAAGGCAGCTGGTCAGGTCCTGGCTCACCTGCACCCCGGACACCTTTGTCCCGCATACACCCCCTTCCTCATACACCCTCTCCTTAAATGCAGATTCTTCAGATGCAAACAGGCAGAGCTTCAGATTGAAAGTCAGCTCTTCCAAAATGACCCGTCAGCAAACACTGCAGGATTCCACTCCAGTGGGTGCCCTGGAGTCGACAACTCAGGGACTGAAGTGGATATCGGTGCCAGGGGCAGTGGGAGGGAATGGGGAATGAGACTTTCATGGTTGTGGAATTTTGGTTTTGCAAGATGAAAAGTTCTAGGGATGGTGGTGATGGCTCCACGAGAAAGTGAATATATCTGAGGCCTCAGAAACGTGCACTTAAAATGGTGATGATGGTAAAGGGTATGTGACGTGTGTTTTATTTCACTTAAAATAAATTCTTAAAATAATGTCTTGTTAATTGAGATTCCATTTCGACTCCCCTTCATCACAAATGTCGGAGGCCCAGACACAGTCCCCTACCTTAGGGGCCATCACGGTACCCTCACAGAGCACGTGGGAGACCATTCTTAGGGGGGACTAGTCTGTGCTCACCTGACCTCTGTCCAGGGGGACCCAGGCAGTGGTGACCCCCATAGATTAGACATATGATATACTATAGTATTAATATGATACCACCAAGTGTTGTCACTCACCGGAACACAGAGCAGCAACCCACTCAAACATGCCTGACCTCATATGATTGTGACAAGATGAAGAGAAGAAAAGGAACCACAGGTTAATCAGGACAACACCCTTAATGCAGAGGTTGGAAATCTCAAAGGGGACAGGACACACTGCAGGCAAAGAGCGCATATGCGGTCTCCCCATACATGTGATCCTGACCCATGCAGGTATGGTGAGACCCACACAGTCCCCGCACCTTATACCTGGGGCCACACATCCACACTCACCAGGGTGACCCACCTCCCCAGACCCCTCCACCTGGGTCACATGTCCACAGTCCCAGGGTGACCTCACCTCCCCAGACCCTGCACCTGGGGTCACACGTCCCCTTGGTCAGGACACCATGGCTCTGCAGGGGGCTCCCCCAATGTGGAAACAAGCTGGGTCCCTGGGACCTCCTGGGATGGGAAAAAGTGTCAGGTGGGTCTCCTTTCCCCACACTTGTCCCAGAGGAGTCCTCCTCTTCTCACTTTGGTTCTGTGTGATTTTAAAGCTTTCATACTAGAGTTGAACACACGACCCTGGTGCTGGCATGCTCAGTCCTTTCTCGTCTCACTTACATGTTGAGAAAACTCACAGGACAGCAGGGCTGAAAGCCGAGGGGCAGCTCTGGACTCTGCTGAGTAGGGACGGTAGACTGGAGGGAGAGCTCAGCAGCAGCCTCAGCTGTCACCCATCGGCCTTTTGCCCGATCTGCGTGCCCTGCAATCAATTCACCAGCTAAACCTGCTTCCCTATGCACCATGCACGTGCTGGTAAATTGGAATTATTGCCAGGTAGTCCTCCTGAGGATTCTCCATGAGCCCCAGGGAAGGTGAACCTTGCAGGGATTAAGACTAAGGCCCCGACCATAGCACTGACCCTTGGGAGGACCAGGTCACCACACTCAGAAGAGAGGCTGTTACGTAGACAAGCCCACCTCAGCTCCAGACCCCAGACATCTAAGCACTGACATTCCGATGCAGGCACGGAGCTTCCCAGTACTGAGGCCAGGCCGGGTCTCTACCCAGGTCCCCATAGTCCTAGCGTACACAGAACATGGTCAGGTCTAAATCTTCTTATTATAGACAACACATGGTCAGCTCTAAACATAATCAGTAGACAGGACATGCAGAGGTCTAAATCTACCATGTAGACACAACTTGATCATGTTTAAACTAGCTTAGGGCTGATCTCATAGGAGGTACAGATCACACACATGGGTCTCTCATCTTTGGACACCCACATCAGGAAACTGAACAAAATCTTTGTCATTAAACATTTCAACAGGCAAAACAGAAATGTTCCCAATTTCTCTGGCCACCTGATGGTCAGGATCCACGGGCGAGCCACGAACTTCTTAGAGTGCAGCCCAGTCTGCTGCCAGGACAGACAAGAAGTGGCCTGATTCCAGCCTCCCAGGCTTCCAGAAGGAGGCGGCCACACTGGAAGCCCAGGCAGGAGAGTCCTGCATGGTCCGGGCCGGGAGACCCGGTCTGTCCATTCGGCTGGCCGATTCCGGGCGGGGCACTCAGGGCCGCTGAGAGCCCTGCACTCAGGTCCTGCTTCCCTGCAGCGTGTGCGTGTGCGTGTGCGTGTGCGTGTGTGTGTGTGTGTGTGTGTGTGTAGAGGGGGCGGTGGCTGACGGCTCCCATGGCTCCCGTCCCGGGCTCCGCGCTGTCTTCGAGGGGAGGCACGGGGAGAGGTAGGGGTACAGAAGCCGTTGGAGAGGAGAACCCACCGCGGAACTCCTTGCACACTGGCTCGCCCCACCCGGAGACCCGCCTGCCCATCGTGGGCCGCATGTCACCGCCCAGCCCCCCACCCCCGAGGGCAGGGTGCCTGCTCTTTCAACAGCACAGGGTCTCACGTGAAGGAGACCCAGTGGGGACTGGCACCCCCCCCCACTCCTGATGCTGTGTTTGGGGAGAATGAACCCCCTTGACTGGGCGATGGGAGATGGGACCCTGTGTGGAAAGAGGTGGCGGCCCCATCCAAGTCGGGGCCTGGCTGAGAGATGGGAACACAGGAGCCAAGGGCAGGGCCTGGAGGCCAGGCCAACAGGAGGGGCACCCCCAGCCTTGGCCGGGCTCTCCATCGGTGACATTGTTGCTTTAGGGGACCTGGGGCAGGCGACTCAATGTAATGGGAGTCTAAACTGGACCCTGAATGGGGCTAAAAGAAGGTGTGAAGGATGTTACTGAGACAGTGACAGTCATTGGAAGACAAACTCTGTGTCAGGATATCCTGCTCCATCCATTTAAATCCCTGAGATCTGTGACCTTTACGTGGCTACGCAGGATTGTTAGAGCAGCTGCGTGCGGATATATCTGGGGCACAATTCAGTCTGCAACCAACTTGCAAGTGGTTCCAGCAAACACACAGGTGTGCGCACAGGCAGGCACAGCACACACACAAACATATGCACGTGCACAGCACAAATATATTCACACACTAGCATGTGAACACACATGCACCCATATGCCCATGCACACACTAATGTGTGCAAGTGCACACACCTATGCACATGCACAGCATAGGTATGCAAACAGGCACATGCACACGCATAGCACACACACAGGGAATAAAGTGAATCCGTAAAGCATTAATTCCTGAACACAAGTGAAGCTGACATGTATTTTTCCCTTTTCTTAGCCTTGATGTTTTCCACAACAAAAAGTTTAAGAAAAAAGTTAATGGCAAATGACTTTTGATTCATAGGACTTTCTGATGTTATTCCACAAATATTATGACAGGAGAAATGAATGTAGATATTACATGTGTCCACTAATGGATGAATGGAGAAGAAAAACACGGTCCATCAATACAAGGGGATGCTATTCAGCCTAAAAAGGAAGGCAATTCTGACACAGGCTGCAGCAGGGATGAACCTTGAGGGCATTATGCTCAGTGATGTAAGCTAAACACACACAAAAACAAACAGTGCTTGATCCACTCATACAAGGCCCCTAGAGCAGTCGGAAACATAGAGACATAAAGTAGGATGTTGAGTGCCAGGGGCTGAGGGAGGGACAATGGGGAGTGAGTGTTTAATGGGGACTGTTTCAATTTTGCAAGATGAAAAAGTTCTGGAGGATGATGGTGGTCAGGTTTGCACAACAGTGTGAATTACTTCTTGACCCTGAAATGTGCACTTAAAAATGGTTAAGATAGTAAAATTTATGTTATGTATATCTGACCACAATTTTTAAAACTTTTTAAAAAACAACAGGAAATAGTCCATGAATACCACAAGATGCACAACTTCACTAACAACAGAGGGATTAAAGCCATAAGAAAAATACTGTGCATACACCTACCAGAATGGCAGACATGAAAGACATAGTATCAAATATCAGCAGGATGTGGAGCAATGGAAAGCCTGATACGCAACGGGGGGATGCAACCACTTCTGAAACAATCGGGCCTCAGATAGCGAAGTCCCTGCACAGAGACCCACAGTGCTCATCCCAGTTGAACACAAACCCACCAGCCCTGCACCAGGACACACGGACATGGACTCGCAGCCACAGGAGCCAAACCTGAAAGAACCTGAAGGCCATCACAGGCGGATGCAGAAATGAACCATGCACGCTCCTATGAAGGAATATTCCACAGCTATGGAGTACATTTTGTTTAAAGGTAGTAAAACTATAAAAATTATTTTTTTTCAAAAATATATTTACAAGATGAAAGAATCTATAATTCTGGCACCTAGGGATTGTCGAATGCTTCTAAAAATAGATTGCTGTGGAAATGTTTATTATAGGGAAATTGACATATTCTCTAGGAGGGACGGGGTGAATGGGCCTGCTACATTTTCTACATTGAAGACATATACAGGTTTTGATGCTACTTCTGTTAAATCAAGTGGGGCTTCATTGGATTTCTGCTACTGCGGAAATAATCAAATTCTGGGTAGCGGTCAGGAGAAAATTAGTCATAGGTGTTCTAGTGTAATAATTACTGTTGAAAGTGTAAATGATCCATTTATCAGTAAGACTGAGAAGAGAATAACTGCTACATTACTTCATATGAGATGATTGTCTGTGTTATTGTTCCTAGAGCTCCAGTGAGTGAGTATTTTGAATGTGAAGTTCATCCAGATCTGAGGATGGAATAAATGCCTAGGTGTGATATGGCTAATAGAAATAATATGCCTACATTTATACTAATTAGTGGATAAGATATGGGAAGAGGAATTCATGTTGTGAGAGCCAGGGTTAAGGCTAGCATTGGGGCAATAATATATAAATTGATGATGTTGATGGACACAGTGGTTGTTTAATAAGTAATTTGAATGTCTCAGCAATGGGTTGTAATCATCCATGGGGGCTGATGATTTTTGGTGCTTTCTGGATTTGTATATAGCCTAGGATTTTCCATTTAGTTAATATGAGGAATGCTATGGTGAATTAAATTGGGTAATTTGTGAAAGAATGTTGATTATAAACACATTCTTAGGAAGAGGACCTGAACCAGTGCAGAAAAAGTTTCAGTTTTACATAATTACTGGGCTCTGCCAGCGTAACGAACCCTGTTCTACAGTAGGGTATGTATAAATTAATTGAATGTAGATTATATCATCATTTAGTTTGAAAATATTTTGTAAAGTAAGCCGTATTGCTCTTGTCCTTTCATACTGGAAGAAATCTGCAATAGACAGAAACCAACCAGGATGACTCCAGTCTGAACTCAGATCACGTGAGACTTTAATCGTTGAACAAACAGAACAATTAATAGCAGTTATACCATTGAAATGTCGTGATCCAGCATCAAGGTCATAAACCATATTGCCCATATGAACTCCAGAATACAATTACACTGTTATCCCTAGTAAAACTTGTTCCATTGATCAGTGTTTTAGAAGAACAGGTGATAAAGCATTTTGACTAGCTGGCCTAAATTTTAATCACTCAGAAGTGGTTTTATTCTCCAAAAAATAAATGGCGCGCGGGCTCAAGACACACCGGCTTCAGTAGTTGTGGCGTGCAGACTCAGTAGTTGTGGCCCACTGGCTTAGTTGTTCCGTGGCACGTGAGATCTTCCCGGGCCGGGGATCGAACCGGGTCCCCTGCATTGGCAGGCGAATTCTTAATCACTGCATCACCAGGGAAGTCCCCTTTTAATAAGTCCCCTTTTAAAGGGAGAATCGCAGTCTCCCTTTTAATATACCTTAAGCCCAAAGAATCCATGAAAAATGGTTACAGAAAATAAGACAATAAAATATTGTAAGGACTATAACAGAAGCATATAGTGCACAGTTCATATAGACACATCCCAAGCAGTTACAAAGTATATTAAAAGGGAGGCTGCAATTTTAAAAGAATAAGAAAAATTATACCCACAAACTCCCAATCTTTCCTGAAACGTTGCAATCTGAAACCCTATTGTAGGAAGCAGAAGATTCCAGGAGACATTGTACAAATGAAGGACTCGAAACCCTGTGGTTGGATAAGGAATTCTGGAAGGAAGGTATCCTCACCCAAGGAGAGAAGGTTCCTATACTTCTATAACATCACATCCCTGTACAATTCCCATTGATCTTGGTCCATGCTTTCTCACTCCTCTTGACAGAAATCTATGGCCACATCCTGGAATGTCAGCAGTCCCTGAAATTAAAAGTACACATGCCATGTGGCCACGGGAAGAGTTCATAATATGACCCAAGAAGAAAACAGCAAGTTAAGAGAAGGTTTTAATTTACAAGAGTGTCTTCAATTATCCACTAATATATATATATATATAAATATATATATATATATATATAAATATATATATATATATATATATATATATATATATATATATATTTTACAAAGTAACTTTCTCTACCTTATTTCTAACTACAAGAAAAGAGTATGGCATGTGATCCACAAAACCAGTATAGAGACTATACTTGTCTGGAAAAGAAATGATAAAATGATGGTTTCAACACAGGCATATGCATTTTTGAGTGTTTTATTTATATCAAACTGGATAAAATGTGTGTATTTCTCATAGAGAAAAGACCTGTCGAGGTAGAAATGTACCTTTCAACTATTCATGGGTACACAAGTACACTGGGGAGATTGTAAAAGGGCAGATTGTGATTCAGTAGGTCCGGTGGGCCTGAGTTCTATTTTTTTAACAAGCTCATTTTTAAGTAGTGATGCCACAGTCTCTGATTCATTAACCACAACTGTGAATATCAGAGACATAATTAGAAAGGTAAAAATTCATATTTAATTTTGAACTTAAAGTGTTTTATGGATTTTACACCTTTAATAGAATAGTGAGCACAGCAGCAACAATCATTTGTGAATATTTACTATAGACTGTGTATCTTTCTAACTTTTTGTGTAGGATTCCAGGAAAAAGGCCTGGGCTGCGGCCACAGTGGGCGTGGCCCCCAGGCCGGGCCGCCCCTCCAGGACCCCCAACGGGGCCCTGCGCTCCTGGCGGCTCCCTCCCCCGCCGCCCCGCTCCCTCCCGGAAGGCCTCGGGGCAGAGCGGTCCCACCCACTGCGCGCTGAACAGAGCCCGCGTTTCCTCAGAGCTGGAACTCCCGGCTCGGGCGGGGTCTCTTCCTTCCGCCTTCACGGAACTGCCCCAGAGCCCGAGGGGAGGGCGACCTCACTGAGGCTGCCGGCTCTGGAGGTGCCCCGGCGGCCGAAGCCGTGACAGTCGCGGGGACGGCGGGCCGGGTAAGTGGGCGCCGACCCTCCGCCTGGTCTGGTGCCCGGGCGGCAGCACAACACCAGCTTCTGAGGGGCAGGGGTTCGCTGCCGCCCGCCGCTGCTGTGCAGAAAGAGCGGCCTCCAGCGTCTGGTCCCCGGGAACTTCGGTCCCTCCTCCCGCCCCTGCCCTCGGCCTGGCTCGCGAGGCCTGGTGGGCGTGGGGAGGGGGTCGGCCTGAGCGTCCTGAGGGGAAACGGGGCAAGGGAGGCGCAGGGTCCGGCTGCAGCGTCAGCGCCCCTCCTCCCGACTGCGGGGAAAGCGGCTGAAAACTCCTCCCGAGGCGCGCAGGCCCCTTATTCAGCCGAGTCCCTCTGCGCTCCTTCCTCCCTGAGCTAAAGTACCGGGGGGAGGGGACAGGGCAGGGGACTGGCGCAGGTAATGGGGAACATCAAAAGGTGATTGTTAACTAAGGAAAACCAGCTCTCCCAAGGTGAGGAATGCAGCGCTTTTCTTTGCCTGGGCTCACTCACTGAAATCCTTCCTTTGATATGCACCTCAGCTCTCTGGGGCCTGCATTCCGTATTTGCATATCCTGAGTGCCTGAGGGCCCGCCGGCTCACATTGGAGGGCTGCAAGTGCTGAAGACTGTGACATCCTTTGTTTACTGATAGGGCAAGAAATATTCCATTTCCCACCGGCTTGAGGGGCAGACAGTGAAAAAAAGTCGGAGAATCTCACTCGGCCTGTACTTTGGTTTACATATAGACAATATTTATACTTAACTGTGCTAATAGAGGTTCTCAAGTCCAATCAACTTGTACTACTGCCCTCTATGTATCAATTTCATCAATATCATAAGATAAATGCCTATAGAATTGACTTAATCCATTTAAATAGGATAATGATTTTTAAAGGAAACATAATAGAAATATAACAACAAAACCTTTACCACTAAAGGCTGGGTCTGGAACAACCTAAATAAATGTTCCATTGTTAAAATACTGAAAGATGTAGTCAATAGAAATATCAACAAAAATGACAAATAATAAGGGTAGCAGAATGTTGAAATGTTCTATCTTTATCATTAAAGTGGCAGAAAATCATTTATTAGTAGACACTGGGGGCAGAAGATGCCTGATTTTATACCTTTGTCATATTTGTGCAGTTGTTTCAACAAGTAACTTAAAGACAAAATGGAAAAACAAGGAGGTTTGTGCCTGAGATCATGTTGATGTGAAACCAGGGATGGCCACCTTGTGCCAGGTGAGTTAAGTTTACCTGGCAGGTAGACCGCAGAGCTCCTGGGAAGCAAGGGTTGGAATTTTTCTGCTGGGTGCCCCTTAGGTTCTGTGACTTGACTGACTGACTGTGAGTCATGTTTCGGGAAAGACCTGATCACAGGAAAAGGGTGGGAATAGAGTGCTTTGGGGAGCAGCTAACAACATTCATCACAGCTCACGGCCTGAATGAAGTTTAAAGAAACAGGAAAACAAATGCTTCTTATGGAATCAGAGAATGTGAGGGCTGGACAATCCCAGAAAATGAGGAACACCCATCCCATTTTCCAGATGACAAAACAGAGGTCCAGCAAGGTGAAATCCCTCACCCAAGTTGCACCCGTCTCTCCTCCCCACTACGTGGTTCATGAAAGCAGGACTCTTCCTGTCTTCATCACTGCTGAACCCCAAAAAGGGCCAGGCATCTAGGAGCTGCTCCAAAAATTTGGGTTGACTGTAGGAACAATGCTATTTCTTTCTTTCTCACTCTTATTCAGGATTGTGCCAAGAACTCCCCAGGTTGCAATGTAATTCGATAAATGTAAATATTAATTGAGTTTTGCTGTGATGAGGACTTAGGCTTTGAAGGTAACAGACTTGGTTCAGATCTTGGTTCTGCCACTCCATAGCTGTTTGGCTTTGGGAAAATTACTAAACCTCTCTGAGACTATTTCCTCCTGTGTAAAGTGGGCATAAATCTATCTGAGCCAGCAGAGCACCTGCATGAGAGATGTGCACTAAATATTGGTCTTTCTCACTCTCCTACGCCATCTCTCTGTTCTTCCCAGAGAAGCTGTACAGAAGGATATAGTACCTTTTTAAAATAGTTAACTAATTAATTAATTAATGTGTTTTTGGCTGCGTTGGGTCTTCGTTGCTATGCACAGGCTTTCTCTAGTTGCGGCAAGCGGGGGCTACTCTTTGTTGCGGTGCGCGGGCTTCTCATTGCGGTGGCTTCTCTTGCTGCGCTTGTTGTGGAGCACCGGTTCTAGGCACGCGGGCTTCAGTAGTTGTGGTCTGCAGGCTCAGTAGTTGTGGCCCATGGGCTTAGCTACTCCGCGGCATGTGGGATCTTCCCTGACCAGGGCTCGAACCCATGTCCCCTGCCTTGGCAGGCAGATTCTTAACCACTGCGCCACCAGGGAAGTCCGATATAGTACTTTTTAAAGAGGGGTTTGAATTTATTTCAGATTGTGTACATTTTTCTTGTAGAAAAGATTATTCCACTATAGAAACATAAACACGCAAAACCACTCCAAATGCAGTATTCTATGGTTTAGATATTATCAGTCACATTTTATAAGTAATTGGGCAAATGCCAAAGCACTAGGTACTGGGGCGTAAGAAGACTCAAATCTGGGGTGACCCCACCCCAATTTCAAGAGCAGGGTGTGCTTTTCAAATCCATGTTTCATCTGTTCTTTGTTTCTCATCCATCCTCTGTGTCTGCCTTTCTCAAGAAGGCTCAGATCCTCGGCTTTCACACCCTGCCGGCTGGCTGTGCCCCAGCTCCCGGCCTGAAACCTCTGCGTGCCTGGGTGTGCCTGCTCCCCCTGTGCATCACCAGCTTTGCCAGGGAGCTGCTGTATCGTGCACTGCTTGCTGTACCCAGAGTACCTGGACCCTTCTGGTACATGAAGTGCACCCTCCTCACCATGTGTGCAGCCCATCCCCTTACCTTATATCCTGCCTGTAAGCCAGGCTTGGGGGTGACTACAGTGTGCATTCAGCTGTGTGAGGTGCTGGGATCAAAGTGAAGTTCCCAACTTTTGAAGTGGCAGGCTTGAGGGGCACACAGTGATTTAAAGTCGGGTCACCTGACTTAAAGGGGGGACTGATTGATTTAAAGCCAAGGCAGCTGACTTAAAGCCTGCGTCCCTCAGCTGCAGGACGAGACCAACTTTGGCGGTGCACGGGTTCGCTCCAAGCCAGCACTGCTGTTCAGGAAGAGATTCCAGTAGCGCCTTAGTGCAGGGGGACTTGGTCCGTTGTCTTGGCCCTGCCCTCAGAGGGGGGCCACCTGCTCTTCTGGAGGATCAGGGAGGGGGAAGTGCAGAGTCCCGGCTGGAGTTGCGGCACCGCTTGTCTGATGGCAGGGAAAGGGGGACAGGGCTGTGTGGTGTCCTGGGGCTGGACTCACCAGGTCGACTCAGCCTCTCAGCCTCCTAACCTCCCCCCCCCACACACTCCACAAGAGTTTCCAATAATATGTAATTGCGCCTTAGGTTCTCGGTCTTCAAACTCATCCCCAGGCTCCCAGGTCCCTTGATTCAGCCAATTCCTCTGTGCTCTTTCTTCTATTAGATACAGTCCCAGAGGGAGGGGCTGGGGGATGGGACTGGAGGGATGCCGGCAGCACTGGCCTCAGCTGACTAAAGAGATCCGGGGCCTGCGCTATCACACATGTGCGAGGACCCTTAAGGCGGAATCGAGGGGGCCAGTTAGAGGCAGTCCTTGCTGCCTCAAGTGAGTATGGATCACCGTTGGGTGGGGAGCACGCTGACCCCTGAGAAGTACTGTTAGGAGGATGTGTTCCTCCCTCGGCTTCAAGGACGTGGGTGGGCTTCAGGGCTCCAGTTCCCCTCCAGGCCTCCAGGTCCGACTGCACCGCAGCGGCCTTGCAGACCCGCCTTCCTGTCCCAGAACTTGCCAGGCTCCAGGAAGAATCCAGACAGCAGAGATGGTGCCTGAGGGCTCCAGCTTGAAAAGTGCTGTCCCTGGGGACCCAACAGTGGAGGGAGGAAGGGTGAAGGGAGTGGGGGTGTGGGGTCGGGAGGGGTGGCTGCCCTGGGAGACGTTGAGAGAGAAATATCGCCCCCCACACCCCCTGCCCCTGCAACTGACCCATTGATGCCATAGGATCTCAGGGCCTTTTAGTCAGAGATGCCTCTGCTTCTTTACTCCTGTGTTCAAAACTATGCAAAACCAACTCTTCATCCTCTTGCTGCCTTGCCAGGACTTTTAAAGCACTGTTCTTTTGAAGCACTCGTTCCCTAAACTGCAGTTTGGCGCTGTCCCAGCTATGTAAAAGTGTTCTCCTTAAACTGAGACTAAATCCTACTCTTTTGGAAAAACGGCCTTCACTTCACTGGAGATCGTCTTTTCTGCCCATTCCTTCCTTCTACTGCCCTCTTAAGAACCCCTGTGCTCAAAGAGCTTGGTGATTTATTTTTTGCTTGATGTCAAAAAGAAGCCTTCCCCATGCACCCCAAAAAGCTTTCCTGGAACATAGGTGTTTCACAACCATGACAGTGTTTTGCAGTTAGTATACACTGGGTAGAGTGCCTAGCAATCCCTCCAAGAGCCAGAGGTGAGCAGACCTTTACTTATTTGATTGGATGCCCTTCAAGTTTAGGAAGGTCCCATTCTTATGACCCAGCAGGTAAGACAGAGCCCTGGATGGCTGTGGCTGTGATTAGATAACTTCTGATGATTTTATTTCCCTTACTGAGCTGCTGCTTCTAGGTTAAATTCGTTTTATTACCTGTCCATTTTTAAAGAAAGGCTGACAAAGTCACTGTAACAGGTCAGGAGTCTGAACTCAGGGTTGGTCAAAGGTACTCACAGGGAGGAAGGTGGATAAAAATAGGTGGGTAAAATAGGAGGGTTGGCAAGTACAGCCAGGACACCCGTGTTCATCATGCATACTAATAAAGGCCAGAATCTCCTCATTTATCTCTGGTGGGAAGTTCTGATGGTTTCACAGGATCAAACTCAAATCATATTCAAACTAGGGGATTTCCCTGAGCATAAAAGGAAGTATCCGTCCCTAGCAGGAGTCGCTGCAGAGGAATAAAGACGTAGATGTAGAGAACGGACCTGAGGACACAGGGAGCGGGAAGGGTAAGCTGGGATGAAGTGAGAGAGTGGCGTGGACATATATACACTACCAAAGGTGAAATAGATAGCTATTGGGAAGCAGCTGCATATAGCACAGGGACATCAGCTCAGTGCTTTGTGACCACCTAGAGGGGTGGGATAGGGAAGGTGGGAGGGAGACACAAGAGGGAGAGGATATGGGGATATATGTATACGAATAGTTGATTCACTTTGTTATACAGCAGAAGCTAACACAACAAGGTAAAGCAATTATACTCCAATAAAGATGTTAACGACAACAACAACAACAAAAAAACCCAAAATCTAAGTCAATCAAGCCAACGGAGACAATGTAAGTGTTTACAGTTCAAGAAATCCACAAGGGAATCCTTTATTCTGTAGGCAATGAATGGTCCATTCGAAAAGGAAAAAAACTGTCTAAAATGTTGTCTTTCCATTTATTGTTCAGAACATCATTTTTATACCTCTGCTTTTCTTACTATTCAAAGCCAAGTCACGTGAGTTACAGGGAAGCAGCTGATGGATTTAAAGTTGGGTCACTTGATTTAAAAACCAGTGGCAGTTGATTGATTTAAATCCCGGTCATATGACATGAGGAGGGGGTGCTAAAAACTGCTTTTTCATCTCTGGCTCAGAATATCAGATTTACCTTGGTTTTTCTTATGATTTAGAAAACTTGAGCTGTCTCTCCTTGGAATCGTCAGGAGAAAAATACAGTATTTCAGGTTCATTCTTGAAACCAACTTCTCACGGTTAAGGTGTATTGGCTAAAAGATCTTCCTTCTTCAAGAGATTCCAAACCTCTGTAAGACACTTCATTGTAATTGGAGAAAAAAGAAGAATGAATTCAGGCCAGCAGCTGCAGGAGGCCAAGGCAGCCCCCAGGACTAGGGAAGGAGGAGGAGGAAGGGCTGAGTGTTGCCATTAGAGCAGACAACCTCCAGAGGGCGCTGAAGCACCGGCAGAGCCCACCTGCCACTCCCAGTTTGGCACTCCAGGGTCAGATTTGGGTTTGGAGATGGGGTTGCTGTAACCCCAAGGAGGTGAGCAGAGAGGAGGAGTTGATTACCGGTCTCCTCTGACTCTCTGACCCAAATTGCCTGGCTTCACAGGGGGGACAGGGTTTTGCTTTCAGCAAACTGATGGGGCACTTCCAGGCTGGTCGGGTTGCCCAGTGGCCCGACAGCCTGACAGGCTGACTGCGGTGTGACCGCCCTTTGTTTCTCCAGAATCTGTGCATCAGGAGGTGCATGGGTGCGGGAGCCCATCCACCGCCCCTCCCCCCAAGGGGGATGGCACCTTCCCTGGCTGTACCCTATGATCACCAGGTACTTGAAATGAATGCAAGTTTTTTGACTTCAAGGAAAAGCTCGCATAACCGTTTCTTCCTCATAATGTGTGGGATTTACTATAATGGAAGGACATTAGAAAGAACAGGTAGAAAACTCACCTGTTGGTCTCCATGTAGGAGTTTATTTTGCATGAATCCCTCCTACGTGAGTAGATAGCAGAGGTTGATTTTTGTTCCCGTGTGTGTAGTTGTGGCAGAGGATGTAGGTATGGTGATTTGAAGCCCTCAAAGAAATATTCTCAGAACTCTCAAGATTTCTCTTGATCGGAACCGAAAGAGACCTGGAAAAGGAGGAAAAGAAAAGGAGGAGGGAGAACGAATGACTGTTTCTCAGTAAATTCACCTTCCTGGTTGATTGTTCTGTCTTCTCATTTCTTTTAACTTCTATGTATGTCTAATGGAATAATGTAGAAAGGCTGATTTTTATGCTTTAAAAGATTTTACATCACAAAGAAACTAGAAGTGGCTAACAGAACTTATTCAAATCAATTTTGCATAGAGACTTTGATATTAAATTTGGATACTAAAATGGGTTTATCCCAATTTTCTCTTTCTTTTTGAGCGAATATTTGTAACATATTTTTGTAGATAATAATTTATCCTAGATATACAAAATTGTGAGAATGGGTACCATTTTTTACCACTTAAATGATTTCTTTTAAATGAATAGATTGTACACTTTAAATGCCAATGTTGTGTCTTACGTGTTGTTTTTTAATTCCTTGCTTTCCAAAACTTGTGTTTATTTAATTGATTTCTATCTAATAATCTGTGTCCCCCCTTTATTGTTTCTTACTTTATATTTTATTGATCTATAGTTAATTTACATTATTATATTAGTTTCAGAGGTACAGCATAGTGATTCATAAATGTTTAGGTTCTTCTCCATTTATAGTTATTATAAAAGAGTGGCTATATTCCCCATGCTATACAGTACATCACTGTAGATTATTGATTTTATACATAGTGGATTGTACCTCAAAATCTCCTACCACTATTTTGCTCCTCCACCCTATCTCTCCCTGCTGGTAACCACTAGTCTGTTCTTTAATCTGTGAGTCTGTTTTTTTGTTGTTATTGTATTCAATTTTTTAGATGCCACGTGTAAGTGATAACATACCATGCTTGTTTTCTCATACCATACCATGCTTTTTTTCTCATACCATACCATGCTTTTTTTCTCATAACATGCCATGCTTGTTTTCTCTGCGGCTTATTTTACTAAGCATAATACCCTCCAAATCCATCCATGTTCTTGCAAATGGCAAAATTTCATTTTTTGCTGAAGTCATCATAAAAAATCTTTTTTATCCACTAAGCTATTGATGAACACTTAGTTTGACTCTATATCTTGGCTATGGCAAATAACACTGTTATGAACATTGGTGTGCAGTTATTTTTTTTGAAATAGTGTTTTTGTTTTCTTCTGATATACCCAACAGTGAAATTGCTGGATATTATGGTAGTTCTATTTTTAGTTTTTTGTGGAACCTCCATTCTGCTTTCCACAGTAGCTGCACTACTTCACATTCACATCAAGAGTGTACAAGAGTTTCCCTTTCTCCACATCCTCACTAACCTTTGTTATTTGTGATCTTTTGGATGACAGCCATTCTGACAAGACTGAGGTGATATATCTCACAGTTTTGATTTGCATTTTACTGCCGATTAGCTATGTTTAGCATCTTTGTGAGTTCTGGCTGTCTATATGTAGTTTTTCCTTGGAAAAAATGTCTATTTAGGGCTTCTCATTTTTTAAAAAAAGATTTTGGGTGTTTTTTTGATATTGAGTTGTATGTGCTGTTTCTGTAGTTTAGGTATGAACCCTTGCTTGGTCATCTTTTTTGATGTTAACCTCTTATCATGTGCAAATATTGTCTCTCCCTCAGCAGGTTGTCTTTTCATTTTGTCTTTGGTTTCCTTTGCTGTGCAAAATCTTTTAAGTTTAGTGAAGTCCCATTTGTTTATTTTTGCTTTTATTTCATTTGCCTTAGTAGACTGAACCTAAAACTGTTGCTATCATTTATGTTGAAGAATGTTCTATATTTTCCTCTAGGGGTTTTATGGTTTCTGGTCCTACATTTAGGCCTTTATTCAGTTTTGCATTTATTTTATATATGGTGTGCTAAAATAATCTAATTTTATTCTTTTCCATGTAGCTGACCAGTTTTCCCAGTACCACTTATTGAAGAGACAGTTTTTTCTCCATATTGCCTGCTTTGTCATAAATCAATTAAATATAAGTGGGTGGGCTTACTTCTGGGGTCTCTATTCTATTCCAGTGATCTTTGTGTCTGTTTTTGCTCTGGTCCCTTTCTCTTTGATTACTGTCGCTTTGCAGTATAGTCTGAAGTCAAGGTGCGTGATGCCTCCAGCTGTGTTCTTTCTCAAGATTGTTTGGCTATTTGGGGTCTTTGTGTTTCTATACAAATTTTAAAATTACTTTTTCAAGTTCTGTGAAAATGCTTTGGTATTCTGATAGGGATTGCATTAAATCTGTAGATTGTCTTTGGTAGTATGGTTATTTTAACAGTATTAATTCTTCCAGTCGATGCACATGCTATATTTTTCCATCTTTTTGTGTTGTCTTCAACTTCTTTCACCAATGGCTGATAGATTTCTGAGCACATGTCTTTTACCTGCTTAGGTGTGTTTATTCCTAGGTATCTTATTCTTTTTGATGTCATTGCATATGGTATAGTTTTCTTAATTTTCCTTTCTGACAGCTTTGAGTTTTGTTTTTTCTTCTTTTTCTAATTCCTTCAGGTGTAATGTTAGGTTGTTTATTTGATATTTTTCTTGATTCCTAAGAATAAGCTTGTATCACTATAACTTCCCCCTGTGAACTGCGTTGGCTGTGTCCCATAGATTTTGGATCATTTTGTGTTCATTTTCATTTGTCTTGGGTATTTTTAGAATCCCTCTTTAATTTCTTCAGTGTTCCTTTCTTCCCCTTTTATTCCCTTCATCTGTGATGTGAGGACTATCTTTAATATTATGTTTGGATTTCTTTCAGTTTTGTTTATGTGTGTGTGTGTGTGTGTGTGTGTGTGTGTGTGTGTGTGTGTGTGTGATTATTTAAGTTGCTGAGCTCTTAATTTCACATGGACACTAACAACCCTGCATTGTTACTCTGCTCCCCCACAGTTACTGAATTTGACCTTATATTTTACATCTACTTGTTTTGTGTGTCCCTTAACTTCTTATTGTGAATATAGATGATTTTATTACTGTTTTTTTTTTCATCCTTCCTATTAGCTGTGTCCATGGTTGATTTACTACCTTTGTTGAATATTTGCCTTAACCAATGAGGTTTTTCATTTAGTAGGTTTCCTTTCCTAATTTTTATGTTTCAATCGTGACCTTTTCTTTTTCACTTAGAAAAGCCCCTTTAAGATTTCTCATAAAGCTGGTTTGGCGATGTTGAGCTCTTTTAGTTTTGCTTCTCTGTAAAACTTTAGATCTCACCATCAAATCTGAAGGAGAGCCTTGCTGGGTAGAGTATTTTTGCTTATAGGCTTTTCCCTTTCATGACTTTAAATATACCATGCCACTCCCTTCTGGCATGCAGAGGTTATCCTGAAAAGTCAGCAGATAACTTTATGCAATTTCCCATGTTTGTAACTTGTTGCTTTTCCTTTGCTCCTTTTAATAGTGTCTTTTTATCTTTATTTTTTTTTCCATTTTAATTACAATGAGTCTTGGTGTGGTCCTCTTTGGGTTGATCCTGTTTTGGCCTTACTGTGTTTATTGGACTTGGATGTCTGTTTTCTTTCCCAGGTTAGGGAAGTTTTCAACTCTTATGTCTTCAGGTATGTTCTACACTGCTTTGTCTTTCCTTTTTTGCTTCTGGGACCAGTATAATGCAAATATTAGTACACTTGATGTTGTTTCACAAGTCTGTTCAACTTTCCTCATTTCATTTTAATCTATTGTTTTACCGTTCATCTTCAGTGATTGCCAGTACTCTGTCCTTCAGTTTTCTGATTCATTCCTCTGTATCATTTAGTCTACAGTAGTTTCCTTTAATGTATTTTTCATTTTGGTTATTGTATTCCTCATCTCTGTTTTGTTGTTCTTTAATGGTCTAACTCTTTTTAAAAAAAAATTCTAACTTCTTGCTCTGGTCGTCCATTCTTCTCCTGAGTTCTTTGATCATCTTTACAGTCATTACCTTGAACCCTTTGTTGAGGAGATTGGCTATCTCCACTTCACTTAGATCTTCTTCTGAATTCTTATCTTGGTCCTTCATTTGGATCGTGTTTCTGTGTCACCTCATTTTTCTTAACTTCCTGTTTTTATTGCTATGTGTGTAGTAGGTTCGTTACATTTCCTGACCTTGGGGAAGTGGCCTTTTGTAGGAGCTGTCCTATGGGTCCCAGCAGCCCCCTCTCCCCTGGTCACTAGAGCTATATATTCTAGGTGTACCCCCTATGTGGGCTGCTTGGGCTCTTCTGCTGTGGCGGGCTGACTACTGTGGGTAGTCTGGTAGGCTTGGCTGCCCCCAGACTGCTTGTTTGCCAGGCTCTGCCTTGTATGGAGGCTGTCTGTGCTGCTTGGTGAGACTAAATCATAAGGCAGCTGGCTGCACAACTCTGGGGGACACCAAATCTGGTGCTGGTTCACTTATGGGTAGAATTGCAGTCCAGGTGATATCAGGGCTAGTGCCCAGTCACTGGTTCTGGGGCTATGCTGGCTACTGGGAGGAAGAGACAGGTTCTGCGTTCTGGCTGCAGGGCCCAGGAGCCACAGAGTTGGTGTTGGATCACTGTTCCTGACACAGCTCTCTGCAGGGCCGGGGGTATCCCTAATCTTGTGTTGGCATTCTGATGGGCAGGGTCAGGACCCAGCTGAGTCCATGGCTGCTTCTGGCCTGCAATTAAGTGGCCTGGTTACACAGGCTGCTGGGCTGTGGTATTCCTGGAGCTGGTGTGTGCCTGTTGGTGTATGAGGCTGATCCCACTGCTAAAGCAGGTTTGCTGTTGGGTAGGTCCAAGCTCCATCCAGTCCCTGTGCAGTTACCACCTGCCGATGGTGAGGCTGACTCCAAGGCCAGAGCAGGCTCACTTGTCAGAGGGGCCAGGGACTCTGGGGCTGGTGCCTGTCCACTGAGGTGTGGAGGCTGGTCCTGGGGCTTTTGGTGGCTGGACCCATGTCCAGGGGCAGCTGTGCACTGAGAGGATCTGAAGGCAGCCTGTTTGCTGGTGGATGGGGCTATGCCCCTGCTCAGTTAGTTGCTTGGCCTGCAGCATCCTAGTACTTGCGTCTGTAGTCTGGTGGAAATGGGTGGGGCTCGGTCCTGAGGCTGATAAGCTACAGGGAGGATTCTGAAATTATGCTTGCTGGTACCAGCGTCCACGAGGTAGAAGGAGCTCCCCCGAATGGCTGCTGCCAGTGTCTCTGTCCCTGAGGCTGTGCTGTAGTTGCCTCTTGCCTCTCTGGGAGACTCTCCAAGATCAGGAGGTAGGTGTGACCCGGGATCCTTTCAAATGACTGCTTCTGTTCTGATTCTCAGATCATGTGGGATTTTGTGAGCATCTTTTAAGAGTGGAATCTCTATTTCCCACATCCCTCTGGCTCTCTGGAAAATAAGCACTACTGGTCTTCAAAGCCCAACTTTCTAGGAGCTCTTCTTTCCACAACAGGATCCCTGGGCTTGGGAGCCTGATGTTGGCTTCATACCCCTTGCTACCTGGGAGCACCTCTGAAATTGTAATTATCCTCCCATTTGTGGGCCACCCACTTGGTGGTATGGGTCTTGACTCTATTGAGATTTTGCCCTTCCTTTCTGTCTTGTCGAGGTGCCTTCCTTATATCTTTAGCTGTAAAACATCTTTTATGGTAGGTCCCGGCCTTTTTCATCAATTGCTGTTCTGTAAACAGTTGTGACTTTGGTGTGCCCATGAGAGGCATCAAGCTCTGGGTCTTTGAATGCTACCATGTTGGACAATCTCTCTACTTCATTCCTAAATCATATTATTTAAGTTTTCTTAGTATCTTATTTGATTAGCGACAGTTTGAAATTTATTATCACTCATGTTTACTTCGCCTGTCTAAAAAAATTGAATAGTGCATTCATTCAGTTTGAAATGAAGGTAGTGACCTGTGAATTTCCATACCTCAAAAATCAAGGATAGGACAAAAGCCTTTTCTACTTGTGTTACCCTCAAACTCTGCACCCCACCCCAGCCTGGGGATTAACCTCTTGCACCCATGCTCACCTTCTGTTTTCGGACCGTTAACCATCATTGCATCTGTATGTGTGTTGACAACGTGAACTCTAGTCTTTGCAGTTTTTGTGTTTTGTTTTTTGGTTTAGGGAACAGTCCTACTATGAATGTACATTTACTGCTCTACTGAAGTTCATATATAAACCTGTCAAGCACATTACCAGAATTGGAATTGCTTGTATATACACTTTGATAAATTTTAGAGACAATGGTAGAACAGAAGTAAATTGTATTTCAAATGCCACAATATTCTCACACCATGAAAACCCTTCCCTTTTTAATATATTTGTGTGTAGTTTATCTTTATGCCCATACTATATTTCCCAGAGATGGGTAAGTGTTATGTTTCTTGCTGGCACATTTACCGTATTGTTCAAAGGCAGGCGTTTAGTGGTTTTAGCATGATCCTATTTCCATGAACTCGCAAATACAAGATCTTCTCTCACACTGTCTTTTACTCCCTGCTGTTTTATATTGCCCTCCTAATTCTCAGTCCTGGTCTTTCTTTATGTTCTTCATCAACCTGGATAGGTTATACTATTTTCTCCCTTATTCAAGACCAATAGAATAGAATAGAATACAACACCCAGAAGTAAACCCTGATATATGGCCAAATGATTTTTGACAAGTTGCCAAGACTTTTCAAAGTAGAAAGGATAGTATTTTCAACACATGGTGCTGAGAAGTCTTGTGGGCAACATGCAAAAGAAAGAGGATGGACCCTTACCTAACATCATATGCAAAAATTAATGAAAACGTATCAAGAAACTAAATATAAGACCTAATAATATAAAAAGTCTTAGAAGAAGATAGAGGACAAGAGCTTCATGATATTGGATTTGGCAGTGTTTTCCTCCATATGAAACGAAGGAACAACAAAGGTACAGCTAACAAAAAAATAAACAATTTTCAGTACATAAGTTAAAAAAAAAATGTGTATCAAAGAAATGTAAACAGAATAAAATGGCAACCCACAAGATGGGAGAAAATATTTCAGAGCCATCTATCTGACAAGAGATTTCTATTCAGAATATACAGAGAACTCCTACAACTGAACAAAAAGCAAACACCCTGATTCAAAAATGGATAAAAGACTTGAATAGATGGTTCTTCACAAAGATGTACAAATGACTAAGCACTTGAATAGATGCTCCATATCACTAAATGCATGTTTATATATTTGTGTGCATGCATATACACACAAGCACACACACACATACACAAGCAGAAAACAACTATTGGTGAGGATGTGAGGGAGTTGGAACCATTGTGCTATGTCAGAGGGAATGCAGAATGATACAGCTGCTTTGCAAAAGAGTATGGCAATTTTTCAGATATTGAAAAATAGACTTACTACATGATCCAGGAATTTTACTATGAGGTATACCCAAAGGTATTGAAATCAGGGTCTTAAAGAAATATTTGTACTCCAGTGTTTAGAGCAGTAATAATCACAGTAGCTAAAATATGAAAGCAACCTAAGTGTTCATCCACTAGTTCCTGGATAAGCAAAGTGTGGTATACCCATATAATACAATATTATTCAGTGTTAAAAAGGAAAAGATCTAGGAATATGCTACAACATGGATGAATCTTGAGGAAATTTAGCTACCAAAAATGCCATTTTTGTGACTTTTAGTGAGTCATAACAATACAACTACTTATTTCAATTATATGGGGGTACTTAGTGTAGTCAAAACCATAGAAATTGGGAGGGCAATGACGCTTTTCAGGTGGTTATGGAACAAAAAGGAAAGTTATATTTAAAGGATATAGAGTTACAGTTTTAAAACGTAGAAAAGAATTAGAAAGATAAATGGTGATGTTGATCGCCCAATAATATGAATGCATTTAATATCACTGAACGGTGCACTTTATAATAACTAACATGTTATATTTTATGTTATTTGATTTTACCAACATACAAAATTGGGAAAGAATGTAATATCAGGAAAGGGAGTGGACCTGGGATAGAGCAGAGAGTAATCAGAAGGGTGAGACACTGCATATGTTGAAGAAGAAGAGCTGAGAGTCTTCATTGGCCAGAAGAGACTTTATAAAAGAGAAAAAAAAAATTACTCTGAGGGTGTATTAGGTAGATATCTGTGGGTGTGCTGCTATCTCCCATGGGTTATCTTAAAGAGTCTTTAATAAAGTCCATAAGGCTTGCTGAGGCTTTTTTAAAAACTGGATTCCCTAGGAGATAATTAGAGGGTGGTACTTAAGTCTATGTCTAGGTTGACAGATTTTGCAGGGAAGACGAACCTGAGAACAGTGGAGGTCTTAAGAGTGTAAGTACATGGAAATTAGAAAAAAATAATAATGAAGGGAATTAGGAAAACTTTGGACTTTGAAGGTCATGTATTATTACTGAGTCAGACCTGAGGTTTCTAAGGAGTTATATACACAGTTGCTATTTGGATTACTTGTTGATAAAGATAAGTGGAAAAACTAGAGTCATTCCCAAGTGTAGGTAAGATATAATGAGAGGATGGAGGTGGAAAGTAGGGAGACCCAGAGAAAAGTGGGAAGGTCATATTGGGCCAAGATGGTGGTAATATCCGACAGAACAGACGGTAGGACAGACGATGGATTCATCTTTTTTATTTCGCCTCCCCCCCCCCTCATCCTTAATAATTCTTTGGGAATATTTCACTGCTCTGTGATGCAGGTACAGAATTCGAGTGAGGAGGCTACACCTTCAGTGTCCAGCTGTCTGAGTCCTCAGTGTGCTTCAAATGATGGAGAACTATTGCTTCTTTATGAGAAGGGTTAGTACCTCGTAGCTAAGCTTAAGCTGGAGCTTATGCAATATTGATTCCATTTTATATATACTGTTGGCATGGAGGTTCCTCCTCCTCTTTTCTTGAACATTATGAAATGAATCTATATTTCTCAGTATTTGGGTATATCAGATAAATACGTTAAGTAAAGGAATCTTATATATTGCTCCCTGCATAGTTTGCTCTTTCTTGTTTCTCTTTTACCTTTACTAAATTAGCACAGGGAGAGACCTTGAAATGTTCTAATCAGGAGAGATTAGAACATCATATTTCTAGAGAGGTTGGTTGGACAGAGCAGGGGTCCCAGTGAGAATCCAAGCTTCTGTTTCTACTTGGAAGTGTACCTGTGTAGAATAGAGGGCTCCAGGAAATATCCTAGAATATTCCAATGTCCCTGTGGGAGATCATTAAGAGAGGCAGGATCTGGTACCAGATCAGTGTACTATGACATGTTTGTCAGTCATCTGATGTGAGATTCTCAGAGCCAATCCCATATGGTAGGGCTGAGTGCAGAGTGATGAAGAACCTGTGAAAGCCTTTGATTGCATGTTAAAGATGAAGCTCTGATTTCGGGGAGAATTTTCTTACCTGACTGAATGTCACCCTTCTGTGGGGATGAGATTCTGTGCTTTTCGTCTGTTGATGACCACTGACTGCAGATCATTAGAGGATCATGTCTAGAAAACATTCTTTATTTAATTTCTTAAAGAAGAAAGCATAGAAAGCATTTTTATCCACTTTCAAATTGAGGATCAAGGGGAATGACATCAGTGAAAATGTCAGAGTAGGGAGCTCTGGCTTGTGTCCATCCCCAGAAACACTGACATACGTGGTAAAACCTGTCAAAATGACCCTATCAACACCTGTAAGTTTTCTTTTCTTTTCACGCTGTAGATTTATCTTTCATTGAAACTTGACTTACTACAGGATGTGGAGAATAAACAGGGAAGTAGAAACTGTATTTCCTGATGAGAGAATCACTAAGTCACATTAGCTGTTCTGAACTCTGCCTTACTCACCGTGACTCTAATTAAAACAAACAAACAAACAAAACACTTTTTTTTTGGTAAGTCAGTTCTGACATTTCCTCGTTAAAGACAAGGTAACAGATACAGACTTAGATCTACCAGAATTGAGCAAACTTTTGATTGTACCTGTGTTGAACATATGAGCATGACCTGCTACAAATCTTCATTATACTTATTGCCACAACGGACAAATTCCCTTTTTCCACTCCTGATATGTTGCATGTAAGGAATGCATAGGTCACTAACCCCAGCTGGTCACAGGTAAACTCTGCCCTGCCACATGGATTACTGCATGTTTTCCTGCTGGAAGACCACACATTCTCGAGGATCATGCCTGCAGAGTATCTGGGCTCTTCTTTTTTTCTGGATAAAGGTTAGATAATCACCTAATTTTATGAGAAATATATAAATTGTATTTGCATATTCTTCAGGTTTTTATTTATCCATTCTCTTTCAAGTCCTAAGTGCAAATATTAAAGTGATTTCCAAGAGGGTGGTATATAAGACAGCTCCAAAATTAGCAATAAATCATAATACAATTGTGAATGCATTAATGTGTGATTAATATGTAGATACTTATGTAAATGCAAGTTTAGTAATGCTTTGTGGAGAGCTTCAGAATCTAGGTATTAAAAAAAAAAAAAGAAGGAGTTCTTGAAACTCTCAGGGAATTATAGAGAAGTCTTTGTGTCTATAAATATCATTCTGAAATAATGCATATTCTCAGAAATAAACTAGGCATAACATTGTAGGAAAAAACTTCATGAAATGAAAGAGCATGTGAGATGGCCATACAAGAAAAAGAATATTCTCAGAGAATAATGAACAGTGTGGAGTTCAGCAGAGGGGTCATACACATTCAGAGAGCAAAACTTTGGAGAGCCTAATTGTGAGTTCCTCATATTTCATCTTTGGAGACACGGTAGTCATTTGAAATATGATGCTATAAGATGACGTTAACATACTTAAATACTTTCGTTTAGAAATGACCACTTAGAACCAGAGTAAATGAAAGAGAACACAACATTATGTTTATGTTGATTTTTAAAGACCTCAGGTGAGTGCTGATTATTTAAAAATGCATGATGTCTTTCACTGCAAAGTAAATGAGCTGTTACAGTGGAGGATTACTGGACTGAATGTCAATATTATGACATAGTATGAGTGTGTTTCGTGTTTGGTAATTGCAACCATTGTTGCTTTTGTTGTGGTCATCCATTTACAGTGCTTGGTGTCAGTTGATTTATCTCTTGTAAAAATAAAATACAGTCTGTGTGCGTGTGAAAAAAAAACATACATGATGTCTTGACTAAAGTTGTATGGAATTTGAGATCTGGAAAAAAGCATTTCTTTTCTGTAATGCTAGGATGATAATTGGACATTTTTGCAAGAAAGAGATTTCAGGATGCAAATCTCGTGTCTCTAAGGTGGGAAGTCAGTTCATGGTGGAACATTCTATTAAACTTGTGTGAGTGGAGAAATATTTCTTTGGAAGGAAGAGGTCACGAATCCCTTTTTAATAGTTAATGGTTTATAGCATACCGAATGAGCAAAATGGCTATTTCTGAACTTTAGAAAAAAATAATATAGTTTTTCTGCATTTATAACATGAGGCTGATGTAAAATATCAAAAATTCTTTATTTTGAAAAGCAATGTAATCAATTTGACATAATTCATATATATTGAACCTGTGGTACACACACACACAGTAAAACTTACATTCAGAAAATTGTTTGCACTTAAGAAATATTTTCAAGTGTAGTTGATTTACAATGTTGTGGGTTTTTTTAAATACATGTTTATTGGAGTATACTTACTTTATAACACTGTATTAGTTTCTGCTTTACAACAAAGTGAATCAGCTATATGTATACATATATTCCCCATATCCCCCCCCCCTTGAGCCTCCCTCCCACACTCCCTATCCCACCCCTCTGGGAGACATAAAGCACCGAGCTGATCTCCCTGTGCTATGCGGCAGCTTACCACTAGCTATTTTACATTTGGTAGTGTATATATGTCAGTGCTACTCTCTCACTACGTCCCTGTCTCCCCTTGCCCCTTGTGTCCTTAAGTCCGTTCTCTACATCTGTGTCTTTATTCCTGCCCTGTCACTAGGTTCGTCAGTACCATTTTTCTAGATTCCATATATATGTGTTAGCGTACGGTATTTGTTTTTTCTCTTTCTGACTTACTTCACTCTGTATGACAGACTCTAGGTCCAACCACCTCACTGCAAATAACTCAATTTTGTTCCTTTTTATGGCTGAGTAATACTCCATTGTATAGATGTGCCACATCTTCTTTATATATTCATCTGTCGATGGACATTTAGGTTGCTTCTATGTCCTGGCTATTGTAAATAGTGCTACAGTGAACATTGTGGTACATGTATCTTTTTGAATTATGGTTTTCTCCGGGTATATGCCCAGTAGTGGGATTGCTGGGTCGTATGGTAGTTCTATTTTTTAGCTTTTAAGGAATCTCCATACTGTTCTCCATAGTGGCTCTATCAGTTTACATTCCCACCAACAGTTCAGGAGGGTTCCCTTTTCTCCACACCCTCTGCAGCCTTTACACATTGTTGTATTAATTTCTGCTGTGCAGCAAAGTGATTCAGTTTTATATATATCTATCTATATATCTATCTATATCTATGTATCTATATCTATATATCTATATATATTCTTTTCCATTATGGTTTATCACAGGGTATTGAATATAGTTTCCTGTGCTCTACAGTAGGTCTTGGTGGGTTGTCCATCCTATGTAGAATAGTTTGCTTCTGCTATTCCAAAACTCCCAATCTTTCCTTCACTCTCTCCTTGGCAACCACAACTCTCTTTTCTATATCTGTGTGTTTGTTTCTGTTTCGCTGACATGCTCATTTGTGTCCTGTTTTCGATTCCACATGTAGGTGATATTATATGGTATTTGTCTTTCTCTCTCTGACTTACTTCACTTAGTATCATTATCTCTAGGTCCATCCATGTTGCTGCAAATGGCATTATTTCATTCTTTTTTATGTCTGAGTAATATCTTTTGTATACGTATACCACACCTTCTTTATACACTCATTTTTCAATGAACATTTAGGTTGTTTCCATGTCTTGGCTGTTATAAATAGTGCTGCTATGAACATAGGGTTTCATGTATCTTTTTGAATTATAGTTTTGTCTAGATATATGTCCACAAGTGGGATTGCTAGATCATATGGCAACTCTCTTTATAGTTTTTTTGAGGAACCTCCATACTGTTTTCCATAGTGGCTGCACCAACTTACATGGCCACCGACAGTGTAGAAGGGTTCCCTTTTCCCCATACCCCCTCCAGCATTTGTTAATTGTAGATTTTCTTTTTAATGATGGCCATTCTGATCAGTGTGAAGTGATACCTCATTGTAATTTGGATTTGCATTTATCTAATAATTAGTGATGATGAGCACCTTTTCATGTGCCTATTGGCTCTCTGTATGTCTTCTTTGGAGAAATGTTTATTTAGGTCTTCTACCCATTTTTCCATTGAGTTATTTGTTATTTTGTTATTGAGTTGTATGAGCTGTTTGTATGGTTTGGAAATTAAGCCCTTGTCAGTCTCATCATTTGCTAATATTTTCTCCCAGTCCATAGGTTGTATTTTCATTTTGATTATGGTTTCCTTTGCTGTGCAAAAGCTTATAAGTTTGATTAGTTCCTGTTTCTTTTTTGCTTTTACAGTAAGTCCCCTACATATGAACAAGTTCTGTTCCAAGAGTGCGTTTGTAAGTTCAATTTGTTTGTAAGTCCAACAAAGTTCGCCTAGGTACCCAACTTACACAGTCGGCTGTATGGTATTGTACCGTAATAGGTTTATAATACTTTTCACGCAAACAATACATAAAAAACAAGCACAAAAACAAAGAAAGCATTTTTAATCTTACAGTACAGTAACTTGAAAAGTACAGTAATACAGTACAACAGCTAGGATACTCGGGCTGGCATCGAAGGAACAGGCGAGCAGAGTTACTGATTGGAGGAGGGAGGGGAGGTGGGAGATGGTAGGGGTGAAGGATTATCAACAGTAGGAGACAGAGGGCAAGCTGCAATTTCACTCATACCTGCCGTTGATGGCAAAGGTTCTGGTTCCTTGCTGGATTTAATTCTATCTACCCTCTTGAAAGAATGATCCATTGATGTCTGGGTAGTAGCTCTTTTTTTCTCATCATAGATGACAAGGTAACACTGGATTGCAATCTGAATGGCTGCTGCCACCTTTGGGTCCCATTCTAGGTTCGGGTCCTGTGCCTCAAAAACTAACAGTGCTTCCTCAAATAACGAAGATTCCCTTGCCATTTTCTGTGTCGTGAATCTCTTCAGTTCTTCAGTTACTTTTTCTTCCTCCTGTCCCTCTTCATCCTTTCTCTGGGCCTCCAATTCCATCAGTAAGCTCCTCATGTTGCACAGCAAGGAGTTCAGCGAAATCGTCCTCTTGCAGATCTAGCTCCAGCTTCTCGCTGAGGGTCACTACGTTGCTGAAGACCTCTTCGGACTTCTGATCTACCTTCTCAAATCCACAAAAATCATGAACAAACTGTGGGCAAAGGTTCTTCCAAACCCCATTCATCGTGACCGCCATACCCTCACACCATGCAAAGTCAATGTTTTTTATGGTCTTGTAGATGTTATAGTCCTCCCAAAGCTGTCCCTAGGTTGTTCCTGATTTGTCACTTACCTTTACTGCCTGACAAAAAGTGTGACATAAATAATATTTCTTGAAAGTCGCTATAACGCCCTGGTCCATAGGTTGGATGAGCAATGTAGTATTTGGTGACAGATGCAGTACTTTGACGTTGGGATGAAAGTCATCCATGAATGGGGGGTGGCCCAGAGCATAGTCGAGCAGCAAAAGAATGTTTTGCTGGAACGTCCTTCTCCAAGCAATATTTCTCTACATCTGGGATAAAGTGGTGGCAAAACCAGTCCTGGAACGTGGCCTGTGTAATCCGGGATTTGGGGTTACGCTTCCACACAACAGGAAGAGAGCCCTTGGCTATGTTTTTAAGGGTTCTTGGGTTCTGTGAATGATAAACTAAGAGAGGTTTCAGCTTCAATTCACCGGAAGCATTGCCACCAAACAACAGTTAGCCTATCCTTTGCTGCTTTACAGCCCAGCATCAACTTTTCCTCCTTACTGACGTAACTTCGGTCTGGCATCCTCTTCCAGTACAGTTGTGTCTCATCCACATTAAAAACCTGGTTGGGTAAATACACACCATCATCAATAATTTCTCAAAGTGTTTCTGGAAGTTCCTGGACAGCTATCCTATCTGCACTTGCTGTCTCTCCACTTACTTTTACATTGTGAAGGCTGGCTCTAGCCTTGAACCGATGAAACCAGCCATGGCTGGCATTAAAAGATGTGCCCTCTGATTCTTTGCCATGTTTCTTCTTCAAGTCTTCATAAAGGCTTTTAGCTTTCTCTTGAATCAGCATTAAGTTGAGAAGGACTCAGCGCTGATGTTGATCCTGCATCCGCACACTGAGAAGTTTCTCCATCTCCTCCATCACTTTTCCATGCTTCTTGGATATTGTGTCAACATCGTCGGCACAGCAGACTTCACATGTTCCATGATCTTGTCCTTGTTCTTTAGATTCGTGCCAATGATTGAATGATTCATATTATAAGAATGAGCGATGTCTAACATCTTTTTGCCTCGCTCCACTCTCTCAATTACTTTCACTTTTGTTTCCGTCATTATCGCTTGGCGCTTCTTAACAGTACCAGCTACATCACCTCTGCTTTTACGCTTGCTTCCAGACATCTTGGGCTTGAAATAAAGGTACTGTACTACTGTACTCTATACAGTACTGCAAAGTACACAAAAGCACAACCACATATAGAGGAAGCACGCACGTGACAATGTATGCCAGACACGTGAACTAACTTACATGATTGGACACGCGAATGGACGTTTGCATCTTTGAAAGTTTGCAACTTGAAGGTTCGTATGTAGGTGACTTACTGTATTTGTACTGCCTAGGGAGAACTACCTAGGAAAATTTTGGTATGACTTATGTCAGAGAATGTTTTGCTTATGTTCTCTTCTAGGAGTTATATGGTGTCCTATCTTATATTTAAGCATATAAGCCGTTTTGAGTTTATTTTTGTGTATGGTGTGAGGGTATGTTCTGACTTCACTGATTTGCATACGGCTCTCCAACTTTCAAAACACCACTTGCTGAAGAGACTGTCTTTTCCCCATTGTATATTCTTGCCTCCTTTGTCAAAGATTAATTGACCATAGGTGTGAGGGTTTATTTCTTAGCTCTCTATTCTATTCCATTGATCCAGGTATCTCTTTCTGTGCCAATACAATGTGGCTTTGATTACTGTAACTTTGTAGTATTTTCTGAAGTTTAGGAGGGTTATGCCTCCTGCTTTGTTCTTTTTCCTGGGGATTGTGTTCACATTTCTGACTTTTTATGGTTCCAGATACATTTTAGGATTATTTGTTCTAGTTCTGGGGAAAATGTCATGGGTAATTTGATAGGGATCACATTAAATCTGTAGATTGCTTTGGGTAGTATAGCCATTTTAACAGTATGAATTCCTCCCATCCAAGAGCGTGGGATGTCTTTCCATTTCTTTGAATCATCTTCAGCTTCCTTTACTAATGTTTTGTAGTTCTCAGTATATAAGTCTTTCACCTCCTTGGTGAGGTTTATTCCTAAGCATTTTATTTTTTTGATGCCATTAATAAAAGGATTGCTTGTTTACATTTCCTTTCTGATATTTCATTGTTAGTGTAAAGAAATGCAACCAGGGACTTCCCTGGTGGCTCCGTGGTTGAGAATCCGCCTGCCAATACAGGGGACACGGGTTTGAGCCCTGATGCAGGAAGATCTCACATGCCGTGGAGCCACTAAACCTGTGTGCCACAACTACTTAGCCTGCACTCTAGAGCCAGTGAGCCACAAATACTGAGCCCATGTGCCACAACTACTTAAGCCTGCATGCCTAGAGCCCGTGCTCCACAATAAGAGAAGCCACTGCAATGAGAAGCCTGCGCACCACAAGAAAGTCTAGTCCCCACTGGCCACAACTAGAGAAAGCCCGTGCACAGCAATGAAGACCCAATGCAGCCAAAATAAATTTAAAAAAAAAAGAAAGAAAAACCAGGAAATGCAACCAATTTATATATGTTAATCTTGTATCCTGCTACTTTGCTGAATTTGTTTATCAGTTCTAGTAGTGTTTGTGTGGGATTTTTAGGGTTTCCTTTATATATATTATCATGTCATCTGCATATAATGACAACTTTACCTCTTCCCTTCCAATTTGGTTAGATTTTATTTCTTTTTCTTGTCTGATTGTTGTGGTTAGGGCTTCCAATACTATGTTGAAGAGAAGACGTGGGAGTGGGCATCCTTGTCTTGTTCCAGATTTTAGCGGGAAGGCTTTCAGCTTATGAACGTTGAGTATTATATTGGCTGTGGGTTTGTCATAAATAGCTTTTATTATGTTGAGATATGTTTCCTCTGTACCCACGTTGGTAAGTGTTTTTACCATGAATGGATGTTGAAGCTTTTCAAATGCTTTTTCGCCATCTACTGAGATGGTCGTTTGTTTCTTGTTTTTCCTTTGTCGATGGGGTGTATCATGTTGATTGATTTGCATATGTTGAAACAGCTTTGTGAAACTGGGGTGAATCAAATTTGGTCATGGTGTATGATCCTCTTATGTGTTGTCGGATTCGGTTTTCTAATATTCAGTTGAGAATTTTTGCATCTATATTTATCAACGATATTGGCCTGCAGTTTTCTTTTTTGGTAGTGTCTTTCTCTGTGTTTTTTTTTAAAGTCTTTATTGAATTTGTTCCAATATTGCTTCTGTTTTATGTTTTGGTTTCTTGTTTGTGAGGCATGTGGGATCTTAGCTCCAAAACCAGGGATCGAACAGGCACCCCCTGCACTGGAAGGCGAAATCTTAACTGCTGGACCACCAGAAAAGTCCCCATCTGTTTTATTTGTTTTTTTTTTTTTTAAGTAAATTTCTTTCTTTCTTTATTTTTGGATGCATTGGGCATTCGTTGCTGTGCTCGGGCTCTCTCTAGTTGTGGTGAGCGGGGACTACTCTTCGTTGTGGTGTGCAGGCTGTTCATTGTGGTGGCTTCTTTTGTTGCAGATCATGGGCTCTAGGTGCGTGGGCTTCAGCAGTTGTGGCTATCAGGCTCAGTAGTTGTGGCTCGTGGGCTGTAGAGCGCAGGCTCAGTAGTTGTGGCACACAGGCTTAGTTGCTCCATGGCATGTGGGATCTTTCCAGACCAGGTCTCGAACCTATGTCCCCTGCAGTGGCAGACAGATTCTTAACCACTGTGCCACCAGGGAAGTCCCCCCTCCCCATCTGTTTTTGATATCAGCGTGATAGTGGCTTCATAGAATGTCTTTGGAAGTATTCCTTACTCTTCAATCTTTTCGAAGAGTTTGAGAAGAATCAGTGTAAGTTCTGCTTTTTATATTTGGTAGAATTTGCCTGTGAAACCATCTGATCCTGGACTTCTGTTGGTAGGGAGTTTTTTTAAATTACAGATTCTATTTTTTTAAAAATTCTATTTATTTATTTATTTATTTTGGCTGTGTTGGGTCTTCGTTTCTGTGCAAGGGCTTTCTCTAGTTGCAGCGAGCGGGGGCCACTCTTCATCACGGTGCGTGGGCCTCTCACTATCGTGACCTCTCTTGTTGTGGAGCACGGGCTCCAGACGCTCAGGCTCAGTAGTTGTGGCTCACGGGCCCAGTTGCTCCGCGGCATGTGGTATCTTCCTAGACCAGGGCTCGAACCCGTGTCCCCTGCATTGGCAGGCAGATTCTCAACCGCCGCGCCACCAGGGAAGCCCTCTATTTTGCTTTTAGTGATCAGTATGTTCAAGTTATCTATTTCTTCTTGATTCAGTTTTGTTCGGCTGTAAAAGAACAAAATATATTTTTAAGTTATGTTAGCAGCTAAATACTTACCATGTATTAGACCACAAAAGAGAGAAGAAAAAATATTAAAATATTTTTTCAAATACAACAAGTATTGAAATGTTTTAAAGAAATTGGTATAATAATACTAATTACAATAATGACAAATTGTTCTGAACTTAAAGACTACTTATATCTAAGATGCATATTATATGCTTATTGTTTTATTGTTTTTAAATACATGGAATGTTTTCTCCTTTCTAATGTAATTCTTTTATTTTACCTGTATATTGTGAAAAAAATTTAGTTGCACATAATATAAAAAATTACACTTTAATAGGAGATATTAATCCATTTACATTTACTATAGTACTGAAAATACTTAGGTTTAGCGTTCCATGTCACTGAGTGCTCTTTTTTATTTATTTATTTTTAAAAAAAGATTTAATTTGGGGGGGGGCATAAATTATTCATTTATTTATTTAATTTTAACATCTTTATTGGACTATAATTGCTTTACAATGGTGTGTTAGTCTCTGCTTTAGAACAAAGTGAATCAGCTATACATATCCATATATCCCCATATCTCCTCCCTGTTGCGTCTCCCTCCCGCCCTCCCTATCCCACCCCTCTAAGTGGTCATAAAGCACTGAGCTGATCTCCCTCTTCTATGCAGCTGTTTCCTACTAGCTAGCTATTTTACATTTGGTAGTATATATAAGTCCATGCCACTCTCTCACTTCGTCCCAGCTTACCCTTCCCCCTCCCCATGTCCTCAAGTCCATTCTCTATGTCTGCGTCTTTATTCCTGTCCTGTCCCTAGGTTCCTCCCAACCGTTTCTTTTCCTTTTCTTTTTAGATTCCACATATATGTGTTAGCATACAGTATTCGTTTTTCTCTTTCTGACTTACTTCACTCTGTATGACAGACTCTAGGTCCATCCATCTCACTACAAATAACTCAATTTCATTTCTTTTTATGGCTGAGTAATATTCCATTTTATATTGAAGATGTGCAACATCTTTTTTACCCATTCATCAGTTGATGGACACTTAGGTTGCTTCCATGTCCTGGCTATTGCAAATAGAGCTGCAATGAACATTGTGGAACATGACTCTTTTTGAATTATGGTTTTCTCCAGGTATATGCCCAGTAGTGGGATTGCTGTGTCATATGGTAGTTCTATTTTTAGTTTTTTAAGGAACCTCGATACCGTTCTCGATAGTGGCTCTATCAATTTACACTCCCACCAACGGTGCAAGAGGGTTCCCTTTTTTCCACACCTCTGCAGCATTTATTGTTTGTAGATTTTTTTGATGATGGCCATTCTTACCTGTGTGTGGTGATACCTCATTGTAATTTCGAGTTGCATTTCTCTAATGATCAGTGATGTTGAGCATTCTTTCATGTGTTTGTTGGCAATCTGTATATCTTCTTTGGAGAAATGTCTATTTAGGTCTTCTGCCCATTTATGGATTGGGTTGTTTGTTTGTTTGTTTGTTTTTGATATTGAGCTGCATGGGCTGCTTGTAAAGTTTGGAGATTAATCCATGGTCAGCTGCTTCGTTGGCAAATATTTTCTCCCATTCTGAGGGTGGCCTTTTCGTCTTGTTTACGTTTTCCTTTGCTGTGCAAAAGCTTTTAAGTCTCCTTAGGTCTCATTTGTTTATGTTTCTTTTTAATTTCCGTTTTCTAGGAGGTGGGTCAAAAAGGATCTTGCTGTGATTGATGTCATAGAGTGTTCTGCCTATGTTTTCCTCTAAGAGTTTGATAGTGTCTGGCCTTACATTGAGGTCTTTAATCCATTTTGAGTTTATTTTTGTGTATGGTGTTAGGGAGTCTTCTGATTTCATCCTTTTACCGGTAGCTGTCCAGTTTTCCCAGCACCACTTATTGAAGAGGCTGTGATTTCTCCATTGTATATTCTTGCCTCCTTTATCAAAAATAAGGTGACCATATGTGTATGGGTTTATGTCTGGGCTTTCTCTCCTGTTCCATTGCTCTATATTTCTGTTTTTGTGCCAGTACCATACTGTCTTGACTACTGTAGCTTTGTAGTATTGTCTGAAGTCAGGGAGCCTGATTCCTCCAGCTCTGTTTTTCTTCTCAAGATTGCTTTGGCTGTTCGGGGTCTTTTGTGTTTCCATACAAATTGTGAAATATTTTTGTTCTAGTTCTCTGAAAACTTCCATTGGTAGTTTGATAGGGATTGCATTGAATCTGTAGATTGCGTTGGGTAGTAGAGTCATTTTCACAATGTTGATTCTTCCAATCCAAGAACATGGTATATCTCTGTATCTGTTTGTGTCATCTTTGATTTCTTTCATCTGTGTCTTATAGTTTGTTGAGTAAACGTCTTTTGTCTCCTTAGGTAGGTTTATTCCTAGGTATTTTATTCTTTGTGTTGCAGTGGTAAATGGGAGTGTTTCCCTAATTTTTCTTTCAGAATTTTCATCTTTAGTGTATAGGAATGAAAGAGATATCTGTACATTAATTTTGTATCCTGCAACCTTACCAGTTCATTGATTAACTCTAGTAGGTTTCTGGTAGCATCTTTAGGATTCTCTATGTATAGTATCATGTCATCTGCAAACAGTGAGAGCTTAACTTCTTCTTTTCCGATTTGGATTCCTTTTATTTCTTTTTCTTCTCTGATTGCCGTAGCTAAAAATTCCAAAAGTGTGTGGAATAATAGTGGTGAGAGTGGGCAACCTTGTCTTGTTCCTGATCTTGGTGGAAATGTTTTCACTTTTTCACCATTGAGAACGATGCTGGCTGTGGGTTTGTCATATATGGCCTTTATTATGTTGAGGAAAGTTCCCTCTATGCCTACTTTCTGGAGGGTTTTTATGATAAATGGGTGTTTAATATTGTCGAAAGCATTTTCTGCATCTATTGAGACGACCATATGGTTTTTATCCTTCAGTTTTTTAATATGGTGTATCACATTGATTTGCATGTACTGAAGAATCCTTGCATCCCTGAGATAAACCCCACTTGATCATGGTGTATGATCCTTTTAAGGCGCTGTTGCATTCTGTTGGCTAGTATTGTGCAGTGGATTTTTGCAGCTATGTTCATCAGTGATATTGACCTGTAGTTTTCTTTCTTTGTGACATCTTTGTCTGGTTTTGGTGTCAGGGAGATGGTGGTCTCATAGAATAAGTTTGGGAGAGTTCCTCCCTCTGCTATATTTTGGAAGAGTTTGAGAAGGATAGGTGTTAACTCTTCTCTAAATGTTTGATAGAATTTGCCTGTGAAGCCATCTGGTCCTGGGCTTTTGTTTGTTGGAAGATTTTTAATCACAGTCTCAAGTTCAGTGCTTGGGATTGGTTTGTTTGTAGTTTCTATTTCTTCCTGGTTCAGTCTTGGAAGGTTGTGCTTTTCTAAGAATTTGTCCATTTCTTCCAGGTTGTCCATTTTATTGGCATATAGTTGCTTGCAGTAATCTCTCATGATCCTTTGTATGTCTGCAGTGTCAGTTGTTACTTCTCCTTTTTCATTTGTAATTCTGTTGATTTGAGTCGTCTCCCTTTTTTTCTTGATGAGTCTGGCTAATGGTTTATCAATTTTGTTTATCTTCTCAAAGAACCAGCTTTTAGTTTTTTTGATCTTTGCTGTTGTTTCCTTCATTTCTTTTTCATTTATTTCTGGTCTGATCTTTATGATGTCTTTCCTCTGCTGACTTTGTTTTTTTTTTTTCTTTCTTTCTCTAATTGCTTTAGGTGTAAGGTTAACTTGCTTATTTGAGATAGTTCTTGTTTCTTGAGGTAGGATTGTATTGCTATAAACTTCTCTCTTAGAACTGTTCTTGCTGCATCCCATAGGTTTTGGGTCTTCATGTGTTCATTGTCATTTGTTTCTAGGTATTTTTTAATTTCCTCTTTGATTTCTTCAGTGGTGTCTTGGTTATTAAGTAGTGTATTGTTGAGCGTCCATGTGTTTCTATTTTTTACAGATTTTTTTCCTGTAATTGATATCTAGTCTGATAGCATTGTGGTCGGAAAAGATACTTGATACGATTTCAATTTTCTTATATTTACCAAGGCTTGATTTGTGACCCAAGATATGATCTATCCTGGAGAATGTTCCAGGAGCACTTGAGAAAAAGTGTATTCTGTTGTTTTTGGATGGAATGTCCTATAAATATCAATTAAGTCCATCTTGTTTAATGTATCATTTAAAGCTTGTGTTTCCTTATTTATTTTCATTGTGGATGATCTGTTCATTGGTGAAAGAGGGGTGCTAAAGTCCCCTACTATGATTGTGTTACTGTTGATTTCCCCTTTTATGGCTGTTAGCATTTGCCTTATGTATTGAGGTGCTCCTATGTTGGGTGCCTAAATATATGCAATTGTTATATCTTCTTCTTGGATTGATCCCTTGATCATTATGTAGTGTCCTTCTTTGTCTCCTGTAATAGTCTTTATTTTAAAGTCTTTTTTGTCTGATATGAGAATTGCTACTCTAGCTTTCTTTTGATTTCCATTTGCATGGGATATCTTATTCCATCCCCTCACTTTCCATCTGTATGTGTCCCTATGTCTGAAGTGGGTCTCTTGTAGACCACATACATACCGGTCGTGTTTTCGGATCCATTCAGCCAGTCTATGTCTTTCGGTTGGAGCATTTAATCCATTTACATTTAAGGTAATTATTGATATGTATGTTCTTATTACCATTTTCTTAATTGTTTTGGGTTTCTTAGTGTAGGTCTTTTCCTTCTCTTGTGTTTCCTGCCTAGAGAAGTTCCTTTAGCATTTGTTGTAAAGCGGGTTTGGTGGTGCTGAATTCTCTTAGCTTTTGCTTGTCTGTAAAGGTTTTAATTTCTCTGTCGAATCTGAACGAGATCCTTGGTGGGTCGAGTAATCTTGGTTGTAGCTGTTCCCCTTTCATTACTTTAAATATGTCCTGCCAGTCCCTTCTGGCTTGCAGAGTTTCTGCTGAAAGTTCAGCTGTTAACCTTATGGGGATTCCCTTGTATGTTATTTGTTGTTTTTCCCTTGCTGCTTTTAATATTTTTTCTTTGTATTTAATTTTTGATAGTTTGACTAATATATGTTTTGGCATGTTTCTCCTTGGGTTTATCTTGTATGGGACTCCCTGCGCTTCCTGGACTTGATTAACGATTTCCTTTCCCATATTAGGGAAGTTTTCAACTATAATCTCTTTAAATATTTCCTCAGTGTCTTTCTTTTTCTCTTCTACTTCTGGGACCCCTATATTCGAATGTTGGTGCGTTTAATGTTTTCCCAGAGATGTCTCAGATTGTCCTCAATTCTTTTCATTCTTTTTTCTTTATTTTGCTTTGCAGTAGTTATTTCCACTATTTTATCTTCCAGGTCATTTATCCATTCTTCTGCCTCAGTTATTCTGCTATTGCTTCCTTCTAGAGAATTTTTAATTCCATTTATTGTGTTGTTCATCATTGTTTGTTTGCTCTTTAGTTCTTCTAGGTCCTTGTTAAAGGTTTCTTGTCTATTCTCCATTCCAGTTCCAAGATTTGGGATCATCTTTACTATCATTACTCTGAATTCTTTTTCAGGTAGACTGCCTATTTCCTCCACATTTGTTTGGTCTGGTGGGTTTTTACCTTGCTCCTTCATCTGCTGTGTGTTTCTGTGTCTTCTCATTTGGCTTTGGGGACTGTGTTTGGGGTCTCCTTTTCAGAGGCTGCAGATTCGTAGTTCCCGTTGTATTTGGTGTCTGCCCCCAGTGGCTAAGGTTGGTTCAGTGGGTTGTGTAGGCTTTCTGATGGAGGGGACTGGTGCCTGTGTTCTGGTGGGTGTGTCTGGATCTTGTCTTTCTGGTGGACAGATCCGCATCTGGTGGTGTGTTTTGGGGTGTCTGTGACCTTATTGTGATTTTCGGCAGCCTCTCTGCTAATGGGTGGGCCTGCATTCCTGTCTTGCTAGTTGTTTGGCATGGGATGTCCAGCACTGGATCTTGCTGGTCTCTGAGTGGAGCTGGGTCTTAGCGTTGAGACGGATATCTCTGGGAGAGCTTTCGCCATTTGATATTACAAGGTGCCAGAGGTCTCTGGTAGACCAATGTCCTGAACTCGGCTCTCCCACCTCAGAGGCACAGGCTTGACACCCGGCTGGAGCACCAAGACCCTGTCAGCCACACAGCTGGGGGTGAGAGCAAGAGGTAGCTTTGGTACATCTCAAAGACCACCAATGAGGTTCACTGACCATTTTCTCTCCAGAAGTGAAGAAAACAAAATTCAGACTTTGGCTAGTCAGCCACTTTGGTAGCCAGCCTCCAAGATGGACCTAATTATCCCCTAATTATCTCCCAGTCTCCATGTACCAGTGTGGCTCCTCGCACTTGAAAAGGGTTGACTGTTTAACTAATAAGAAATTGCAGAAATGACAAAGTGCAGCTTCCAAAGTTATAAAAGACATTGCAGCTTCTGCTTTGGTTTCTGCTAGATCACTCATCCTGGGGTAAGCCAGCTGCCATGTCATGAGGACACTCAAGCAGCCCTAAGGAGAGATCCATGTGGCAAGGAACTGAGGCCTCTTACCTACAGCCACGTGAGTGAGTCATCTCAGAAGTCAAAAGATTTAATTTTTTAAATTTTTGGTTGTGTTGGGTCTTCGTTGCTGCACAGGGTTTCTCCAGTTGTTACTAGAGAAGCAGGGGTTACTCATCGTTGTGGTGCACGGGCTTCTCCTTGCGGTGGTTTCTCTTGTTGTGGAGTATGGGCTCTAGGTGCATGGGCTTCAGTAGTTGTGTCATGCAGGCTCAATAGTTGTTGCTTGCAGGCTCTAGAGCACAGGCTCAGTACTTGTGGCACACGGGCTTAGTTGCTCTGCGGCATGTGGGATCTTCCCAGACCAGGGATGGAACCCCTGTTCCCTGCATTGGCAGGCAAATTCTTACCCACTGTGCCACCAGGGAAGTCCAGTGTGCTCTTTTTTAAACCTAGTCTGTTTTCATTATTTTCTATCTTAACGATTCTGTATTAAAGAAAAAAAAATAATACTCCTTTCTACCCCTCCTCTTTGAGGATTATATATGAAGAAGTATGTCTTATTTATTAACCTCAAATTTTCACCTTACTTTTAAGAAGTAATCACAATGTCAAGTATTTAATACTTTTCACTTCCACCTTGAAAAGCATGGATATTAAAGTGCTAATACAATTACCTTCCCTGGTCTATCTTTTTTAGTTTTTGTTATGTATAAAAAACAACGAAAAACATGCATGGTTTGTAAGGAAATGACAAATTTCAGAAAATTCAGCATCTGAATACACTCTAAACATAGCTTCTAGATAAAGACACAGAAAATTGCCAGATACTCAGAGGTCCCCTGGTCCCATTCTAGTGACTCCCCTTAAGGTTTAATATTGTTCTGGTACCTAACAAAAAGATAACTTTACCTGTATTTTGTATTTGATATAAATGTTATGGCACAGTAAAATCACTTTTGGATTGGGCTTTTTTATTTTATGTTGTTTGTGAATATGCCTATATGGTTGTCTGTTGCTGTGATCATGCATTGCCACTGTTGCATAGGATTCCATAATGTAAATATTTAACTATTAATTAATTTATTCCAATATGTATTACAATATGAGTGATTTTCAGTTTGTGTCTATTGAGAACAGCACTGGTATATAAATTCTAGAACTTGAGCTTTGGTGATGTGTGTATAAATTATTGTTCAGTATACACGTAGTAGTAAAATGTTCGAGTCATAGCTTTCTTGTGTTTATCTTTTTAGATATTTCTAAATATTTTCAAAACATTTGTATGATTTTTCATCTTCAGCAGCAGTGAATGAGATTCAAGGATTATACACATTCTTGTCAAACTTGATAATACCTGTCATTTTCATTTGAACTTTCTGGTTGGTGAGTGATAATTCCAGGTATCACGCTTTTGCATTTAATTGACTACTAAGAAGCCAAGCATCTATTGATATGTTTACTTAACATTCTGTACTCTCTTTTTTGAAATATCTTTTGGTATATTTCCCCCATTTTGCTATTCCATTATCTTCTTATTGAAGACTTCCTTTTTTTTTTTTTTTTAACATCTGAAGACTTCTTATTTAGGAGTTTTTAATACATGCTTGAGATGAGTTCTTCTCTCTTTCTGTCTCTCCTTCTCTTTCATTAGATGAGTGTCAGTTTTCAATGTTAATAACATCTAATTTGTTATTTTCCTCTTTATTTATTTAGTCTTATTTCTATTGATTTATGTAGTCTTCTTACCTGTAGCAGAGCACATTATTTATTCTAAACCACAAATATGTTTTCATTTCTTCAATAAATGTAATTATTAAGCTTTAAATTTAAGTTAACTTTCTAAAGTAAATATGTTGTATCATAGTGAGTATTAATTTTTCTATGACAGCTGAAAGGTTACATTTATTCAGAAAATGTTGTATCAGCTTTCTTTTCCTTTGCTCCTACTTCTCATTGATTCACAGTGGTAAACATCACTTCATCCATGGATCTGACTTTTCTCTGATTTCTCATGGTCATTCTCACTAACTCGTCTTGCCTCCTGAAATCTTTAGCAATCCCATTATTCCACAGAAGCAAAAACCTTCCTTGGTCCTTTTTCCTCAGAAGATTGATTATTCCCACATTTTAAATGGGAGATTGCAATAAGTTAGGAGAAAATGCCACAAGAGGGTCTCTCATTTTTTTTTCACATCCTGTATCAGCCTCTGCTTGCACTCTCTGTTCAAAGATATTTGTGCAACACATTGATGGAAGATGCCACTTGTTTCTCTCCTTGGGGAAAAGACAGATTAATTACCTAACAAATAAAATAAAGAGAGTGTCTTGCTCTTTTCAAATGTTGGACAGGATTGCTTGCATCCTAATTTAAATGTTTCAGGTGACTGAAGCTTAAGATTCCTAAGCTTTAATCCATACTTGCACCATGCACAGCACCCAACAGGAGAGCTTTACATAACCCCATGAGACACTTGTGTGCAAGTGGAACAGATAAAAATATAAAACTATTGCTGTCTTTTTGTGTCATAAAAATGATTTTTTGTCTCATTTAAAATATTTTTTTCTAAAATCCAAAAACGTGTCAGGCTAAAATATTGTTATTTCAAATATGGTAAAATCGAAGACCCTTCAAATTTCTTTCCAGTTTTGTTGATGATGGGATGCCGTCAGAGATATGACTTCATTAAACACAATAGGTAAGATTCCTTCATAGGCCTGATTGGGGAATATGAAAATAAACCCCCCAAAATCTGGACATTTTCTAGTTCTCAAATATTGGTTAAGATGGTAGAAAGGGCCCTTCCTTGTCCTATATGTTAATGCAGATCAATTGTGAGAGGTGGGGATAAAACAAGCAGCCTAAATATCCTTTATGTTTGTTGTACTACTAGTAGAAAGAGGAAGGGTCAACATGTCACCATGGTTGATATAGCAAATAAGCTGCTTGAAACTACACAGAAATGTACCTGCTTGTATTTTCTGTGCAGTTACCCTCTCTTTTGGTGTGCCCTGATACCTCCCTCAACTTATGTACCAACTCCAGCAGCATTAAGCAGAAATCCAAAGAAATCTATTCTTTGGAATTATGAGGAAGGGAAGAGTCAAACATTTTATAACATGCTCTATACAAGGATACACGTCACCATCCTTATCTATGTCATGCCATGCATGGAGGGTCAGTAGGTTCAGGGGATTCTGGAAGCACCAAGTTCTGTGGGGTTAATCACAGTTGCATTCATGGGCAGTAAAAGAGAAGGGCCTTATCTTGGTCACTTTCTCAATGCTAGTAGCTACAAAAAGAAGAGGATAGCAGACATCTTAGGGAGAAGAACCAACATTAAATGAAATGTCCGAATTACTCTAGGCAACCTCTCATGGTGGCCTCCCATAGCTCCTCAAATCCCTACATACTTGCACAAGGGATAGTGTAATATTACTGGAGTGTCTGACTGCAGATTAACATTATTTTTGTTGAAAAAAATAAAAATAGGTTCAAGTGATAGGGTTTGAAAAGGGTTCACAGTGTGAGGGAAACTATTGTAACAATGTGGACAGAACCCTTTGGATGGATTCATCATGTTTTTTTTTTTTTTTTTTTTTTTTTTTGCTGCTTCAGAATCTGTAGTAGCGATTGGTGTGTTCCATGATACATCCCCGCTTCTTATAAGTTTTAGATGGAATACCCCATTAGGAAGAAGTGCACGTAAGGAAGATTAGTGAGTCAAACTCCTCTGCCCTCTGTCAGCAGTGGGTGCAAAGGGATTTAGACCAAGTGCTTTCATCCTTTGATTTGCAAAGTTTTCACTATATGAATGATGTTTTGTTTGTTTGCAGGTCAGGAGCCTTGGTCTCAATATCCCTGTTTAAAAAGTGTTATCACGTGTCTGCCAGAATGAATTGCTGATGATACTGGGAAAAATTGAGAGTTATCCTTAACAATTAAGGGTTTTGTAGCAACATGGATGGACCTAGAGATTGTTATACTGAGTGAAGCAAGTCAGACACAGAAAGACAGATATCATATGATATTGCTTATATGAGGAATCTAAAAAAGAAAAAAAAAGGTACAAATGAACTTATTTACACAACAGAAATAGAATCATGGATATAGAAAACAAACTTATGGTTACCAGGGGATAAGTGGGGAAGGGATAAATTGGGAGATTGGGACTGACTTATACACACTACTATATATAAAATAGATAAAGACCTGCTTTATAGCACAGGGAACTCTACTCAGTGGTCTGTACTGGCGTATACGGAAAAAGAATCTTATAAAAAAAAACAAGGGTTTTGGGATTATATAATAAATATAAATGTGCAAACCTTTAACATGAAAGGAAAAATCAGTTAACTCTGTGGTCCCTGTTATGGTGTAAATACTTTGTACCTCTAATTTAAAAATTTTGAAACCCAGCTCCCATGTTGATGGTATTAGGAGGTGGGGCTTTTGGGAGGTGATTAGGTTATGAGGCCAGAGACCTCAAACATGGGATTAGTGACCTAATAAATGTAGCACACAGAAGATCTTATGACCATTCCATGATTTCATTGTCGAGCGAGAAGACCCACATTATGAACCAGAAATTGGTCCCTCGCCAGACACTAAGTCATCTGGCAACTTGTTCTTTTTTTAAAAAAATTAATTAGATAATTAATTAATTAATTTTTTGGCTGTGTTGGGTCTTTGGTGCGGTGCGCGGGCTTCTCATTGAGTGGCTTCTCTTGTTGCGGAGCACGGGCTCTAGGCGTGTGGGTTTCAGTAGTTGTGGCTCACAGGCTCAGTAGTTGTGGCCTGTGGACTCTAGAGCACAGGCTCAGTATTTGTGGTGCACGGGCTTAGTTGTTCCATGGCATGTGGGATCTTCCTGGACCAGGGCTCGAACCCTTGTCCCCTTTATTGATAGGCAGATTCTTAACAACTGCACCTCCAGGGAAGCCCCTGGTTACTTGCTCTTGAACCTTTCAGCCTCAGCAATTATGAGAAAACAAAAATATTCTGTTATTTATAAAATACCAAGTCTCTCGTATTTTGTTCTAGCAGTCAAAGAGCTGGCTGAGGAGAAATATCTGTGAGCTTGAAGACATATCAGGAGAAACCTTTAAATCTCAAAAGAAAAGAGAAAATGGGCAGGAAAGAAATCAACAGAACAGAGTAATCAATAATTGTGGAACAATGAAAAATGCTGTGACCTATACATAATGGGTATAGCAGGAGGAGAATAAAGATAATAAAGAACAGAAAATATTTTTTAAAAATGACTGAGAATCTCCCCAAATGAATGTCTGACACTAAATCCACAACATCCAAACTTAGAAGAACATATGAATAGTAAAGAAAACTGACCAGTATCTCTCAGGAACATCAATGCAAAAATCCTCAACAAAATATTACCAAATCGAATCCAACAATATTTTGAGAGAATTTTATATCATGAATGAGAGGAAATAATCCCAGGTATGAAAGGCTGGTTCAACATTCTAGAATCAAATAATTATATCCATCATATCAACACCTTAAAGACAATCATTAGCATATCAATAGATTCAGAAGACCTTTGAAAAAATCTAACACCCATTCTTCATAAAAACTCTCAGTTAAAGAAATAGACTGGAGCTTTCTCAAGTTGATAACAAAGATTTACAGGAAACTTTTATCTTACATCATGATTAATGGTCAAAACCATGAAGCTTTTCCACTAAGTTCAGGTAAAAGCAAGGATGTCCCCTTTCATGACTCCTTTTCCATATTTTACTCCAAGTCCTTGTTAATGCAATAAGGCACGAAAATAAATAAAACAAATACAGATTGGGTAGAAAAAAATGAAAGCAACCTAAATAAAATGTGGACCAATATACTTTATGGACACCTCACCAAAGAAAATAGACACTATGCATATAAGTATACAGAAGAATAATCCAGATTACATGCTGCCATGAAAAAGCAAATTAAAAATACAATTACATACCACTATGTAACACTTAGAATGGCTAAAATGTGAACAATGACAAGAACAAATTCTGTAGGAGATGTGGAACAATAGGAAATGTCATTTGTCATTGGTGGAAATGAAAAATAATACAGCTACTTTGGTAGTCTGATTGACACTTGCTAGAATATTGAGCATTCCCTTACTGTACAATCCGTCAAGTGTTCTCATGGATATTTACTGAAAGTAGTTTAAAACATACTTCCAGAGGAAAACCTGCATATGGATATTTATAGCACCTAATTCAATATTGCCAAAATGTGAATGAAACTAAGGTGTCCTCCAATAGGTGAATGAAATGATATAGTATTAATATATTCTGGGAATGGGATAATATTGAGCACTAAATAAGTAAGCTATCAAGCCATATAAAGAGATGGGAATTCTTTTTATTTTCTTTTGAAATATAGGTGATTTTCTTTATTTTGAAATTTAAATTTTATTGGAGTATAGTTGATTTACAATGTTGTGTTCATTTCAGCTGCACAGCAAGTGATTCAGTTACACATATGCATATATTCATTCTTTTTCAGATTCTTTTCTGATAACGGTATTCCCAGAATACTGAGTAGAGCTCCCTGTGCTATACAGTAGGTCCTTGTTGCTTATCTGTTATATATAGTAGTATTCGTATATTTACCCCAAGCTCCTGATTTATCCCTACCCCCCACCTCTCCCCTTTGGTAACCATAAGTTTGTTTTCCAAGTCTGTGAGTCTGCCTCTCTTTTGTAAGTTAGTTCATTTGTATCAATTTTTAGCTTCCACCTAGAAGTGATATCATCCAATATTTGTCTTACTCTGTCTGACTTACTTCACGTAGTACAATCATCTCTAGGTCCATCCATGTTACTGCAACTGGCATTATTTTCTTCTATTTTATGGCTGAGTCATATTCCATTATATGTATGTATCACATATTCTTTACCTATATTCATATGTTGATGGACATTTTGGTTGCTTCCATGTCTTCGCTATTGTAAAGCGTGTTGCAGTGAACATTGGGGAAGATGTGTCTTTTCGATTTATGCTTTCCTCCAGATATGCACACAGGAGTGAACTTGCTGGATCATCTGGTAGCTCTATTTTATTTGATTTTACTTCATTTCATTTCAATTTCAATTTTTTTGGAATAGAGTTGATTTACAATGTTGTGTTACTTTCTGCTGCACAGCACAGTGAAGCAGTTATACATACATCCAATCCTTTTTGGATTCCTTTCCCATACAGGTCATTACAGAGTATTGAGTAGAGTTCCCTGTGCTATACAGTAAGCCCTTATTTGTTATCTCTTTTATATATAGTGGTGTGTATATGTCAATCCCAATTTCCAATTTATCCCTCCCACCTCCCCTTACTCTGGTAACCTCCATTCTGTGCTCCATAGTGGCTGTTACCAATTGGCATTGCCACCGATAGCATAGAATTGGTGGCGCAGTGGTTAAGAATCTGCCTGCCAGTTCAGGGGACACAGGTTCGAGCCCTGGCCCGGGAAGATCTCACATGCCACAGAACAAGTAAGCCCGTGCACCACAACTACTCAGTCTGCGCTCTAGAGCCCACGAGCCACAACTACTGAAGCCTGTGTGCCTACAGCTTGTGCTCCACAACAAGAGAAGCCACCACAAAGAGAAGGCTTCGTACCACAACGATGAGTAGCCCCCGCTTGCTGCAACTATAGAAAAGCCGTGCGCAGCAACGAAGACCCAAGGCAGATTAAAAAAAAAATAAGTAGTAGGTTTCTCTTTTTTCCACACCCTCTGAAGCATTTCTTGTTTGTAGACATTGTGATGATGGCTATTCTGAGTGGTTCCAGGTGATACTTCTTTGTACATCTGATTTGCATTTGTCTAACATAAAGCAATGGTGAGTATCTTCATATGTGCTTTTTTTTTTGAACAGTGTCAGTAAGATTTATCCCTTGAAAAAGGGTTATTGAAAGGTTGCCTTGTTTTGAAGTCTACTTCGATTACCTACCCCAAGACATTTTTTGAGGGCTGTTGTCATTTACAGCTCCCCAGGCATTGTGAATATGAAGTGCGTATAAGGTCCAGTTTTAGAATTGTTGTTATGGGAAACAGAAGGCGGCAGGATTTCTACTGTCCCTCTCTGGTTACTGACACAACCTTAGATGTAGGGCAAGTCCTGTTCTTGGGTATTAAATTAGAGTGGAATGTGCCTGACCAAACATGTAAGGGCTTCTGTCCCATTCCTTCTTCCCCCTTACCCTTCATCCCCCGAACAAGTATAAACCCCTGCAAAATCACCTGTTGAGGGTGCTGTCTTGTAGAGTGGGATGACCCTTACGAAGGAGTCAGGAGGTCGGAACCCAAACACCAGGATATGTTGAGAGCAGGTGATTTTCCAAATGTCATCCAGCCCAGAGAGTCCACCATCCTTTGGGTGTCAGAGGGTTGGTTTAGTAGTATGAGGGCACACTTAGATCTGGAGATAGTGATCCCATGCAGAGGGGACCAGGTACTACATGTTCAAGGGGGGCGAATTAGCTGGCATATCCTCCCGAGGTCCTCAGGCCCACAACAGTCCAGCCTTGGGACCAAATTGTGTCTGTGTCCAGGGATGTGACACTAGTACGTTCACTGCGACTAAACAAATTTAGTGATCATTTTTCTTTTCTTTAATTTAATTTTAAATTTATAATGGAGTATATAGTTGATTTATCATGTTGTGTTCATTTTTGTCATACACCAACATGATTCATTTATACAGAGATAACTATATATTCTTTTTAGAATTATTTTCCCATTGAGGTTACTAAAGGGTGTTGAGAAGAGCTCCAAGTGCTCTACAGCAGGTCCATGTTGATTACAAGTTTTCTCTCTGTAAATATGTATATACTAACTCCAACCTCATGATTTATGCCTCCAACACACCTTTCCAGTTTGGTAACCATAAGTTTGTGTTCTAAGTCTGGGACTCTGTTTCTGTGTTGTAAGATAGTACCTTTCTATCAATTTTTAGATTCCACCGATAAGTAATATCATATGATATTTTTCATTGCCTGATTTATGACACTTAGTATGAATGTATGTAGGTCCTTCTGAGTGGCCCTAAATGGCCTTATTTCATTCACTTCATGGCTGAGTAATATTCCATTGTACATATCTACCATAATTTCTTTATCCATTCTTCCTTCCAAGGACTTTTAGGTAGCTTCCGAGTAGAGGCTCTTGTAAACAGGGCTGCATACATTTTAGAGTGCCTGGGTCCTGTCAATTTACGTTTTTTCCAAGATACAGGCCCAGGAGTGGAAGCGCCATATGCTCTGAAGCTCTGGTTTTTAGATTTTTAAGGAATCACCACCCACTTCTCCAGAGTGGCTGTTAGCAATTTACATTCCCACCATCAGCTTGTCAGGGTTCCCTTTTCTCCACGCCCTGTCCTGCATTTCAGGTTTTACAGTTTGTGAGGTTGGCCATTCTGACTGGTGCGAAGTGATATCTCTTTGTAATATTAATTTACATTGCCCGCCTGTTTTGTTGGCCAAAAATGGAGTAAGGGTTTTTCCTGAATAGATTAAGGAATAACGCATACGGCCTCTTTGGCAAACTGCATCATTGGCGATGTTCAGCAGCTTTGCATGTGCTTTAATGACGAGTGCAAACTACCCCTTGAAATCCCTTTCCTGCAATTCTGCCTTGCTTACAAGGCCTTTACGAATACTTGGCTCAAGAAATGACTCCATTAGAGGTGTCAATTACAACCCTGCATGTTTGTGAATCGCAGTGCCCCTGAGCACCGGTTTTCAACTTGTTTAGGGAAGCAGACACAAAGGGGCAGGATTTCTACAGACCCATTCCAGTTACTGGGGCACCTGAAGGATAGGGAAATTCTTCTTCCAGGTAGGAAACTAGAGTAGCATATGCCTGTCCAAACATCTAAGGCTTGTGTCTCATTCCATCCCGCCATTCCCCTTCTTCACCGGAAAATTCCAAGCCGTGTAAAACCGGCTGTTGAGTGTGCTGCCTTCCCAAAGTGGGGAGACTCTAAGGAAAGGAGCTGGGGAACCCGAATACCAGGAGACGTGGAGATGAGGTGACTTTTCCAAACTCTTCCCGATCAGACGGTGTACCATCCTCTGGATGTGCCATGCATGTTTTAGCTGTAGGAAGGGTCCCCTGCACCTGGAGGTATGGGACCCATGGAATGGGGCCAGGCAGTATTACTCTAAAAGTGATGCATTTGCTGTCCCATCCTCACGAAACCTCTCAGACCAACGAGTGTAGAGCCTTAGATCCCATCCAGCTCTGTGTCTACATATGGTCAGTCCAGGTTGCATCACAGCCCTTGAACAAATTTTGTAAGAATTTCTCTCTCTCTCACTGTCTTTATTTTGTTCTTGTTATTTAATTTTATAATGGGGTATAGCTGATTTTCAATACTGTGTTTCTTCCTGCTCTACATCTATCCACTTGATTCACTTAAAGAGAGACATCAATAAATTCTTTTACAGATTCTTACCGGTCTTATATATCCTTTTCTGGTGACAACAGGGTGCTGAGTCCAGCTCTTTGAGCTATAGAGTAGGTCCTGTCGAATACCTATTTTGTTTATGGAACCGTATCTGTGCTAATTTCAACCTCCTGGTTTATGCATCACCCCGCCCCACCTTTCTCCTTTAGCAGCCATAAGTGTGTTTTCTAAATGTGCGACTCCGTTTCTGTTTTGTAATTGCGTTCATGTGAAGGCATTTTTAGATACTATCTATAAGTGATACCTTATGATAAGTCTCTTTTTATGTCTGACTTATGTCACTTAGAATGATCGTACCTCACTCTCCACGAGTTGCTGCCACTGGCCTTATTTCATTGATTTAAATGCTGAGTAATATTCCATTGTACATAAGTACCACATCTTCTTTATCCACTTTTTCCTTCCAAAGACATGTAAGTTGTACCCAAATCGAGGCATTTCTAAACAGAGCAGCCCTAAACTTTGGGGTGCCTGTGTCTTGTCGATTTTTTGGTTTTCCCAAGATATACGCCCATGAGGGGAAGTGCTGTATGCTCTGTAGCTCTCTTTTTAGAAGTTTTAAGATACAGCATACACTTCTCAAGAGTGGCCGGTGGAAATTGACATCCCGCCGATCAGCATAACAAGGCTCCCTTTTCTCCATGGCCTGTCCTGCATTTCTGGGTTTTACACTTTTTCAGCAGGGGCCTTTTGACCAATGCGAAGTGAGACATTTTTGTAATGCTGATTTGCGTTGCCCGCTTGTTTAGTTGGCCAAAAAGAGCATCTGCGTTTTTTCCAATATTTATTCAGGAAAGAACGCAGACGCCCTTTTTGGCCAAGGGCATCATTGTCGAGGTTTTGCCGCTTTTCCTGTGCTTTAAAGGCGATTCGAATCTACCTCCTGAAATCTGTTTCCTGCAATTCTGCCTTGCTTTCAAATCCTCTTCGTTGCCTTCCCTCCATATAATTGTGGACGAGAGTTATCATTTCTAACTCTGCAGGTGTGTGAATTGCAGTGCCCCTGAGCTCCATTTTTCAACTCGGTTTCTTGGGAGCTGGCCGCAAAAGCGCAGGATTGCCTCAGGCCCTATTCTGGCTCCGGGCGGCAGGCTGAGCCTGTGGTTAATTCTTCTTCCTGATGGGAAAATAGAGTGACCTGTGCCTGTCCCAACACCTAGAGCTAGTCTCTCATTGGTTCCCCCTCTTCCCGTTCATCCTCAGGACAAATTGCAACCTGTACGGAACAGGAGGTTAAAGGTACTGATTCTCCAAGGAGGGAGATTGCTAGAAAAGCGGCTGGAATGGCGAACCGGAGCACAAGGAGATGAGAAATGAGGTGCGTTTTAGAAACCTTTCCCGATCACACGGAGTGCCATCTTCTGGGTTTCTTATGCATGTTTTCGATGTAGGAAGATGCCCTTGAACCTGGAGATTTGGGACCCATGGGATGGGTACCACGCCATATTACTTTAAAGGGTCTGCGTTTGCTCACCCAACCTCACCAAACCTCTCAGCCCCACGAGTGTCCACCCTTATGTCTCAATCAGCTGTGTGTCTAGATATGGTCAATCCAGGTGGGATCACAGCCCCTGAACGAATTTTGTAAGAATTTCTCTCTCTTTCACTGTCTTTGTTTCACGGATTTTTAAAAGTAATTGATTTTTATAATGGGGTTTAGCTGCTTTTCACTGCTGTGTTTATGCCGCTTTACACCCACTAGACTCACTTACAGAGAGATAGCAATACATAGGTTTTAAGATTCTTACTAGTCAGATATATTCTTGGGCGGTGAATAGGGGGTGTTGAGTCCAGTTCACTGAGCAAGGAGTAGGTCTTGTCTATTACATATTGGGTTTATGGAACGGAATCTGAGCTAATTTGAAACCCTTGTTTTTTGCATCACCCCACCTCACCTTTCCCGTTAAGCAGCCATAGTGTGTTTTCTAAACGTGTGACTCTGTTCTGTTTTGTAATTCAGTTCAAGGGTAGCGGTTTTTACATTCCCTCTATAAGTGATATCTTATGATAAGTGTCTTTTTCTGTGTGACTTATTTCACTTAGAATCGTCGTACCTAAATCCACTCATCATGCTGCTCCTAGCCTTATGACGTTGATTTCATGGCTGAGTGATATTCCATTGTACATAAGAACCACAACTTCTTTATCCATTCTTCTCTTTCCTGGGATATTTAAGGTGTAACGAAGTGGAGGTTCTTGTCAACAGAGCAGCCCTAAGTTTTGGGGTGCCTGTGTCTTGCTGATTTATAGTTTTCTCAATTTATACGCCCATGAGTGGATGTGCCCTATGCTCTCTAAGCTGAGTTTTTTAGATGTTTCAGGACACACCGTACACTTCTCCAGAGTGGCTGTTGGCAATTTATATCCCGCCCATCAGCGTAGCAAGTCTCCCATTTCTCCATGGCCTGTCCTGCATTTCTGGTTTTGACACTTTATTCAGCATGGCCCTTTTGACCGATGGGAAGCGAGGCTTCTTTGTAGCGCTGATTTGCCTTTCCAGGTTGCTTGGTTGGCCAAAAAGGGCGTATGCGTTTTTTCCTGAATATATTCAGGAAAAATCGCATACGCCCTTTTTGGCCAAGGGCATCATTGTCGAGGTTTTGCCGCTTCTCCTGTGCTTTAAAGGCGATTCGAATCTACCTCCTGAAATCTGTTTCCTGCAATTCTGCCTTGCTTTCACATCCTCTTCGTTGCCTTCCCTCAATATATTTGTGGACGAGAGTTATCATTTCTTACTCTGCGGGTTTGTGAATTGCAGTGCCCCTGAGCTCCATTTTTCAACTCGCTTTCTTGGGAGCTGGCCGCAAAAGTGCAGGATTGCTTCAGGCCCTATTCTGGCTCTGGGCGGCAGGCTGAGCCTGTGGTTAATTCTTCTTCCTGATGGGAAAATAGAGTGACCTGTGCCTGTCCCAACACCTAGAGCTAGTCTCTCATTGGCTCCCCCTCTTCCCGTTCATCCTCAGGAGAAATTGCAACCTGTACGGAACAGGAGGTTAAAGGTGCTGATTCTCCAAGGAGGGAGATTGCTACTAAAGCGGCTGGAATGGCGAACCGGAGTACAAGGAGATGAGAAATGAGGTGTGTTTTAGAAACCTTTCCCGATCACACGGTGTACCATCTTCTGGGTTTCTTATGCTTGTTTTCGATGTAGGAAGATGCCCTTGAACCTGGAGATTTGTGACCCATGGGATGGGTACCACGCCGTATTACTTTAAAGGGTCTGCGTTAGCTCACCCCACCTCCCCAAACCTCTTAGCCCCAAGAGTGTCCACCCTTATGTCTCAATCAGCTGTGGGTCTAGATATGGTCAATCCAGGTGGCATCACAGCCCCTGAACGAATTTTGTAAGCATTTCTCTCTCTTTCACTGTCTTTGTTTCACGGATTTTTAAAAGTAATTGATTTTTATAATGGGATTTAGCTGCTTTTCACTGCTGTGTTTATGCCGCTTTACACCCACTAGACTCACTTACAGAGAGATAGCAATACATAGGTTTTAAGATTCTTACTAGTCAGATATATTCTTGGGCGGTGAATAGGGGGTGTTGAGTCCAGTTCACTGAGCAAGGAGTAGGTCTTGTCTATTACATATTGGGTTTATGGAACGGTATCTGAGCTAATTTGAAACCCTTGTTTTTTGCATCACCCCACCTCACCTTTCCCGTTAAGCAGCCATAGTGTGTTTTCTAAACGTGTGACTCTGTTCTGTTTCGTAATTCAGTTCAAGGGTAGCGGTTTTTACATTCCCTCTATAAGTGATATCTTATGATAAGTGTCTTTTTCTGTGTGACTTATTTCACTTAGAATCGTCGTACCTAAATCCACTCATCATGCTGCTACTAGCCTTATGACGTTGATTTCATGGCTGAGTGATATTCCATTGTACATAAGAACCACAACTTCTTTATCCATTCTTCTCTTTCCTGGGATATTTAAGGTGTAACGAAGTGGAGGTTCTTGTCAACAGAGCAGCCCTAAGTTTTGGGGTGCCTGTGTCTTGCTGATTTTTAGTTTTCTCAATTTATACGCCCATGAGTGGAAGTGCCCTATGCTCTCTAAGCTGAGTTTTTTAGATGTTTCAGGACACACCGTACAGTTCTCCAGAGTGGCTGTTGGCAATTTACAGCCCGCCCATCAGCGTAGCAAGTCTCCCATTTCTCCATGGCCTGTCCTGCATTTCTGGTTTTGACACTTTATTCAGCATGGCCCTTTTTGACCGATGGGAAGCGAGGCTTCTTTGTAGCGCTGATTTGCCTTTCCAGGTTGCTTGGTTGGCCAAAAACGGCGTATGCCTTTTTTCCTGAATATATTCAGGAAAAAAGGCATACGCCCTTTTTGGCCAAGGGCATCATTGTCGAGGTTTTGCCGCTTCTCCTGTGCTTTAAAGGCGATTCGAATCTACCTCCTGAAATCTGTTTCCTGCAATTCTGCCTTGCTTTCACATCCTCTTCGTTGCCTTCCCTCAATATATTTGTGGACGAGAGTTATCATTTCTTACTCTGCGGGTTTGTGAATTGCAGTGCCCCTGAGCTCCATTTTTCAACTCGCTTTCTTGGGAGCTGGCCGTAAAAGCGCAGGATTGCTTCAGGCCCTATTCTGGCTCTGGGCGGCAGGCTGAGCCTGTGGTTAATTCTTCTTCCTGATGGGAAAATAGAGTGACCTGTGCCTGTCCCAACACCTAGAGCTAGTCTCTCATTGGCTCCCCCTCTTCCCGTTCATCCTCAGGACAAATTGCAACGTGTACGGAACAGGAGGATAAAGGTGCTGATTCTCCCAGGAGGGAGATTGCTAGTAAAGCGGCTGGAATGGCGAACCGGAGCACAAGGAGATGAGAAATGAGGTGCGTTTTAGAAACCTTTCCCGGTCACACGGTGTACCATCTTCTGGGTTTCTCGTGCATGTTTTCGATGTAGGAAGATGCCCTTGACCCTGGAGATTTGGGACCCATGGGTTGGGTACCACGCCGTATTACTTTAAAGGGTCTGCGTTTGCTCACCCAACCTCACCAAACCTCTCAGCCCCAAGAGTGTCCACCCTTATGTCTCAGTCATCTGTGGGTCTAGATATGGTCAATCCAGGTGGCATCGCAGCCCCTGAACGAATTTTGTAAGAATTTCTCTCTCTTTCACTGTCTTTGTTTCACGGGTTTTTAAAAGTAATTGATTTTTATAATGGGGTTTAGCTGCTTTGCACTGCTGTGTTTATGCCGCTTTACACCTACTTGACTCACTTACAGAGAGGTATCAATACATAGGTTTTAAGATTCTTACTAGTCAGATATATTCTTGGGCGGTGAATAGGGGGCGTTGAGTCCAGTTCACTGAGCAAGGAGTAGGTCTTGTCTATTACATATTGGGTTTATGGAACGGTATCTGAGCTAATTTGAAACCCTTGGTTTATGCATCACCCCACCTCACCTTTCCCGTTAAGCAGCCATAGTGTGTTTTCTAAACGTGCGACTCTGTTCTGTTTTGTAATTCAGTTCAAGGGTAGCGGTTTTTACATTCCCTCTGTAAGTGATATCTTATGATAAGTGTCTTTTTCTGTGTGACTTATTTCACTTAGAATCGTCGTACCTAAATCCACTCATCATGCTGCTCCTAGCCTTATGACGTTGATTTCATGGCTGAGTGATATTCCATTGTACATAAGGACCACAACTTCTTTATCCATTCTTCTCTTTCCTGGGATGTTTAAGGTGTAACGAAGTGGAGGTTCTTGTCAACAGAGCAGCCCTAAACTTTGGGGTGCCTGTGTTTTGCTGGTTTTTAGTTTTCCCAATTTATACGCCCATGAGTGGAAGTGCCCTATGCTCTCTAAGCTGAGTTTTTTAGATGTTTCAGGACACACCGTACACTTCTCCAGAGTGGCTGTTGGCAATTTACAGCCCGCCCATCAGCGTAGCAAGGCTCCCATTTCTCCATGGCCTGTCCTGCATTTCTGGTTTTGACACTTTATTCAGCATGGCCCTTTTGACCGATGGGAAGCGAGACTTCTTTGTAGCGCTGATTTGCCTTTCCAGGTTGCTTGGCTGGCCAAAAAGGGCGTAGGCGTTTTTTCCTGAATATATTCAGGAAAAAACGCCTACGCCCTTTTTGGCCAAGGGCATCATTGTCGAGGTTTTGCCGCTTTTCCTGTGCTTTAAAGGCGATTCGAATCTACCTCCTGAAATCTGTTTCCTGCAATTCTGCCTTGCTTTCAAATCCTCATCGTTGCCTTCCTTCCATATATTTGTGGACGAGAGTTATCATTTCTACCTCTGCAGGTTTGTGAATTGCAGTGCCCCTGAGCTCCATTTTTTAACTCGCTTTCTTGGGAGCTGGCCGCAAAAGCGCAGGATTGCTTCAGGCCCTATTCTGGCTCCGGGCGGCAGGCTGAGCCTGTCGTTAATTCTTCTTCCTGATGGGAAAATAGAGTGACTTGTGCCTGTCCCAACACCTAGAGCTAGTCTCTCATTGGTTCCCCCTCTTCCCGTTCATCCTCAGGACAAATTGCAACGTGTACGGAACAGGAGGATAAAGGTGCTGATTCTCCCAGGAGGGAGATTGCTAGTAAAGCGGCTGGAATGGCGAACCGGAGCACAAGGAGATGAGAAATGAGGTGCGTTTTAGAAACCTTTCCCGGTCACACGGTGTACCATCTTCTGGGTTTCTCGTGCATGTTTTCGATGTAGGAAGATGCCCTTGACCCTGGAGATTTGGGACCCATGGGATGGGTACCACGCCGTATTACTTTAAAGGGTCTGCGTTTGCTCACCCAACCTCACCAAACCTCTCAGCCCCAAGAGTGTTCACCCTTATGTCTCAGTCATCTGTGGGTCTAGATATGGTCAATCCAGGTGGCATCGCAGCCCCTGAACGAATTTTGTAAGAATTTCTCTCTCTTTCACTGTCTTTGTTTCACGGGTTTTTAAAAGTAATTGATTTTTATAATGGGGTTTAGCTGCTTTGCACTGCTGTGTTTATGCCGCTTTACACCTACTTGACTCACTTACAGAGAGATATCAATACATAGGTTTTAAGATTCTTACTAGTCAGATATATTCTTGGGCGGTGAATAGGGGTTGTTGAGTCCAGTTCACTGAGCAAGGAGTAGGTCTTGTCTATTACATATTGGGTATATGGAACGGTATCTGAGCTAATTTGAAACCCTTGTTTTATGCATCACCCCACCTCACCTTTCCCGTTAAGCAGCCATAGTGTGTTTTCTAAACGTGCGACTCTGTTCTGTTTTGTAATTCAGTTCAAGGGTAGCGGTTTTTACATTCCCTCTGTAAGTGATATCTTATGATAAGTGTCTTTTTTTGTGTGACTTATTTCACTTAGAATCGTCGTACCTAAATCCACTCATCATGCTGCTCCTAGCCTTATGACGTTGATTTCATGGCTGAGTGATATTCCATTGTACATAAGGACCACAACTTCTTTATCCATTCTTCTCTTTCCTGGGATGTTTAAGGTGTAACGAAGTGGAGGTTCTTGTCAACAGAGCAGCCCTAAACTTTGGGGTGCCTGTGTCTTGCTGATTTTTAGTTTTCCCAATTTATACGCCCATGAGTGGAAGTGCCCTATGCTCTCTAAGCTGATTTTTTTAGATGTTTCAGGACACACCGTACACTTCTCCAGAGTGGCTGTTGGCAATTTACAGCCCACCCATCAGCGTAGCAAGGCTCCCATTTCTCCATGGCCTGTCCTGCATTTCTGGTTTTGACACTTTATTCAGCATGGCCCTTTTGACCGATGGGAAGCGAGACTTCTTTGTAGCGCTGATTTGCCTTTCCAGGTTGCTTGGTTGGCCAAAAAGGGCGTATGCCTTTTTTCCTGAATATATTCAGGAAAAAACGCATACGCCCTTTTTGGCCAAGGGCATCATTGTCGAGGTTTTGCCGCTTTTCCTGTGCTTTAAAGGCGATTCGAATCTACCTCCTGAAATCTGTTTCCTGCAATTCTGCCTTGCTTTCAAATCCTCTTCGTAGCCTTCCCTCCATATATTTGTGGACGAGAGTTATCATTTCTAACTCTGCAGGTTTGTGAATTGCAGTGCCCCTGAGCTCCATTTTTCAACTCGCTTTCTTGGGAGCTGGCCGCAAAAGCGCAGGATTGTTTCAGGCCCTATTCTGGCTCCGGGCGGCAGGCTGAGCCTGTGGTTAATTCTGCTACCTGATGGGAAAATAGAGTGACCTGTGCCTGTCCCATCACCTAGAGCTAGTCTCTCATTGGTTCCCCCTCTTCCCGTTCATCCTCAGGACAAATTGCAACGTGTACGGAACAGGAGGTTTAAGACGCTGATTCTCCAAGGAGGGAGATTTCTAGTAAAGCGGCTGGAATGGCGAACCGGAGCACAAGGAGATGAGAAATGAGGTGCGATTTAGAAACCTTTCCCGGTCACACGGTGTACCATCTTCTGGGTTTCTCGTGCATGTTTTCGATGTAGGAAGATACCCTTGAACCTGGAGATTTGGGACCCATGGGATGGGTACCACGCCGTATTACTTTAAAGGGTCTGCGTTTGCTCACCCAACCTCACCAAACCTCTCAGCCCCAAGAGTGTCCACCCTTATGTCTCAGTCATCTGTGGGTCTAGATATGGTCAATCCAGGTGGCATCGCAGCCCCTGAACGAATTTTGTAAGAATTTCTCTCTCTTTCACTGTCTTTGTTTCACGGGTTTTTAAAAGTAATTGATTTTTATAATGGGGTTTAGCTGCTTTGCACTGCTGTGTTTATGCAGCTTTACACCCACTTGACTCACTTACAGAGAGATATCAATACATAGGTTTTAAGATTCTTACTAGTCAGATATATTCTTGCGCGGTGAATAGGGGGCGTTGAGTCCAGTTCACTGAGCAAGGAGTAGGTCTTGTCTATTACATATTGGGTATATGGAACGGTATCTGAGCTAATTTGAAACCCTTGTTTTATGCATCACCCCACCTCACCTTTCCCGTTAAGCAGCCATAGTGTGTTTTCTAAACGTGCGACTCTGTTCTGTTTCGTAATTCAGTTCAAGGGTAGCGGTTTTTACATTCCCTCTATAAGTGATATCTTATGATAAGTGTCTTTTTCTGTGTGACTTATTTCACTTAGAATCGTCGTACCTAAATCCACTCATCATGCTGCTACTAGCCTTATGACGTTGATTTCATGGCTGAGTGATATTCCATTGTACATAAGAACCACAACTTCTTTATCCATTCTTCTCTTTCCTGGGATATTTAAGGTGTAACGAAGTGGAGGTTCTTGTCAACAGAGCAGCCCTAAGTTTTGGGGTGCCTGTGTCTTGCTGATTTTTAGTTTTCTCAATTTATACGCCCATGAGTGGAAGTGCCCTATGCTCTCTAAGCTGAGTTTTTTAGATGTTTCAGGACACACCGTACACTTCTCCAGAGTGGCTGTTGGCAATTTACAGCCCGCCCATCAGCGTAGCAAGTCTCCCATTTCTCCATGGCCTGTCCTGCATTTCTGGTTTTGACACTTTATTCAGCATGGCCCTTTTTGACCGATGGGAAGCGAGGCTTCTTTGTAGCGCTGATTTGCCTTTCCAGGTTGCTTGGTTGGCCAAAAACGGCGTATGCCTTTTTTCCTGAATATATTCAGGAAAAAAGGCATACGCCCTTTTTGGCCAAGGGCATCATTGTCGAGGTTTTGCCGCTTCTCCTGTGCTTTAAAGGCGATTCGAATCTACCTCCTGAAATCTGTTTCCTGCAATTCTGCCTTGCTTTCAAATCCTCTTCGTTGCCTTCCCTCAATATATTTGTGGACGAGAGTTATCATTTCTTACTCTGCGGGTTTGTGAATTGCAGTGCCCCTGAGCTCCATTTTTCAACTCGCTTTCTTGGGAGCTGGCCGTAAAAGCGCAGGATTGCTTCAGGCCCTATTCTGGCTCTGGGCGGCAGGCTGAGCCTGTGGTTAATTCTTCTTCCTGATGGGAAAATAGAGTGACCTGTGCCTGTCCCAACACCTAGAGCTAGTCTCTCATTGGCTCCCCCTCTTCCCGTTCATCCTCAGGACAAATTGCAACCTGTACGGAACAGGAGGTTAAAGGTGCTGATTCTCCAAGGAGGGAGATTGCTAGTAAGGCGGCTGGAATGGCGAACAGGAGTACAAGGAGATGAGAAATGAGATGTGTTTTAGAAACCTTTTCCGATCACACGGTGTACCATGTTCTGGGTTGCTCGTGCATGTTTTCGACGTAGGAAGATGCCCTTGAACCTGGAGATTTGGGACCCATGGGATGGGTACCACGCCGTATTACTTTAAAGGGTCTGCGTTAGCTCACCCAACCTCACCAAACCTCTCAGCCCCAAGAGTGTCCACCCTTATGTCTCAATCAGCTGTGGTTCTAGATATGGTCAATCCAGGTGGCATCGCAGCCCCTGAACGAATTTTGTAAGAATTTATCTCTCTTTCACTGTCTTTGTTTGACAGGTTTTTAAAAGTAACTGATTTTTATAATGGGGTTTAGCTGCTTTGCACTGCTGTGTTTATGCCGCTTTACACCCACTTGACTCACTTACAGAGAGATATCAATACATAGGTTTTAAGATTCTTACTAGTCAGATATATTCTTGGGCGGTGAATAGGGGGCGTTGAGTCCAGTTCACTGAGCAAGGAGTAGGTCTTGTCTATTACATATTGGGTTTATGGAACAGTATCTGAGCTAATTTGAAACCCTTGTTTTATGCATCACCCCACCTCACCTTTCCCGTTAAGCAGCCATAGTGTGTTTTCTAAACGTGCGACTCTGTTCTGTTTTGTAATTCAGTTCAAGGGTAGCGGTTTTTACATTCTCTCTGTAAGTGATATCTTATGATAAGTGTCTTTTTCTGTGTGACTTATTTCACTTAGAATCGTCGTACCTAAATCCACTCATCATGCTGCTCCTAGCCTTATGACGTTGATTTCATGGCTGAGTGATATTCCATTGTACATAAGGACCACAACTTCTTTATCCATTCTTCTCTTTCCTGGGATGTTTAAGGTGTAACGAAGTGGAGGTTCTTGTCAACAGAGCAGCCCTAAACTTTGGGGTGCCTGTGTCTTGCTGGTTTTTAGTTTTCCCAATTTATACGCCCATGAGTGGAAGTGCCCTATGCTCTCTAAGCTGAGTTTTTTAGATGTTTCAGGACACACCGTACACTTCTCCAGAGTGGCTGTTGGCAATTTACAGCCCGCCCATCAGCGTAGCAAGGCTCCCATTTCTCCATGGCCTGTCCTGCATTTCTGGTTTTGACACTTTATTCAGCATGGCCCTTTTGACCGATGGGACGCGAGACTTCTTTGTAGCGCTGATTTGCCTTTCCAGGTTGCTTGGTTGGCCAAAAAGGGCGTATGCGTTTTTTCCTGAATATATTCAGGAAAAAACGCCTACGCCCTTTTTGGCCAAGGGCATCATTGTCGAGGTTTTGCCGCTTTTCCTGTGCTTTAAAGGCGATTCGAATCTACCTCCTGAAATCTGTTTCCTGCAATTCTGCCTTGCTTTCAAATCCTCATCGTTGCCTTCCTTCCATATATTTGTGGACGAGAGTTATCATTTCTACCTCTGCAGGTTTGTGAATTGCAGTGCCCCTGAGCTCCATTTTTTAACTCGCTTTCTTGGGAGCTGGCCGCAAAAGCGCAGGATTGCTTCAGGCCCTATTCTGGCTCCGGGCGGCAGGCTGAGCCTGTCGTTAATTCTTCTTCCTGATGGGAAAATAGAGTGACTTGTGCCTGTCCCAACACCTAGAGCTAGTCTCTCATTGGTTCCCCCTCTTCCCGTTCATCCTCAGGACAAATTGCAACGTGTACGGAACAGGAGGATAAAGGTGCTGATTCTCCCAGGAGGGAGATTGCTAGTAAAGCGGCTGGAATGGAGAACCGGAGCACAAGGAGATGAGAAATGAGGTGCGTTTTAGAAACCTTTCCCGGTCACACGGTGTACCATCTTCTGGGTTTCTCGTGCATGTTTTCGATGTAGGAAGATGCCCTTGACCCTGGAGATTTGGGACCCATGGGATGGGTACCACGCCGTATTACTTTAAAGGGTCTGCGTTTGCTCACCCAACCTCACCAAACCTCTCAGCCCCAAGAGTGTCCACCCTTATGTCTCAATCAGCTGTGGTTCTAGATATGGTCAATCCAGGTGGCATCGCAGCCCCTGAACGAATTTTGTAAGAATTTATCTCTCTTTCACTGTCTTTGTTTGACGGGTTTTTAAAAGTAATTGATTTTTATAATGGGGTTTAGCTGCTTTGCACTGCTGTGTTTATGCCGCTTTACACCCACTTGACTCACTTACAGAGAGATATCAATACATAGGTTTTAAGATTCTTACTAGTCAGATATATTCTTGGGCGGTGAATAGGGGGCGTTGAGTCCAGTTCACTGAGCAAGGAGTAGGTCTTGTCTATTACATATTGGGTTTATGGAACAGTATCTGAGCTAATTTGAAACCCTTGTTTTATGCATCACCCCACCTCACCTTTCCCGTTAAGCAGCCATAGTGTGTTTTCTAAACGTGCGACTCTGTTCTGTTTTGTAATTCAGTTCAAGGGTAGCGGTTTTTACATTCTCTCTGTAAGTGATATCTTATGATAAGTGTCTTTTTCTGTGTGACTTATTTCACTTAGAATCGTCGTACCTAAATCCACTCATCATGCTGCTCCTAGCCTTATGACGTTGATTTCATGGCTGAGTGATATTCCATTGTACATAAGGACCACAACTTCTTTATCCATTCTTCTCTTTCCTGGGATGTTTAAGGTGTAACGAAGTGGAGGTTCTTGTCAACAGAGCAGCCCTAAACTTTGGGGTGCCTGTGTTTTGCTGGTTTTTAGTTTTCCCAATTTATACGCCCATGAGTGGAAGTGCCCTATGCTCTCTAAGCTGAGTTTTTTAGATGTTTCAGGACACACCGTACACTTCTCCAGAGTGGCTGTTGGCAATTTACAGCCCGCCCATCAGCGTAGCAAGGCTCCCATTTCTCCATGGCCTGTCCTGCATTTCTGGTTTTGACACTTTATTCAGCATGGCCCTTTTGACCGATGGGAAGCGAGACTTCTTTGTAGCGCTGATTTGCCTTTCCAGGTTGCTTGGCTGGCCAAAAAGGGCGTAGGCGTTTTTTCCTGAATATATTCAGGAAAAAACGCCTACGCCCTTTTTGGCCAAGGGCATCATTGTCGAGGTTTTGCCGCTTTTCCTGTGCTTTAAAGGCGATTCGAATCTACCTCCTGAAATCTGTTTCCTGCAATTCTGCCTTGCTTTCAAATCCTCATCGTTGCCTTCCTTCCATATATTTGTGGACGAGAGTTATCATTTCTACCTCTGCAGGTTTGTGAATTGCAGTGCCCCTGAGCTCCATTTTTTAACTCGCTTTCTTGGGAGCTGGCCGCAAAAGCGCAGGATTGCTTCAGGCCCTATTCTGGCTCCGGGCGGCAGGCTGAGCCTGTCGTTAATTCTTCTTCCTGATGGGAAAATAGAGTGACTTGTGCCTGTCCCAACACCTAGAGCTAGTCTCTCATTGGTTCCCCCTCTTCCCGTTCATCCTCAGGACAAATTGCAACGTGTACGGAACAGGAGGATAAAGGTGCTGATTCTCCCAGGAGGGAGATTGCTAGTAAAGCGGCTGGAATGGCGAACCGGAGCACAAGGAGATGAGAAATGAGGTGCGTTTTAGAAACCTTTCCCGGTCACACGGTGTACCATCTTCTGGGTTTCTCGTGCATGTTTTCGATGTAGGAAGATGCCCTTGACCCTGGAGATTTGGGACCCATGGGATGGGTACCACGCCGTATTACTTTAAAGGGTCTGCGTTTGCTCACCCAACCTCACCAAACCTCTCAGCCCCAAGAGTGTTCACCCTTATGTCTCAGTCATCTGTGGGTCTAGATATGGTCAATCCAGGTGGCATCGCAGCCCCTGAACGAATTTTGTAAGAATTTCTCTCTCTTTCACTGTCTTTGTTTCACGGGTTTTTAAAAGTAATTGATTTTTATAATGGGGTTTAGCTGCTTTGCACTGCTGTGTTTATGCCGCTTTACACCCACTTGACTCACTTACAGAGAGATATCAATACATAGGTTTTAAGATTCTTACTAGTCAGATATATTCTTGGGCGGTGAATAGGGGGCGTTGAGTCCAGTTCACTGAGCAAGGAGTAGGTCTTGTCTATTACATATTGGGTTTATGGAACAGTATCTGAGCTAATTTGAAACCCTTGTTTTATGCATCACCCCACCTCACCTTTCCCGTTAAGCAGCCATAGTGTGTTTTCTAAATGTGCGACTCTGTTCTGTTTTGTAATTCAGTTCAAGGGTAGCGGTTTTTACATTCTCTCTGTAAGTGATATCTTATGATAAGTGTCTTTTTCTGTGTGACTTATTTCACTTAGAATCGTCGTACCTAAATCCACTCATCATGCTGCTCCTAGCCTTATGACGTTGATTTCATGGCTGAGTGATATTCCATTGTACATAAGGACCACAACTTCTTTATCCATTCTTCTCTTTCCTGGGATGTTTAAGGTGTAACGAAGTGGAGGTTCTTGTCAACAGAGCAGCCCTAAACTTTGGGGTGCCTGTGTTTTGCTGGTTTTTAGTTTTCCCAATTTATACGCCCATGAGTGGAAGTGCCCTATGCTCTCTAAGCTGAGTTTTTTAGATGTTTCAGGACACACCGTACACTTCTCCAGAGTGGCTGTTGGCAATTTACAGCCCGCCCATCAGCGTAGCAAGGCTCCCATTTCTCCATGGCCTGTCCTGCATTTCTGGTTTTGACACTTTATTCAGCATGGCCCTTTTGACCGATGGGAAGCGAGACTTCTTTGTAGCGCTGATTTGCCTTTCCAGGTTGCTTGGCTGGCCAAAAAGGGCGTAGGCGTTTTTTCCTGAATATATTCAGGAAAAAACGCCTACGCCCTTTTTGGCCAAGGGCATCATTGTCGAGGTTTTGCCGCTTTTCCTGTGCTTTAAAGGCGATTCGAATCTACCTCCTGAAATCTGTTTCCTGCAATTCTGCCTTGCTTTCAAATCCTCATCGTTGCCTTCCTTCCATATATTTGTGGACGAGAGTTATCATTTCTACCTCTGCAGGTTTGTGAATTGCAGTGCCCCTGAGCTCCATTTTTTAACTCGCTTTCTTGGGAGCTGGCCGCAAAAGCGCAGGATTGCTTCAGGCCCTATTCTGGCTCCGGGCGGCAGGCTGAGCCTGTCGTTAATTCTTCTTCCTGATGGGAAAATAGAGTGACTTGTGCCTGTCCCAACACCTAGAGCTAGTCTCTCATTGGTTCCCCCTCTTCCCGTTCATCCTCAGGACAAATTGCAACGTGTACGGAACAGGAGGATAAAGGTGCTGATTCTCCCAGGAGGGAGATTGCTAGTAAAGCGGCTGGAATGGCGAACCGGAGCACAAGGAGATGAGAAATGAGGTGCGTTTTAGAAACCTTTCCCGGTCACACGGTGTACCATCTTCTGGGTTTCTCGTGCATGTTTTCGATGTAGGAAGATGCCCTTGACCCTGGAGATTTGGGACCCATGGGATGGGTACCACGCCGTATTACTTTAAAGGGTCTGCGTTTGCTCACCCAACCTCACCAAACCTCTCAGCCCCAAGAGTGTTCACCCTTATGTCTCAGTCATCTGTGGGTCTAGATATGGTCAATCCAGGTGGCATCGCAGCCCCTGAACGAATTTTGTAAGAATTTCTCTCTCTTTCACTGTCTTTGTTTCACGGGTTTTTAAAAGTAATTGATTTTTATAATGGGGTTTAGCTGCTTTGCACTGCTGTGTTTATGCCGCTTTACACCTACTTGACTCACTTACAGAGAGATATCAATACATAGGTTTTAAGATTCTTACTAGTCAGATATATTCTTGGGCGGTGAATAGGGGTTGTTGAGTCCAGTTCACTGAGCAAGGAGTAGGTCTTGTCTATTACATATTGGGTATATGGAACGGTATCTGAGCTAATTTGAAACCCTTGTTTTATGCATCACCCCACCTCACCTTTCCCGTTAAGCAGCCATAGTGTGTTTTCTAAACGTGCGACTCTGTTCTGTTTTGTAATTCAGTTCAAGGGTAGCGGTTTTTACATTCCCTCTGTAAGTGATATCTTATGATAAGTGTCTTTTTTTGTGTGACTTATTTCACTTAGAATCGTCGTACCTAAATCCACTCATCATGCTGCTCCTAGCCTTATGACGTTGATTTCATGGCTGAGTGATATTCCATTGTACATAAGGACCACAACTTCTTTATCCATTCTTCTCTTTCCTGGGATGTTTAAGGTGTAACGAAGTGGAGGTTCTTGTCAACAGAGCAGCCCTAAACTTTGGGGTGCCTGTGTCTTGCTGATTTTTAGTTTTCCCAATTTATACGCCCATGAGTGGAAGTGCCCTATGCTCTCTAAGCTGATTTTTTTAGATGTTTCAGGACACACCGTACACTTCTCCAGAGTGGCTGTTGGCAATTTACAGCCCACCCATCAGCGTAGCAAGGCTCCCATTTCTCCATGGCCTGTCCTGCATTTCTGGTTTTGACACTTTATTCAGCATGGCCCTTTTGACCGATGGGAAGCGAGACTTCTTTGTAGCGCTGATTTGCCTTTCCAGGTTGCTTGGTTGGCCAAAAAGGGCGTATGCCTTTTTTCCTGAATATATTCAGGAAAAAACGCATACGCCCTTTTTGGCCAAGGGCATCATTGTCGAGGTTTTGCCGCTTTTCCTGTGCTTTAAAGGCGATTCGAATCTACCTCCTGAAATCTGTTTCCTGCAATTCTGCCTTGCTTTCAAATCCTCTTCGTAGCCTTCCCTCCATATATTTGTGGACGAGAGTTATCATTTCTAACTCTGCAGGTTTGTGAATTGCAGTGCCCCTGAGCTCCATTTTTCAACTCGCTTTCTTGGGAGCTGGCCGCAAAAGCGCAGGATTGTTTCAGGCCCTATTCTGGCTCCGGGCGGCAGGCTGAGCCTGTGGTTAATTCTGCTACCTGATGGGAAAATAGAGTGACCTGTGCCTGTCCCATCACCTAGAGCTAGTCTCTCATTGGTTCCCCCTCTTCCCGTTCATCCTCAGGACAAATTGCAACGTGTACGGAACAGGAGGTTTAAGACGCTGATTCTCCAAGGAGGGAGATTTCTAGTAAAGCGGCTGGAATGGCGAACCGGAGCACAAGGAGATGAGAAATGAGGTGCGATTTAGAAACCTTTCCCGGTCACACGGTGTACCATCTTCTGGGTTTCTCGTGCATGTTTTCGATGTAGGAAGATACCCTTGAACCTGGAGATTTGGGACCCATGGGATGGGTACCACGCCGTATTACTTTAAAGGGTCTGCGTTAGCTCACCCAACCTCACCAAACCTCTCAGCCCCAAGAGTGTCCACCCTTATGTCTCAGTCATCTGTGGGTCTAGATATGGTCAATCCAGGTGGCATCGCAGCCCCTGAACGAATTTTGTAAGAATTTCTCTCTCTTTCACTGTCTTTGTTTCACGGGTTTTTAAAAGTAATTGATTTTTATAATGGGGTTTAGCTGCTTTGCACTGCTGTGTTTATGCAGCTTTACACCCACTTGACTCACTTACAGAGAGATATCAATACATAGGTTTTAAGATTCTTACTAGTCAGATATATTCTTGCGCGGTGAATAGGGGTTGTTGAGTCCACTTCACTGAGCAAGGAGTAGGTCTTGTCTATTACATATTGGGTATATGGAACGGTATCTGAGCTAATTTGAAACCCTTGTTTTATGCATCACCCCACCTCACCTTTCCCGTTAAGCAGCCATAGTGTGTTTTCTAAACGTGCGACTCTGTTCTCTTTTGTAATTCAGTTCAAGGGTAGCGGTTTTTACATTCCCTCTATAAGTGATATCTTATGATAAGTGTCTTTTTCTGTGTGACTTATTTCACTTAGAATCGTCGTACCTAAATCCACTCATCATGCTGCTCCTAGCCTTATGACGTTGATTTCATGGCTGAGTGATATTCCATTGTACATAAGGACCACAACTTCTTTATCCATTCTTCTCTTTCCTGGGATGTTTAAGGTGTAACGAAGTGGAGGTTCTTGTCAACAGAGCAGCCCTAAACTTTGGGGTGCCTGTGTCTTGCTGGTTTTTAGTTTTCCCAATTTATACGCCCATGAGTGGAAGTGCCCTATGCTCTCTAAGCTGAGTTTTTTAGATGTTTCAGGACACACCGTACACTTCTCCAGAGTGGCTGTTGGCAATTTACAGCCCGCCCATCAGCGTAGCAAGGCTCCCATTTCTCCATGGCCTGTCCTGCATTTCTGGTTTTGACACTTTATTCAGCATGGCCCTTTTGACCGATGGGAAGCGAGACTTCTTTGTAGCGCTGATTTGCCTTTCCAGGTTGCTTGGTTGGCCAAAAAGGGCGTAGGCGTTTTTTCCTGAATATATTCAGGAAAAAACGCCTACGCCCTTTTTGGCCAAGGGCATCATTGTCGAGGTTTTGCCGCTTTTCCTGTGCTTTAAAGGCGATTCGAATCTACCTCCTGAAATCTGTTTCCTGCAATTCTGCCTTGCTTTCAAATCCTCATCGTTGCCTTCCTTCCATATATTTGTGGACGAGAGTTATCATTTCTACCTCTGCAGGTTTGTGAATTGCAGTGCCCCTGAGCTCCATTTTTTAACTCGCTTTCTTGGGAGCTGGCCGCAAAAGCGCAGGATTGCTTCAGGCCCTATTCTGGCTCCGGGCGGCAGGCTGAGCCTGTCGTTAATTCTTCTTCCTGATGGGAAAATAGAGTGACTTGTGCCTGTCCCAACACCTAGAGCTAGTCTCTCATTGGTTCCCCCTCTTCCCGTTCATCCTCAGGACAAATTGCAACGTGTACGGAACAGGAGGATAAAGGTGCTGATTCTCCCAGGAGGGAGATTGCTAGTAAAGCGGCTGGAATGGCGAACCGGAGCACAAGGAGATGAGAAATGAGGTGCGTTTTAGAAACCTTTCCCGGTCACACGGTGTACCATCTTCTGGGTTTCTCGTGCATGTTTTCGATGTAGGAAGATGCCCTTGACCCTGGAGATTTGGGACCCATGGGATGGGTACCACGCCGTATTACTTTAAAGGGTCTGCGTTTGCTCACCCAACCTCACCAAACCTCTCAGCCCCAAGAGTGTTCACCCTTATGTCTCAGTCATCTGTGGGTCTAGATATGGTCAATCCAGGTGGCATCGCAGCCCCTGAACGAATTTTGTAAGAATTTCTCTCTCTTTCACTGTCTTTGTTTCACGGGTTTTTAAAAGTAATTGATTTTTATAATGGGGTTTAGCTGCTTTGCACTGCTGTGTTTATGCCGCTTTACACCTACTTGACTCACTTACAGAGAGATATCAATACATAGGTTTTAAGATTCTTACTAGTCAGATATATTCTTGGGCGGTGAATAGGGGTTGTTGAGTCCAGTTCACTGAGCAAGGAGTAGGTCTTGTCTATTACATATTGGGTATATGGAACGGTATCTGAGCTAATTTGAAACCCTTGTTTTATGCATCACCCCACCTCACCTTTCCCGTTAAGCAGCCATAGTGTGTTTTCTAAACGTGCGACTCTGTTCTGTTTTGTAATTCAGTTCAAGGGTAGCGGTTTTTACATTCCCTCTGTAAGTGATATCTTATGATAAGTGTCTTTTTTTGTGTGACTTATTTCACTTAGAATCGTCGTACCTAAATCCACTCATCATGCTGCTCCTAGCCTTATGACGTTGATTTCATGGCTGAGTGATATTCCATTGTACATAAGGACCACAACTTCTTTATCCATTCTTCTCTTTCCTGGGATGTTTAAGGTGTAACGAAGTGGAGGTTCTTGTCAACAGAGCAGCCCTAAACTTTGGGGTGCCTGTGTCTTGCTGATTTTTAGTTTTCCCAATTTATACGCCCATGAGTGGAAGTGCCCTATGCTCTCTAAGCTGATTTTTTTAGATGTTTCAGGACACACCGTACACTTCTCCAGAGTGGCTGTTGGCAATTTACAGCCCACCCATCAGCGTAGCAAGGCTCCCATTTCTCCATGGCCTGTCCTGCATTTCTGGTTTTGACACTTTATTCAGCATGGCCCTTTTGACCGATGGGAAGCGAGACTTCTTTGTAGCGCTGATTTGCCTTTCCAGGTTGCTTGGTTGGCCAAAAAGGGCGTATGCCTTTTTTCCTGAATATATTCAGGAAAAAACGCATACGCCCTTTTTGGCCAAGGGCATCATTGTCGAGGTTTTGCCGCTTTTCCTGTGCTTTAAAGGCGATTCGAATCTACCTCCTGAAATCTGTTTCCTGCAATTCTGCCTTGCTTTCAAATCCTCTTCGTAGCCTTCCCTCCATATATTTGTGGACGAGAGTTATCATTTCTAACTCTGCAGGTTTGTGAATTGCAGTGCCCCTGAGCTCCATTTTTCAACTCGCTTTCTTGGGAGCTGGCCGCAAAAGCGCAGGATTGTTTCAGGCCCTATTCTGGCTCCGGGCGGCAGGCTGAGCCTGTGGTTAATTCTGCTACCTGATGGGAAAATAGAGTGACCTGTGCCTGTCCCATCACCTAGAGCTAGTCTCTCATTGGTTCCCCCTCTTCCCGTTCATCCTCAGGACAAATTGCAACGTGTACGGAACAGGAGGTTTAAGACGCTGATTCTCCAAGGAGGGAGATTTCTAGTAAAGCGGCTGGAATGGCGAACCGGAGCACAAGGAGATGAGAAATGAGGTGCGATTTAGAAACCTTTCCCGGTCACACGGTGTACCATCTTCTGGGTTTCTCGTGCATGTTTTCGATGTAGGAAGATACCCTTGAACCTGGAGATTTGGGACCCATGGGATGGGTACCACGCCGTATTACTTTAAAGGGTCTGCGTTTGCTCACCCAACCTCACCAAACCTCTCAGCCCCAAGAGTGTCCACCCTTATGTCTCAGTCATCTGTGGGTCTAGATATGGTCAATCCAGGTGGCATCGCAGCCCCTGAACGAATTTTGTAAGAATTTCTCTCTCTTTCACTGTCTTTGTTTCACGGGTTTTTAAAAGTAATTGATTTTTATAATGGGGTTTAGCTGCTTTGCACTGCTGTGTTTATGCAGCTTTACACCCACTTGACTCACTTACAGAGAGATATCAATACATAGGTTTTAAGATTCTTACTAGTCAGATATATTCTTGCGCGGTGAATAGGGGTTGTTGAGTCCAGTTCACTGAGCAAGGAGTAGGTCTTGTCTATTACATATTGGGTATATGGAACGGTATCTGAGCTAATTTGAAACCCTTGTTTTATGCATCACCCCACCTCACCTTTCCCGTTAAGCAGCCATAGTGTGTTTTCTAAACGTGCGACTCTGTTCTCTTTTGTAATTCAGTTCAAGGGTAGCGGTTTTTACATTCCCTCTATAAGTGATATCTTATGATAAGTGTCTTTTTCTGTGTGACTTATTTCACTTAGAATCGTCGTACCTAAATCCACTCATCATGCTGCTCCTAGCCTTATGACGTTGATTTCATGGCTGAGTGATATTCCATTGTACATAAGGACCACAACTTCTTTATCCATTCTTCTCTTTCCTGGGATGTTTAAGGTGTAACGAAGTGGAGGTTCTTGTCAACAGAGCAGCCCTAAACTTTGGGGTGCCTGTGTCTTGCTGGTTTTTAGTTTTCCCAATTTATACGCCCATGAGTGGAAGTGCCCTATGCTCTCTAAGCTGAGTTTTTTAGATGTTTCAGGACACACCGTACACTTCTCCAGAGTGGCTGTTGGCAATTTACAGCCCGCCCATCAGCGTAGCAAGGCTCCCATTTCTCCATGGCCTGTCCTGCATTTCTGGTTTTGACACTTTATTCAGCATGGCCCTTTTGACCGATGGGAAGCGAGACTTCTTTGTAGCGCTGATTTGCCTTTCCAGGTTGCTTGGTTGGCCAAAAAGGGCGTAGGCGTTTTTTCCTGAATATATTCAGGAAAAAACGCCTACGCCCTTTTTGGCCAAGGGCATCATTGTCGAGGTTTTGCCGCTTTTCCTGTGCTTTAAAGGCGATTCGAATCTACCTCCTGAAATCTGTTTCCTGCAATTCTGCCTTGCTTTCAAATCCTCATCGTTGCCTTCCTTCCATATATTTGTGGACGAGAGTTATCATTTCTACCTCTGCAGGTTTGTGAATTGCAGTGCCCCTGAGCTCCATTTTTTAACTCGCTTTCTTGGGAGCTGGCCGCAAAAGCGCAGGATTGCTTCAGGCCCTATTCTGGCTCCGGGCGGCAGGCTGAGCCTGTCGTTAATTCTTCTTCCTGATGGGAAAATAGAGTGACTTGTGCCTGTCCCAACACCTAGAGCTAGTCTCTCATTGGTTCCCCCTCTTCCCGTTCATCCTCAGGACAAATTGCAACGTGTACGGAACAGGAGGATAAAGGTGCTGATTCTCCCAGGAGGGAGATTGCTAGTAAAGCGGCTGGAATGGCGAACCGGAGCACAAGGAGATGAGAAATGAGGTGCGTTTTAGAAACCTTTCCCGGTCACACGGTGTACCATCTTCTGGGTTTCTCGTGCATGTTTTCGATGTAGGAAGATGCCCTTGACCCTGGAGATTTGGGACCCATGGGATGGGTACCACGCCGTATTACTTTAAAGGGTCTGCGTTTGCTCACCCAACCTCACCAAACCTCTCAGCCCCAAGAGTGTCCACCCTTATGTCTCAATCAGCTGTGGTTCTAGATATGGTCAATCCAGGTGGCATCGCAGCCCCTGAACGAATTTTGTAAGAATTTATATCTCTTTCACTGTCTTTGTTTGACGGGTTTTTAAAAGTAATTGATTTTTATAATGGGGTTTAGCTGCTTTGCACTGCTGTGTTTATGCCGCTTTACACCCACTTGACTCACTTACAGAGAGATATCAATACATAGGTTTTAAGATTCTTACTAGTCAGATATATTCTTGGGCGGTGAATAGGGGGCGTTGAGTCCAGTTCACTGAGCAAGGAGTAGGTCTTGTCTATTACATATTGGGTTTATGGAACAGTATCTGAGCTAATTTGAAACCCTTGTTTTATGCATCACCCCACCTCACCTTTCCCGTTAAGCAGCCATAGTGTGTTTTCTAAACGTGCGACTCTGTTCTGTTTTGTAATTCAGTTCAAGGGTAGCGGTTTTTACATTCTCTCTGTAAGTGATATCTTATGATAAGTGTCTTTTTCTGTGTGACTTATTTCACTTAGAATCGTCGTACCTAAATCCACTCATCATGCTGCTCCTAGCCTTATGACGTTGATTTCATGGCTGAGTGATATTCCATTGTACATAAGGACCACAACTTCTTTATCCATTCTTCTCTTTCCTGGGATGTTTAAGGTGTAACGAAGTGGAGGTTCTTGTCAACAGAGCAGCCCTAAACTTTGGGGTGCCTGTGTCTTGCTGGTTTTTAGTTTTCCCAATTTATACGCCCATGAGTGGAAGTGCCCTATGCTCTCTAAGCTGAGTTTTTTAGATGTTTCAGGACACACCGTACACTTCTCCAGAGTGGCTGTTGGCAATTTACAGCCCGCCCATCAGCGTAGCAAGGCTCCCATTTCTCCATGGCCTGTCCTGCATTTCTGGTTTTGACACTTTATTCAGCATGGCCCTTTTGACCGATGGGAAGCGAGACTTCTTTGTAGCGCTGATTTGCCTTTCCAGGTTGCTTGGTTGGCCAAAAAGGGCGTAGGCGTTTTTTCCTGAATATATTCAGGAAAAATCGCCTACGCCCTTTTTGGCCAAGGGCATCATTGTCGAGGTTTTGCCGCTTTTCCTGTGCTTTAAAGGCGATTCGAATCTACCTCCTGAAATCGGTTTCCTGCAATTCTGCCTTGCTTTCAAATCCTCATCGTTGCCTTCCTTCCATATATTTGTGGACGAGAGTTATCATTTCTACCTCTGCAGGTTTGTGAATTGCAGTGCCCCTGAGCTCCATTTTTTAACTCGCTTTCTTGGGAGCTGGCCGCAAAAGCGCAGGATTGCTTCAGGCCCTATTCTGGCTCCGGGCGGCAGGCTGAGCCTGTCGTTAATTCTTCTTCCTGATGGGAAAATAGAGTGACTTGTGCCTGTCCCAACACCTAGAGCTAGTCTCTCATTGGTTCCCCCTCTTCCCGTTCATCCTCAGGACAAATTGCAACGTGTACGGAACAGGAGGATAAAGGTGCTGATTCTCCCAGGAGGGAGATTGCTAGTAAAGCGGCTGGAATGGCGAACCGGAGCACAAGGAGATGAGAAATGAGGTGCGTTTTAGAAACCTTTCCCGGTCACACGGTGTACCATCTTCTGGGTTTCTCGTGCATGTTTTCGATGTAGGAAGATGCCCTTGACCCTGGAGATTTGGGACCCATGGGATGGGTACCACGCCGTATTACTTTAAAGGGTCTGCGTTTGCTCACCCAACCTCACCAAACCTCTCAGCCCCAAGAGTGTCCACCCTTATGTCTCAGTCATCTGTGGGTCTAGATATGGTCAATCCAGGTGGCATCGCAGCCCCTGAACGAATTTTGTAAGAATTTCTCTCTCTTTCACTGTCTTTGTTTCACGGGTTTTTAAAAGTAATTGATTTTTATAATGGGGTTTAGCTGCTTTGCACTGCTGTGTTTATGCCGCTTTACACCTACTTGACTCACTTACAGAGAGATATCAATACATAGGTTTTAAGATTCTTACTAGTCAGATATATTCTTGGGCAGTGAATAGGGGTTGTTGAGTCCAGTTCACTGAGCAAGGAGTAGGTCTTGTCTATTACATATTGGGTATATGGAACGGTATCTGAGCTAATTTGAAACCCTTGTTTTATGCATCACCCCACCTCACCTTTCCCGTTAAGCAGCCATAGTGTGTTTTCTAAACGTGCGACTCTGTTCTGTTTTGTAATTCAGTTCAAGGGTAGCGGTTTTTACATTCCCTCTGTAAGTGATATCTTATGATAAGTGTCTTTTTTTGTGTGACTTATTTCACTTAGAATCGTCGTACCTAAATCCACTCATCATGCTGCTCCTAGCCTTATGACGTTGATTTCATGGCTGAGTGATATTCCATTGTACATAAGGACCACAACTTCTTTATCCATTCTTCTCTTTCCTGGGATGTTTAAGGTGTAACGAAGTGGAGGTTCTTGTCAACAGAGCAGCCCTAAACTTTGGGGTGCCTGTGTCTTGCTGATTTTTATTTTTCCCAATTTATACGCCCATGAGTGGAAGTGCCCTATGCTCTCTAAGCTGAGTTTTTTAGATGTTTCAGGACACACCGTACACTTCTCCAGAGTGGCTGTTGGCAATTTACAGCCCACCCATCAGCGTAGCAAGGCTCCCATTTCTCCATGGCCTGTCCTGCATTTCTGGTTTTGACCCTTTATTCAGCATGGCCCTTTTGACCGATGGGAAGCGAGACTTCTTTGTAGCGCTGATTTGCCTTTCCAGGTTGCTTGGTTGGCCAAAAAGGGCGTATGCCTTTTTTCCTGAATATATTCAGGAAAAAACGCATACGCCCTTTTTGGCCAAGGGCATCATTGTCGAGGTTTTGCCGCTTTTCCTGTGCTTTAAAGGCGATTCGAATCTACCTCCTGAAATCTGTTTCCTGCAATTCTGCCTTGCTTTCAAATCCTCTTCGTAGCCTTCCCTCCATATATTTGTGGACGAGAGTTATCATTTCTAACTCTGCAGGTTTGTGAATTGCAGTGCCCCTGAGCTCCATTTTTCAACTCGCTTTCTTGGGAGCTGGCCGCAAAAGCGCAGGATTGTTTCAGGCCCTATTCTGGCTCCGGGCGGCAGGCTGAGCCTGTGGTTAATTCTGCTACCTGATGGGAAAATAGAGTGACCTGTGCCTGTCCCATAACCTAGAGCTAGTCTCTCATTGGTTCCCCCTCTTCCCGTTCATCCTCAGGACAAATTGCAACGTGTACGGAACAGGAGGTTTAAGACGCTGATTCTCCAAGGAGGGAGATTGCTAGTAAAGCGGCTGGAATGGCGAACCGGAGCACAAGGAGATGAGAAATGAGGTGCGATTTAGAAACCTTTCCCGGTCACACGGTGTACCATCTTCTGGGTTTCTCGTGCATGTTTTCGATGTAGGAAGATGCCCTTGAACCTGGAGATTTGGGACCCATGGGATGGGTACCACGCCGTATTACTTTAAAGGGTCTGCGTTTGCTCACCCAACCTCACCAAACCTCTCAGCCCCAAGAGTGTCCACCCTTATGTCTCAGTCATCTGTGGGTCTAGATATGGTCAATCCAGGTGGCATCGCAGCCCCTGAACGAATTTTGTAAGAATTTCTCTCTCTTTCACTGTCTTTGTTTCACGGGTTTTTAAAAGTAATTGATTTTTATAATGGGGTTTAGCTGCTTTGCACTGCTGTGTTTATGCCGCTTTACACCTACTTGACTCACTTACAGAGAGATATCAATACATAGGTTTTAAGATTCTTACTAGTCAGATATATTCTTGGGCGGTGAATAGGGGTTGTTGAGTCCAGTTCACTGAGCAAGGAGTAGGTCTTGTCTATTACATATTGGGTATATGGAACGGTATCTGAGCTAATTTGAAACCCTTGTTTTATGCATCACCCCACCTCACCTTTCCCGTTAAGCAGCCATAGTGTGTTTTCTAAACGTGCGACTCTGTTCTGTTTTGTAATTCAGTTCAAGGGTAGCGGTTTTTACATTCCCTCTGTAAGTGATATCTTATGATAAGTGTCTTTTTTTGTGTGACTTATTTCACTTAGAATCGTCGTACCTAAATCCACTCATCATGCTGCTCCTAGCCTTATGACGTTGATTTCATGGCTGAGTGATATTCCATTGTACATAAGGACCACAACTTCTTTATCCATTCTTCTCTTTCCTGGGATGTTTAAGGTGTAACGAAGTGGAGGTTCTTGTCAACAGAGCAGCCCTAAACTTTGGGGTGCCTGTGTCTTGCTGATTTTTAGTTTTCCCAATTTATACGCCCATGAGTGGAAGTGCCCTATGCTCTCTAAGCTGAGTTTTTTAGATGTTTCAGGACACACCGTACACTTCTCCAGAGTGGCTGTTGGCAATTTACAGCCCACCCATCAGCGTAGCAAGGCTCCCATTTCTCCATGGCCTGTCCTGCATTTCTGGTTTTGACACTTTATTCAGCATGGCCCTTTTGACCGATGGGAAGCGAGACTTCTTTGTAGCGCTGATTTGCCTTTCCAGGTTGCTTGGTTGGCCAAAAAGGGCGTATGCCTTTTTTCCTGAATATATTCAGGAAAAAACGCATACGCCCTTTTTGGCCAAGGACATCATTGTCGAGGTTTTGCCGCTTTTCCTGTGCTTTAAAGGCGATTCGAATCTACCTCCTGAAATCTGTTTCCTGCAATTCTGCCTTGCTTTCAAATCCTCTTCGTAGCCTTCCCTCCATATATTTGTGGACGAGAGTTATCATTTCTAACTCTGCAGGTTTGTGAATTGCAGTGCCCCTGAGCTCCATTTTTCAACTCGCTTTCTTGGGAGCTGGCCGCAAAAGCGCAGGATTGTTTCAGGCCCTATTCTGGCTCCGGGCGGCAGGCTGAGCCTGTGGTTAATTCTGCTACCTGATGGGAAAATAGAGTGACCTGTGCCTGTCCCATCACCTAGAGCTAGTCTCTCATTGGTTCCCCCTCTTCCCGTTCATCCTCAGGACAAATTGCAACGTGTACGGAACAGGAGGTTTAAGACGCTGATTCTCCAAGGAGGGAGATTTCTAGTAAAGTGGCTGGAATGGCGAACCGGAGCACAAGGAGATGAGAAATGAGGTGCGATTTAGAAACCTTTCCCGATCACACGGTGTACCATCTTCTGGGTTTCTCGTGCATGTTTTCGATGTAGGAAGATACCCTTGAACCTGGAGATTTGGGACCCATGGGATGGGTACCACGCCGTATTACTTTAAAGGGTCTGCGTTTGCTCACCCAACCTCACCAAACCTCTCAGCCCCAAGAGTGTCCACCCTTATGTCTCAGTCATCTGTGGGTCTAGATATGGTCAATCCAGGTGGCATCGCAGCCCCTGAACGAATTTTGTAAGAATTTCTCTCTCTTTCACTGTCTTTGTTTCACGGGTTTTTAAAAGTAATTGATTTTTATAATGGGGTTTAGCTGCTTTGCACTGCTGTGTTTATGCAGCTTTACACCTACTTGACTCACTTACAGAGAGATATCAATACATAGGTTTTAAGATTCTTACTAGTCAGATATATTCTTGCGCGGTGAATAGGGGTTGTTGAGTCCAGTTCACTGAGCAAGGAGTAGGTCTTGTCTATTACATATTGGGTATATGGAACGGTATCTGAGCTAATTTGAAACCCTTGTTTTATGCATCACCCCACCTCACCTTTCCCGTTAAGCAGCCATAGTGTGTTTTCTAAACGTGCGACTCTGTTCTCTTTTGTAATTCAGTTCAAGGGTAGCGGTTTTTACATTCCCTCTATAAGTGATATCTTATGATAAGTGTCTTTTTCTGTGTGACTTATTTCACTTAGAATCGTCGTACCTAAATCCACTCATCATGCTGCTCCTAGCCTTATGACGTTGATTTCATGGCTGAGTGATATTCCATTGTACATAAGGACCACAACTTCTTTATCCATTCTTCTCTTTCCTGGGATGTTTAAGGTGTAACGAAGTGGAGGTTCTTGTCAACAGAGCAGCCCTAAACTTTGCGGTGCCTGTGTCTTGCTGGTTTTTAGTTTTCCCAATTTATACGCCCATGAGTGGAAGTGCCCTATGCTCTCTAAGCTGAGTTTTTTAGATGTTTCAGGACACACCGTACACTTCTCCAGAGTGGCTGTTGGCAATTTACAGCCCGCCCATCAGCGTAGCAAGGCTCCCATTTCTCCATGGCCTGTCCTGCATTTCTGGTTTTGACACTTTATTCAGCATGGCCCTTTTGACCGATGGGAAGCGAGACTTCTTTGTAGCGCTGATTTGCCTTTCCAGGTTGCTTGGTTGGCCAAAAAGGGCGTAGGCGTTTTTTCCTGAATATATTCAGGAAAAAACGCCTACGCCCTTTTTGGCCAAGGGCATCATTGTCGAGGTTTTGCCGCTTTTCCTGTGCTTTAAAGGCGATTCGAATCTACCTCCTGAAATCGGTTTCCTGCAATTCTGCCTTGCTTTCAAATCCTCATCGTTGCCTTCCTTCCATATATTTGTGGACGAGAGTTATCATTTCTACCTCTGCAGGTTTGTGAATTGCAGTGCCCCTGAGCTCCATTTTTTAACTCGCTTTCTTGGGAGCTGGCCGCAAAAGCGCAGGATTGCTTCAGGCCCTATTCTGGCTCCGGGCGGCAGGCTGAGCCTGTGGTTAATTCTTCTTCCTGATGGGAAAATAGAGTGACTTGTGCCTGTCCCAACACCTAGAGCTAGTCTCTCATTGGTTCCCCCTCTTCCCGTTCATCCTCAGGACAAATTGCAACGTGTACGGAACAGGAGGATAAAGGTGCTGATTCTCCCAGGAGGGAGATTGCTAGTAAAGCGGCTGGAATGGCGAACCGGAGCACAAGGAGATGAGAAATGAGGTGCGTTTTAGAAACCTTTCCCGGTCACACGGTGTACCATCTTCTGGGTTTCTCGTGCATGTTTTCGATGTAGGAAGATGCCCTTGACCCTGGAGATTTGGGACCCATGGGATGGGTACCACGCCGTATTACTTTAAAGGGTCTGCGTTTGCTCACCCAACCTCACCAAACCTCTCAGCCCCAAGAGTGTCCACCCTTATGTCTCAATCAGCTGTGGTTCTAGATATGGTCAATCCAGGTGGCATCGCAGCCCCTGAACGAATTTTGTAAGAATTTATCTCTCTTTCACTGTCTTTGTTTGACGGGTTTTTAAAAGTAATTGATTTTTATAATGGGGTTTAGCTGCTTTGCACTGCTGTGTTTATGCCGCTTTACACCCACTTGACTCACTTACAGAGAGATATCAATACATAGGTTTTAAGATTCTTACTAGTCAGATATATTCTTGGGCGGTGAATAGGGGGCGTTGAGTCCAGTTCACTGAGCAAGGAGTAGGTCTTGTCTATTACATATTGGGTTTATGGAACGGTATCTGAGCTAATTTGAAACCCTTGTTTTATGCATCACCCCACCTCACCTTTCCCGTTAAGCAGCCATAGTGTGTTTTCTAAACGTGCGACTCTGTTCTGTTTTGTAATTCAGTTCAAGGGTAGCGGTTTTTACATTCCCTCTGTAAGTGATATCTTATGATAAGTGTCTTTTTTTGTGTGACTTATTTCACTTAGAATCGTCGTACCTAAATCCACTCATCATGCTGCTCCTAGCCTTATGACGTTGATTTCATGGCTGAGTGATATTCCATTGTACATAAGGACCACAACTTCTTTATCCATTCTTCTCTTTCCTGGGATGTTTAAGGTGTAACGAAGTGGAGGTTCTTGTCAACAGAGCAGCCCTAAACTTTGGGGTGCCTGTGTCTTGCTGATTTTTATTTTTCCCAATTTATACGCCCATGAGTGGAAGTGCCCTATGCTCTCTAAGCTGAGTTTTTTAGATGTTTCAGGACACACCGTACACTTCTCCAGAGTGGCTGTTGGCAATTTACAGCCCACCCATCAGCGTAGCAAGGCTCCCATTTCTCCATGGCCTGTCCTGCATTTCTGGTTTTGACACTTTATTCAGCATGGCCCTTTTGACCGATGGGAAGCGAGACTTCTTTGTAGCGCTGATTTGCCTTTCCAGGTTGCTTGGTTGGCCAAAAAGGGCGTATGCGTTTTTTCCTGAATATATTCAGGAAAAAACGCATACGCCCTTTTTGGCCAAGGGCATCATTGTCGAGGTTTTGCCGCTTTTCCTGTGCTTTAAAGGCGATTCGAATCTACCTCCTGAAATCTGTTTCCTGCAATTCTGCCTTGCTTTCAAATCCTCTTCGTAGCCTTCCCTCCATATATTTGTGGACGAGAGTTATCATTTCTAACTCTGCAGGTTTGTGAATTGCAGTGCCCCTGAGCTCCATTTTTCAACTCGCTTTCTTGGGAGCTGGCCGCAAAAGCGCAGGATTGTTTCAGGCCCTATTCTGGCTCCGGGCGGCAGGCTGAGCCTGTGGTTAATTCTGCTACCTGATGGGAAAATAGAGTGACCTGTGCCTGTCCCATAACCTAGAGCTAGTCTCTCATTGGTTCCCCCTCTTCCCGTTCATCCTCAGGACAAATTGCAACGTGTACGGAACAGGAGGTTTAAGACGCTGATTCTCCAAGGAGGGAGATTGCTAGTAAAGCGGCTGGAATGGCGAACCGGAGCACAAGGAGATGAGAAATGAGGTGCGATTTAGAAACCTTTCCCGGTCACACGGTGTACCATCTTCTGGGTTTCTCGTGCATGTTTTCGATGTAGGAAGATGCCCTTGAACCTGGAGATTTGGGACCCATGGGATGGGTACCACGCCGTATTACTTTAAAGGGTCTGCGTTTGCTCACCCAACCTCACCAAACCTCTCAGCCCCAAGAGTGTCCACCCTTATGTCTCAGTCATCTGTGGGTCTAGATATGGTCAATCCAGGTGGCATCGCAGCCCCTGAACGAATTTTGTAAGAATTTCTCTCTCTTTCACTGTCTTTGTTTCACGGGTTTTTAAAAGTAATTGATTTTTATAATGGGGTTTAGCTGCTTTGCACTGCTGTGTTTATGCAGCTTTACACCTACTTGACTCACTTACAGAGAGATATCAATACATAGGTTTTAAGATTCTTACTAGTCAGATATATTCTTGCGCGGTGAATAGGGGTTGTTGAGTCCAGTTCACTGAGCAAGGAGTAGGTCTTGTCTATTACATATTGGGTATATGGAACGGTATCTGAGCTAATTTGAAACCCTTGTTTTATGCATCACCCCACCTCACCTTTCCCGTTAAGCAGCCATAGTGTGTTTTCTAAACGTGCGACTCTGTTCTGTTTTGTAATTCAGTTCAAGGGTAGCGGTTTTTACATTCCCTCTGTAAGTGATATCTTATGATAAGGGTCTTTTTTTGTGTGACTTATTTCACTTAGAATCGTCGTACCTAAATCCACTCATCATGCTGCTCCTAGCCTTATGACGTTGATTTCATGGCTGAGTGATATTCCATTGTACATAAGGACCACAACTTCTTTATCCATCCTTCTCTTTCCTGGGATGTTTCAGGTGTAACGAAGTGGAGGTTCTTGTCAACAGAGCAGCCCTAAACTTTGGGGTGCCTGTGTCTTGCTGATTTTTAGTTTTCCCAATTTATACGCCCATGAGTGGAAGTGCCCTATGCTCTCTAAGCTGAGTTTTTTAGATGTTTCAGGACACACCGTACACTTCTCCAGAGTGGCTGTTGGCAATTTACAGCCCGCCCATCAGCGTAGCAAGGCTCCCATTTCTCCATGGCCTGTCCTGCATTTCTGGTTTTGACACTTTATTCAGCATGGCCCTTTTGACCGATGGGAAGCGAGACTTCTTTGTAGCGCTGATTTGCCTTTCCAGGTTGCTTGGTTGGCCAAAAAGGGCGTAGGCGTTTTTTCCTGAATATATTCAGGAAAAAACGCCTACGCCCTTTTTGGCCAAGGGCATCATTGTCGAGGTTTTGCCGCTTTTCCTGTGCTTTAAAGGCGATTCGAATCTACCTCCTGAAATCGGTTTCCTGCAATTCTGCCTTGCTTTCAAATCCTCATCGTTGCCTTCCTTCCATATATTTGTGGACGAGAGTTATCATTTCTACCTCTGCAGGTTTGTGAATTGCAGTGCCCCTGAGCTCCATTTTTTAACTCGCTTTCTTGGGAGCTGGCCGCAAAAGCGCAGGATTGCTTCAGGCCCTATTCTGGCTCCGGGCGGCAGGCTGAGCCTGTGGTTAATTCTTCTTCCTGATGGGAAAATAGAGTGACTTGTGCCTGTCCCAACACCTAGAGCTAGTCTCTCATTGGTTCCCCCTCTTCCCGTTCATCCTCAGGACAAATTGCAACGTGTACGGAACAGGAGGATAAAGGTGCTGATTCTCCCAGGAGGGAGATTGCTAGTAAAGCGGCTGGAATGGCGAACCGGAGCACAAGGAGATGAGAAATGAGGTGCGTTTTAGAAACCTTTCCCGGTCACACGGTGTACCATCTTCTGGGTTTCTCGTGCATGTTTTCGATGTAGGAAGATGCCCTTGACCCTGGAGATTTGGGACCCATGGGATGGGTACCACGCCGTATTACTTTAAAGGGTCTGCGTTTGCTCACCCAACCTCACCAAACCTCTCAGCCCCAAGAGTGTCCACCCTTATGTCTCAATCAGCTGTGGTTCTAGATATGGTCAATCCAGGTGGCATCGCAGCCCCTGAACGAATTTTGTAAGAATTTATCTCTCTTTCACTGTCTTTGTTTGACGGGTTTTTAAAAGTAATTGATTTTTATAATGGGGTTTAGCTGCTTTGCACTGCTGTGTTTATGCCGCTTTACACCCACTTGACTCACTTACAGAGAGATATCAATACATAGGTTTTAAGATTCTTACTAGTCAGATATATTCTTGGGCGGTGAATAGGGGGCGTTGAGTCCAGTTCACTGAGCAAGGAGTAGGTCTTGTCTATTACATATTGGGTTTATGGAACAGTATCTGAGCTAATTTGAAACCCTTGTTTTATGCATCACCCCACCTCACCTTTCCCGTTAAGCAGCCATAGTGTGTTTTCTAAACGTGCGACTCTGTTCTGTTTTGTAATTCAGTTCAAGGGTAGCGGTTTTTACATTCTCTCTGTAAGTGATATCTTATGATAAGTGTCTTTTTCTGTGTGACTTATTTCACTTAGAATCGTCGTACCTAAATCCACTCATCATGCTGCTCCTAGCCTTATGACGTTGATTTCATGGCTGAGTGATATTCCATTGTACATAAGGACCACAACTTCTTTATCCATTCTTCTCTTTCCTGGGATGTTTAAGGTGTAACGAAGTGGAGGTTCTTGTCAACAGAGCAGCCCTAAACTTTGGGGTGCCTGTGTCTTGCTGGTTTTTAGTTTTCCCAATTTATACGCCCATGAGTGGAAGTGCCCTATGCTCTCTAAGCTGAGTTTTTTAGATGTTTCAGGACACACCGTACACTTCTCCAGAGTGGCTGTTGGCAATTTACAGCCCGCCCATCAGCGTAGCAAGGCTCCCATTTCTCCATGGCCTGTCCTGCATTTCTGGTTTTGACACTTTATTCAGCATGGCCCTTTTGACCGATGGGAAGCGAGACTTCTTTGTAGCGCTGATTTGCCTTTCCAGGTTGCTTGGTTGGCCAAAAAGGGCGTAGGCGTTTTTTCCTGAATATATTCAGGAAAAATCGCCTACGCCCTTTTTGGCCAAGGGCATCATTGTCGAGATTTTGCCGCTTTTCCTGTGCTTTAAAGGCGATTCGAATCTACCTCCTGAAATCGGTTTCCTGCAATTCTGCCTTGCTTTCAAATCCTCATCGTTGCCTTCCTTCCATATATTTGTGGACGAGAGTTATCATTTCTACCTCTGCAGGTTTGTGAATTGCAGTGCCCCTGAGCTCCATTTTTTAACTCGCTTTCTTGGGAGCTGGCCGCAAAAGCGCAGGATTGCTTCAGGCCCTATTCTGGCTCCGGGCGGCAGGCTGAGCCTGTCGTTAATTCTTCTTCCTGATGGGAAAATAGAGTGACTTGTGCCTGTCCCAACACCTAGAGCTAGTCTCTCATTGGTTCCCCCTCTTCCCGTTCATCCTCAGGACAAATTGCAACGTGTACGGAACAGGAGGATAAAGGTGCTGATTCTCCCAGGAGGGAGATTGCTAGTAAAGCGGCTGGAATGGCGAACCGGAGCACAAGGAGATGAGAAATGAGGTGCGTTTTAGAAACCTTTCCCGGTCACACGGTGTACCATCTTCTGGGTTTCTCGTGCATGTTTTCGATGTAGGAAGATGCCCTTGACCCTGGAGATTTGGGACCCATGGGATAGGTACCACGCCGTATTACTTTAAAGGGTCTGCGTTTGCTCACCCAACCTCACCAAACCTCTCAGCCCCAAGAGTGTCCACCCTTATGTCTCAGTCATCTGTGGGTCTAGATATGGTCAATCCAGGTGGCATCGCAGCCCCTGAACGAATTTTGTAAGAATTTCTCTCTCTTTCACTGTCTTTGTTTCACGGGTTTTTAAAAGTAATTGATTTTTATAATGGGGTTTAGCTGCTTTGCACTGCTGTGTTTATGCCGCTTTACACCTACTTGACTCACTTACAGAGAGATATCAATACATAGGTTTTAAGATTCTTACTAGTCAGATATATTCTTGGGCAGTGAATAGGGGTTGTTGAGTCCAGTTCACTGAGCAAGGAGTAGGTCTTGTCTATTACATATTGGGTATATGGAACGGTATCTGAGCTAATTTGAAACCCTTGTTTTATGCATCACCCCACCTCACCTTTCCCGTTAAGCAGCCATAGTGTGTTTTCTAAACGTGCGACTCTGTTCTGTTTTGTAATTCAGTTCAAGGGTAGCGGTTTTTACATTCCCTCTGTAAGTGATATCTTATGATAAGTGTCTTTTTTTGTGTGACTTATTTCACTTAGAATCGTCGTACCTAAATCCACTCATCATGCTGCTCCTAGCCTTATGACGTTGATTTCATGGCTGAGTGATATTCCATTGTACATAAGGACCACAACTTCTTTATCCATTCTTCTCTTTCCTGGGATGTTTAAGGTGTAACGAAGTGGAGGTTCTTGTCAACAGAGCAGCCCTAAACTTTGGGGTGCCTGTGTCTTGCTGATTTTTATTTTTCCCAATTTATACGCCCATGAGTGGAAGTGCCCTATGCTCTCTAAGCTGAGTTTTTTAGATGTTTCAGGACACACCGTACACTTCTCCAGAGTGGCTGTTGGCAATTTACAGCCCACCCATCAGCGTAGCAAGGCTCCCATTTCTCCATGGCCTGTCCTGCATTTCTGGTTTTGACACTTTATTCAGCATGGCCCTTTTGACCGATGGGAAGCGAGACTTCTTTGTAGCGCTGATTTGCCTTTCCAGGTTGCTTGGTTGGCCAAAAAGGGCGTATGCGTTTTTTCCTGAATATATTCAGGAAAAAACGCATACGCCCTTTTTGGCCAAGGGCATCATTGTCGAGGTTTTGCCGCTTTTCCTGTGCTTTAAAGGCGATTCGAATCTACCTCCTGAAATCTGTTTCCTGCAATTCTGCCTTGCTTTCAAATCCTCTTCGTAGCCTTCCCTCCATATATTTGTGGACGAGAGTTATCATTTCTAACTCTGCAGGTTTGTGAATTGCAGTGCCCCTGAGCTCCATTTTTCAACTCGCTTTCTTGGGAGCTGGCCGCAAAAGCGCAGGATTGTTTCAGGCCCTATTCTGGCTCCGGGCGGCAGGCTGAGCCTGTGGTTAATTCTGCTACCTGATGGGAAAATAGAGTGACCTGTGCCTGTCCCATAACCTAGAGCTAGTCTCTCATTGGTTCCCCCTCTTCCCGTTCATCCTCAGGACAAATTGCAACGTGTACGGAACAGGAGGTTTAAGACGCTGATTCTCCAAGGAGGGAGATTGCTAGTAAAGCGGCTGGAATGGCGAACCGGAGCACAAGGAGATGAGAAATGAGGTGCGATTTAGAAACCTTTCCCGGTCACACGGTGTACCATCTTCTGGGTTTCTCGTGCATGTTTTCGATGTAGGAAGATGCCCTTGAACCTGGAGATTTGGGACCCATGGGATGGGTACCACGCCGTATTACTTTAAAGGGTCTGCGTTTGCTCACCCAACCTCACCAAACCTCTCAGCCCCAAGAGTGTCCACCCTTATGTCTCAGTCATCTGTGGGTCTAGATATGGTCAATCCAGGTGGCATCGCAGCCCCTGAACGAATTTTGTAAGAATTTCTCTCTCTTTCACTGTCTTTGTTTCACGGGTTTTTAAAAGTAATTGATTTTTATAATGGGGTTTAGCTGCTTTGCACTGCTGTGTTTATGCAGCTTTACACCTACTTGACTCACTTACAGAGAGATATCAATACATAGGTTTTAAGATTCTTACTAGTCAGATATATTCTTGCGCGGTGAATAGGGGTTGTTGAGTCCAGTTCACTGAGCAAGGAGTAGGTCTTGTCTATTACATATTGGGTATATGGAACGGTATCTGAGCTAATTTGAAACCCTTGTTTTATGCATCACCCCACCTCACCTTTCCCGTTAAGCAGCCATAGTGTGTTTTCTAAACGTGCGACTCTGTTCTGTTTTGTAATTCAGTTCAAGGGTAGCGGTTTTTACATTCCCTCTGTAAGTGATATCTTATGATAAGGGTCTTTTTTTGTGTGACTTATTTCACTTAGAATCGTCGTACCTAAATCCACTCATCATGCTGCTCCTAGCCTTATGACGTTGATTTCATGGCTGAGTGATATTCCATTGTACATAAGGACCACAACTTCTTTATCCATCCTTCTCTTTCCTGGGATGTTTCAGGTGTAACGAAGTGGAGGTTCTTGTCAACAGAGCAGCCCTAAACTTTGGGGTGCCTGTGTCTTGCTGATTTTTAGTTTTCCCAATTTATACGCCCATGAGTGGAAGTGCCCTATGCTCTCTAAGCTGAGTTTTTTAGATGTTTCAGGACACACCGTACACTTCTCCAGAGTGGCTGTTGGCAATTTACAGCCCGCCCATCAGCGTAGCAAGGCTCCCATTTCTCCATGGCCTGTCCTGCATTTCTGGTTTTGACACTTTATTCAGCATGGCCCTTTTGACCGATGGGAAGCGAGACTTCTTTGTAGCGCTGATTTGCCTTTCCAGGTTGCTTGGTTGGCCAAAAAGGGCGTATGCCTTTTTTCCTGAATATATTCAGGAAAAAACGCATACGCCCTTTTTGGCCAAGGGCATCATTGTCGAGGTTTTGCCGCTTTTCCTGTGCTTTAAAGGCGATTCGAATCTACCTCCTGAAATCTGTTTCCTGCAATTCTGCCTTGCTTTCAAATCCTCTTCGTAGCCTTCCCTCCATATATTTGTGGACGAGAGTTATCATTTCTAACTCTGCAGGTTTGTGAATTGCAGTGCCCCTGAGCTCCATTTTTCAACTCGCTTTCTTGGGAGCTGGCCGCAAAAGCGCAGGATTGTTTCAGGCCCTATTCTGGCTCCGGGCGGCAGGCTGAGCCTGTGGTTAATTCTGCTACCTGATGGGAAAATAGAGTGACCTGTGCCTGTCCCATCACCTAGAGCTAGTCTCTCATTGGTTCCCCCTCTTCCCGTTCATCCTCAGGACAAATTGCAACGTGTACGGAACAGGAGGTTTAAGACGCTGATTCTCCAAGGAGGGAGATTTCTAGTAAAGTGGCTGGAATGGCGAACCGGAGCACAAGGAGATGAGAAATGAGGTGCGATTTAGAAACCTTTCCCGATCACACGGTGTACCATCTTCTGGGTTTCTCGTGCATGTTTTCGATGTAGGAAGATACCCTTGAACCTGGAGATTTGGGACCCATGGGATGGGTACCACGCCGTATTACTTTAAAGGGTCTGCGTTTGCTCACCCAACCTCACCAAACCTCTCAGCCCCAAGAGTGTCCACCCTTATGTCTCAGTCATCTGTGGGTCTAGATATGGTCAATCCAGGTGGCATCGCAGCCCCTGAACGAATTTTGTAAGAATTTCTCTCTCTTTCACTGTCTTTGTTTCACGGGTTTTTAAAAGTAATTGATTTTTATAATGGGGTTTAGCTGCTTTGCACTGCTGTGTTTATGCAGCTTTACACCTACTTGACTCACTTACAGAGAGATATCAATACATAGGTTTTAAGATTCTTACTAGTCAGATATATTCTTGCGCGGTGAATAGGGGTTGTTGAGTCCAGTTCACTGAGCAAGGAGTAGGTCTTGTCTATTACATATTGGGTATATGGAACGGTATCTGAGCTAATTTGAAACCCTTGTTTTATGCATCACCCCACCTCACCTTTCCCGTTAAGCAGCCATAGTGTGTTTTCTAAACGTGCGACTCTGTTCTCTTTTGTAATTCAGTTCAAGGGTAGCGGTTTTTACATTCCCTCTATAAGTGATATCTTATGATAAGTGTCTTTTTCTGTGTGACTTATTTCACTTAGAATCGTCGTACCTAAATCCACTCATCATGCTGCTCCTAGCCTTATGACGTTGATTTCATGGCTGAGTGATATTCCATTGTACATAAGGACCACAACTTCTTTATCCATTCTTCTCTTTCCTGGGATGTTTAAGGTGTAACGAAGTGGAGGTTCTTGTCAACAGAGCAGCCCTAAACTTTGCGGTGCCTGTGTCTTGCTGGTTTTTAGTTTTCCCAATTTATACGCCCATGAGTGGAAGTGCCCTATGCTCTCTAAGCTGAGTTTTTTAGATGTTTCAGGACACACCGTACACTTCTCCAGAGTGGCTGTTGGCAATTTACAGCCCGCCCATCAGCGTAGCAAGGCTCCCATTTCTCCATGGCCTGTCCTGCATTTCTGGTTTTGACACTTTATTCAGCATGGCCCTTTTGACCGATGGGAAGCGAGACTTCTTTGTAGCGCTGATTTGCCTTTCCAGGTTGCTTGGTTGGCCAAAAAGGGCGTAGGCGTTTTTTCCTGAATATATTCAGGAAAAAACGCCTACGCCCTTTTTGGCCAAGGGCATCATTGTCGAGGTTTTGCCGCTTTTCCTGTGCTTTAAAGGCGATTCGAATCTACCTCCTGAAATCGGTTTCCTGCAATTCTGCCTTGCTTTCAAATCCTCATCGTTGCCTTCCTTCCATATATTTGTGGACGAGAGTTATCATTTCTACCTCTGCAGGTTTGTGAATTGCAGTGCCCCTGAGCTCCATTTTTTAACTCGCTTTCTTGGGAGCTGGCCGCAAAAGCGCAGGATTGCTTCAGGCCCTATTCTGGCTCCGGGCGGCAGGCTGAGCCTGTGGTTAATTCTTCTTCCTGATGGGAAAATAGAGTGACTTGTGCCTGTCCCAACACCTAGAGCTAGTCTCTCATTGGTTCCCCCTCTTCCCGTTCATCCTCAGGACAAATTGCAACGTGTACGGAACAGGAGGATAAAGGTGCTGATTCTCCCAGGAGGGAGATTGCTAGTAAAGCGGCTGGAATGGCGAACCGGAGCACAAGGAGATGAGAAATGAGGTGCGTTTTAGAAACCTTTCCCGGTCACACGGTGTACCATCTTCTGGGTTTCTCGTGCATGTTTTCGATGTAGGAAGATGCCCTTGACCCTGGAGATTTGGGACCCATGGGATGGGTACCACGCCGTATTACTTTAAAGGGTCTGCGTTTGCTCACCCAACCTCACCAAACCTCTCAGCCCCAAGAGTGTCCACCCTTATGTCTCAATCAGCTGTGGTTCTAGATATGGTCAATCCAGGTGGCATCGCAGCCCCTGAACGAATTTTGTAAGAATTTATCTCTCTTTCACTGTCTTTGTTTGACGGGTTTTTAAAAGTAATTGATTTTTATAATGGGGTTTAGCTGCTTTGCACTGCTGTGTTTATGCCGCTTTACACCCACTTGACTCACTTACAGAGAGATATCAATACATAGGTTTTAAGATTCTTACTAGTCAGATATATTCTTGGGCGGTGAATAGGGGGCGTTGAGTCCAGTTCACTGAGCAAGGAGTAGGTCTTGTCTATTACATATTGGGTTTATGGAACGGTATCTGAGCTAATTTGAAACCCTTGTTTTATGCATCACCCCACCTCACCTTTCCCGTTAAGCAGCCATAGTGTGTTTTCTAAACGTGCGACTCTGTTCTGTTTTGTAATTCAGTTCAAGGGTAGCGGTTTTTACATTCCCTCTGTAAGTGATATCTTATGATAAGTGTCTTTTTTTGTGTGACTTATTTCACTTAGAATCGTCGTACCTAAATCCACTCATCATGCTGCTCCTAGCCTTATGACGTTGATTTCATGGCTGAGTGATATTCCATTGTACATAAGGACCACAACTTCTTTATCCATTCTTCTCTTTCCTGGGATGTTTAAGGTGTAACGAAGTGGAGGTTCTTGTCAACAGAGCAGCCCTAAACTTTGGGGTGCCTGTGTCTTGCTGATTTTTATTTTTCCCAATTTATACGCCCATGAGTGGAAGTGCCCTATGCTCTCTAAGCTGAGTTTTTTAGATGTTTCAGGACACACCGTACACTTCTCCAGAGTGGCTGTTGGCAATTTACAGCCCACCCATCAGCGTAGCAAGGCTCCCATTTCTCCATGGCCTGTCCTGCATTTCTGGTTTTGACACTTTATTCAGCATGGCCCTTTTGACCGATGGGAAGCGAGACTTCTTTGTAGCGCTGATTTGCCTTTCCAGGTTGCTTGGTTGGCCAAAAAGGGCGTATGCGTTTTTTCCTGAATATATTCAGGAAAAAACGCATACGCCCTTTTTGGCCAAGGGCATCATTGTCGAGGTTTTGCCGCTTTTCCTGTGCTTTAAAGGCGATTCGAATCTACCTCCTGAAATCAGTTTCCTGCAATTCTGCCTTGCTTTCAAATCCTCTTCGTAGCCTTCCCTCCATATATTTGTGGACGAGAGTTATCATTTCTAACTCTGCAGGTTTGTGAATTGCAGTGCCCCTGAGCTCCATTTTTCAACTCGCTTTCTTGGGAGCTGGCCGCAAAAGCGCAGGATTGTTTCAGGCCCTATTCTGGCTCCGGGCGGCAGGCTGAGCCTGTGGTTAATTCTGCTACCTGATGGGAAAATAGAGTGACCTGTGCCTGTCCCATAACCTAGAGCTAGTCTCTCATTGGTTCCCCCTCTTCCCGTTCATCCTCAGGACAAATTGCAACGTGTACGGAACAGGAGGTTTAAGACGCTGATTCTCCAAGGAGGGAGATTGCTAGTAAAGCGGCTGGAATGGCGAACCGGAGCACAAGGAGATGAGAAATGAGGTGCGATTTAGAAACCTTTCCCGGTCACACGGTGTACCATCTTCTGGGTTTCTCGTGCATGTTTTCGATGTAGGAAGATGCCCTTGAACCTGGAGATTTGGGACCCATGGGATGGGTACCACGCCGTATTACTTTAAAGGGTCTGCGTTTGCTCACCCAACCTCACCAAACCTCTCAGCCCCAAGAGTGTCCACCCTTATGTCTCAGTCATCTGTGGGTCTAGATATGGTCAATCCAGGTGGCATCGCAGCCCCTGAACGAATTTTGTAAGAATTTCTCTCTCTTTCACTGTCTTTGTTTCACGGGTTTTTAAAAGTAATTGATTTTTATAATGGGGTTTAGCTGCTTTGCACTGCTGTGTTTATGCCGCTTTACACCTACTTGACTCACTTACAGAGAGATATCAATACATAGGTTTTAAGATTCTTACTAGTCAGATATATTCTTGGGCGGTGAATAGGGGTTGTTGAGTCCAGTTCACTGAGCAAGGAGTAGGTCTTGTCTATTACATATTGGGTATATGGAACGGTATCTGAGCTAATTTGAAACCCTTGTTTTATGCATCACCCCACCTCACCTTTCCCGTTAAGCAGCCATAGTGTGTTTTCTAAACGTGCGACTCTGTTCTGTTTTGTAATTCAGTTCAAGGGTAGCGGTTTTTACATTCCCTCTGTAAGTGATATCTTATGATAAGGGTCTTTTTTTGTGTGACTTATTTCACTTAGAATCGTCGTACCTAAATCCACTCATCATGCTGCTCCTAGCCTTATGACGTTGATTTCATGGCTGAGTGATATTCCATTGTACATAAGGACCACAACTTCTTTATCCATCCTTCTCTTTCCTGGGATGTTTCAGGTGTAACGAAGTGGAGGTTCTTGTCAACAGAGCAGCCCTAAACTTTGGGGTGCCTGTGTCTTGCTGATTTTTAGTTTTCCCAATTTATACGCCCATGAGTGGAAGTGCCCTATGCTCTCTAAGCTGAGTTTTTTAGATGTTTCAGGACACACCGTACACTTCTCCAGAGTGGCTGTTGGCAATTTACAGCCCGCCCATCAGCGTAGCAAGGCTCCCATTTCTCCATGGCCTGTCCTGCATTTCTGGTTTTGACACTTTATTCAGCATGGCCCTTTTGACCGATGGGAAGCGAGACTTCTTTGTAGCGCTGATTTGCCTTTCCAGGTTGCTTGGTTGGCCAAAAAGGGCGTAGGCGTTTTTTCCTGAATATATTCAGGAAAAAACGCCTACGCCCTTTTTGGCCAAGGGCATCATTGTCGAGGTTTTGCCGCTTTTCCTGTGCTTTAAAGGCGATTCGAATCTACCTCCTGAAATCGGTTTCCTGCAATTCTGCCTTGCTTTCAAATCCTCATCGTTGCCTTCCTTCCATATATTTGTGGACGAGAGTTATCATTTCTACCTCTGCAGGTTTGTGAATTGCAGTGCCCCTGAGCTCCATTTTTTAACTCGCTTTCTTGGGAGCTGGCCGCAAAAGCGCAGGATTGCTTCAGGCCCTATTCTGGCTCCGGGCGGCAGGCTGAGCCTGTGGTTAATTCTTCTTCCTGATGGGAAAATAGAGTGACTTGTGCCTGTCCCAACACCTAGAGCTAGTCTCTCATTGGTTCCCCCTCTTCCCGTTCATCCTCAGGACAAATTGCAACGTGTACGGAACAGGAGGATAAAGGTGCTGATTCTCCCAGGAGGGAGATTGCTAGTAAAGCGGCTGGAATGGCGAACCGGAGCACAAGGAGATGAGAAATGAGGTGCGTTTTAGAAACCTTTCCCGGTCACACGGTGTACCATCTTCTGGGTTTCTCGTGCATGTTTTCGATGTAGGAAGATGCCCTTGACCCTGGAGATTTGGGACCCATGGGATGGGTACCACGCCGTATTACTTTAAAGGGTCTGCGTTTGCTCACCCAACCTCACCAAACCTCTCAGCCCCAAGAGTGTCCACCCTTATGTCTCAATCAGCTGTGGTTCTAGATATGGTCAATCCAGGTGGCATCGCAGCCCCTGAACGAATTTTGTAAGAATTTATCTCTCTTTCACTGTCTTTGTTTGACGGGTTTTTAAAAGTAATTGATTTTTATAATGGGGTTTAGCTGCTTTGCACTGCTGTGTTTATGCCGCTTTACACCCACTTGACTCACTTACAGAGAGATATCAATACATAGGTTTTAAGATTCTTACTAGTCAGATATATTCTTGGGCGGTGAATAGGGGGCGTTGAGTCCAGTTCACTGAGCAAGGAGTAGGTCTTGTCTATTACATATTGGGTTTATGGAACAGTATCTGAGCTAATTTGAAACCCTTGTTTTATGCATCACCCCACCTCACCTTTCCCGTTAAGCAGCCATAGTGTGTTTTCTAAACGTGCGACTCTGTTCTGTTTTGTAATTCAGTTCAAGGGTAGCGGTTTTTACATTCTCTCTGTAAGTGATATCTTATGATAAGTGTCTTTTTCTGTGTGACTTATTTCACTTAGAATCGTCGTACCTAAATCCACTCATCATGCTGCTCCTAGCCTTATGACGTTGATTTCATGGCTGAGTGATATTCCATTGTACATAAGGACCACAACTTCTTTATCCATTCTTCTCTTTCCTGGGATGTTTAAGGTGTAACGAAGTGGAGGTTCTTGTCAACAGAGCAGCCCTAAACTTTGGGGTGCCTGTGTCTTGCTGGTTTTTAGTTTTCCCAATTTATACGCCCATGAGTGGAAGTGCCCTATGCTCTCTAAGCTGAGTTTTTTAGATGTTTCAGGACACACCGTACACTTCTCCAGAGTGGCTGTTGGCAATTTACAGCCCGCCCATCAGCGTAGCAAGGCTCCCATTTCTCCATGGCCTGTCCTGCATTTCTGGTTTTGACACTTTATTCAGCATGGCCCTTTTGACCGATGGGAAGCGAGACTTCTTTGTAGCGCTGATTTGCCTTTCCAGGTTGCTTGGTTGGCCAAAAAGGGCGTAGGCGTTTTTTCCTGAATATATTCAGGAAAAATCGCCTACGCCCTTTTTGGCCAAGGGCATCATTGTCGAGATTTTGCCGCTTTTCCTGTGCTTTAAAGGCGATTCGAATCTACCTCCTGAAATCGGTTTCCTGCAATTCTGCCTTGCTTTCAAATCCTCATCGTTGCCTTCCTTCCATATATTTGTGGACGAGAGTTATCATTTCTACCTCTGCAGGTTTGTGAATTGCAGTGCCCCTGAGCTCCATTTTTTAACTCGCTTTCTTGGGAGCTGGCCGCAAAAGCGCAGGATTGCTTCAGGCCCTATTCTGGCTCCGGGCGGCAGGCTGAGCCTGTCGTTAATTCTTCTTCCTGATGGGAAAATAGAGTGACTTGTGCCTGTCCCAACACCTAGAGCTAGTCTCTCATTGGTTCCCCCTCTTCCCGTTCATCCTCAGGACAAATTGCAACGTGTACGGAACAGGAGGATAAAGGTGCTGATTCTCCCAGGAGGGAGATTGCTAGTAAAGCGGCTGGAATGGCGAACCGGAGCACAAGGAGATGAGAAATGAGGTGCGTTTTAGAAACCTTTCCCGGTCACACGGTGTACCATCTTCTGGGTTTCTCGTGCATGTTTTCGATGTAGGAAGATGCCCTTGACCCTGGAGATTTGGGACCCATGGGATAGGTACCACGCCGTATTACTTTAAAGGGTCTGCGTTTGCTCACCCAACCTCACCAAACCTCTCAGCCCCAAGAGTGTCCACCCTTATGTCTCAGTCATCTGTGGGTCTAGATATGGTCAATCCAGGTGGCATCGCAGCCCCTGAACGAATTTTGTAAGAATTTCTCTCTCTTTCACTGTCTTTGTTTCACGGGTTTTTAAAAGTAATTGATTTTTATAATGGGGTTTAGCTGCTTTGCACTGCTGTGTTTATGCCGCTTTACACCTACTTGACTCACTTACAGAGAGATATCAATACATAGGTTTTAAGATTCTTACTAGTCAGATATATTCTTGGGCAGTGAATAGGGGTTGTTGAGTCCAGTTCACTGAGCAAGGAGTAGGTCTTGTCTATTACATATTGGGTATATGGAACGGTATCTGAGCTAATTTGAAACCCTTGTTTTATGCATCACCCCACCTCACCTTTCCCGTTAAGCAGCCATAGTGTGTTTTCTAAACGTGCGACTCTGTTCTGTTTTGTAATTCAGTTCAAGGGTAGCGGTTTTTACATTCCCTCTGTAAGTGATATCTTATGATAAGTGTCTTTTTTTGTGTGACTTATTTCACTTAGAATCGTCGTACCTAAATCCACTCATCATGCTGCTCCTAGCCTTATGACGTTGATTTCATGGCTGAGTGATATTCCATTGTACATAAGGACCACAACTTCTTTATCCATTCTTCTCTTTCCTGGGATGTTTAAGGTGTAACGAAGTGGAGGTTCTTGTCAACAGAGCAGCCCTAAACTTTGGGGTGCCTGTGTCTTGCTGATTTTTATTTTTCCCAATTTATACGCCCATGAGTGGAAGTGCCCTATGCTCTCTAAGCTGAGTTTTTTAGATGTTTCAGGACACACCGTACACTTCTCCAGAGTGGCTGTTGGCAATTTACAGCCCACCCATCAGCGTAGCAAGGCTCCCATTTCTCCATGGCCTGTCCTGCATTTCTGGTTTTGACACTTTATTCAGCATGGCCCTTTTGACCGATGGGAAGCGAGACTTCTTTGTAGCGCTGATTTGCCTTTCCAGGTTGCTTGGTTGGCCAAAAAGGGCGTATGCGTTTTTTCCTGAATATATTCAGGAAAAAACGCATACGCCCTTTTTGGCCAAGGGCATCATTGTCGAGGTTTTGCCGCTTTTCCTGTGCTTTAAAGGCGATTCGAATCTACCTCCTGAAATCTGTTTCCTGCAATTCTGCCTTGCTTTCAAATCCTCTTCGTAGCCTTCCCTCCATATATTTGTGGACGAGAGTTATCATTTCTAACTCTGCAGGTTTGTGAATTGCAGTGCCCCTGAGCTCCATTTTTCAACTCGCTTTCTTGGGAGCTGGCCGCAAAAGCGCAGGATTGTTTCAGGCCCTATTCTGGCTCCGGGCGGCAGGCTGAGCCTGTGGTTAATTCTGCTACCTGATGGGAAAATAGAGTGACCTGTGCCTGTCCCATAACCTAGAGCTAGTCTCTCATTGGTTCCCCCTCTTCCCGTTCATCCTCAGGACAAATTGCAACGTGTACGGAACAGGAGGTTTAAGACGCTGATTCTCCAAGGAGGGAGATTGCTAGTAAAGCGGCTGGAATGGCGAACCGGAGCACAAGGAGATGAGAAATGAGGTGCGATTTAGAAACCTTTCCCGGTCACACGGTGTACCATCTTCTGGGTTTCTCGTGCATGTTTTCGATGTAGGAAGATGCCCTTGAACCTGGAGATTTGGGACCCATGGGATGGGTACCACGCCGTATTACTTTAAAGGGTCTGCGTTTGCTCACCCAACCTCACCAAACCTCTCAGCCCCAAGAGTGTCCACCCTTATGTCTCAGTCATCTGTGGGTCTAGATATGGTCAATCCAGGTGGCATCGCAGCCCCTGAACGAATTTTGTAAGAATTTCTCTCTCTTTCACTGTCTTTGTTTCACGGGTTTTTAAAAGTAATTGATTTTTATAATGGGGTTTAGCTGCTTTGCACTGCTGTGTTTATGCAGCTTTACACCTACTTGACTCACTTACAGAGAGATATCAATACATAGGTTTTAAGATTCTTACTAGTCAGATATATTCTTGCGCGGTGAATAGGGGTTGTTGAGTCCAGTTCACTGAGCAAGGAGTAGGTCTTGTCTATTACATATTGGGTATATGGAACGGTATCTGAGCTAATTTGAAACCCTTGTTTTATGCATCACCCCACCTCACCTTTCCCGTTAAGCAGCCATAGTGTGTTTTCTAAACGTGCGACTCTGTTCTGTTTTGTAATTCAGTTCAAGGGTAGCGGTTTTTACATTCCCTCTGTAAGTGATATCTTATGATAAGGGTCTTTTTTTGTGTGACTTATTTCACTTAGAATCGTCGTACCTAAATCCACTCATCATGCTGCTCCTAGCCTTATGACGTTGATTTCATGGCTGAGTGATATTCCATTGTACATAAGGACCACAACTTCTTTATCCATCCTTCTCTTTCCTGGGATGTTTCAGGTGTAACGAAGTGGAGGTTCTTGTCAACAGAGCAGCCCTAAACTTTGGGGTGCCTGTGTCTTGCTGATTTTTAGTTTTCCCAATTTATACGCCCATGAGTGGAAGTGCCCTATGCTCTCTAAGCTGAGTTTTTTAGATGTTTCAGGACACACCGTACACTTCTCCAGAGTGGCTGTTGGCAATTTACAGCCCGCCCATCAGCGTAGCAAGGCTCCCATTTCTCCATGGCCTGTCCTGCATTTCTGGTTTTGACACTTTATTCAGCATGGCCCTTTTGACCGATGGGAAGCGAGACTTCTTTGTAGCGCTGATTTGCCTTTCCAGGTTGCTTGGTTGGCCAAAAAGGGCGTATGCGTTTTTTCCTGAATATATTCAGGAAAAAACGCATATGCCCTTTTTGGCCAAGGGCATCATTGTCGAGGTTTTGCCGCTTTTCCTGTGCTTTAAAGGCGATTCGAATCTACCTCCTGAAATCTGTTTCCTGCAATTCTGCCTTGCTTTCAAATCCTCTTCGTAGCCTTCCCTCCATATATTTGTGGACGAGAGTTATCATTTCTAACTCTGCAGGTTTGTGAATTGCAGTGCCCCTGAGCTCCATTTTTCAACTCGCTTTCTTGGGAGCTGGCCGCAAAAGCGCAGGATTGTTTCAGGCCCTATTCTGGCTCCGGGCGGCAGGCTGAGCCTGTCGTTAATTCTGCTACCTGATGGGAAAATAGAGTGACCTGTGCCTGTCCCATCACCTAGAGCTAGTCTCTCATTGGTTCCCCCTCTTCCCGTTCATCCTCAGGACAAATTGCAACGTGTACGGAACAGGAGGTTTAAGGCGCTGATTCTCCAAGGAGGGAGATTGCTAGTAAAGCGGCTGGAATGGCGAACCGGAGCACAAGGAGATGAGAAATGAGGTGCGATTTAGAAACCTTTCCCGGTCACACGGTGTACCATCTTCTGGGTTTCTCGTGCATGTTTTCGACGTAGGAAGATGCCCTTGACCCTGGAGATTTGGGACCCATGGGATGGGTACCACGCCGTATTACTTTAAAGGGTCTGCGTTTGCTCACCCAACCTCACCAAACCTCTCAGCCCCAAGAGTGTCCACCCTTATGTCTCAGTCATCTGTGGGTCTAGATATGGTCAATCCAGGTGGCATCGCAGCCCCTGAACGAATTTTGTAAGAATTTCTCTCTCTTTCACTGTCTTTGTTTCACGGGTTTTTAAAAGTAATTGATTTTTATAATAGGGTTTAGCTGCTTTGCACTGCTGTGTTTATGCCGCTTTTCACCCACTTGACTCACTTACAGAGAGATATCAATACATAGGTTTTAAGATTCTTACTAGTCAGATATATTCTTGGGCGGTGAATAGGGGGCGTTGAGTCCAGTTCACTGAGCAAGGAGTAGGTCTTGTCTATTACATATTGGGTTTATGGAACGGTATCTGAGCTAATTTGAAACCCTTGTTTTATGCATCACCCCACCTCACCTTTCCCGTTAAGCAGCCATAGTGTGTTTTCTAAACGTGCGACTCTGTTCTGTTTTGTAATTCAGTTCAAGGGTAGCGGTTTTTACATTCCCTCTGTAAGTGATATCTTATGATAAGTGTCTTTTTCTGTGTGACTTATTTCACTTAGAATCGTCGTACCTAAATCCACTCATCATGCTGCTCCTAGCCTTATGACGTTGATTTCATGGCTGAGTGATATTCCATTGTACATAAGGACCACAACTTCTTTATCCATTCTTCTCTTTCCTGGGATGTTTAAGGTGTAACGAAGTGGAGGTTCTTGTCAACAGAGCAGCCCTAAACTTTGGGGTGCCTGTGTCTTGCTGGTTTTTAGTTTTCCCAATTTATACGCCCATGAGTGGAAGTGCCCTATGCTCTCTAAGCTGAGTTTTTTAGATGTTTCAGGACACACCGTACACTTCTCCAGAGTGGCTGTTGGCAATTTACAGCCCACCCATCAGCGTAGCAAGGCTCCCATTTCTCCATGGCCTGTCCTGCATTTCTGGTTTTGACACTTTATTCAGCATGGCCCTTTTGACCGATGGGAAGCAATACTTCTTTGTAGCGCTGATTTGCCTTTCCAGGTTGCTTGGTTGGCCAAAAAGGGCGTTTGCGTTTTTTCCTGAATATATTCAGGAAAAAACGCATACGCCCTTTTTGGCCAAGGGCATCATTGTCGAGGTTTTGCCGCTTTTCCTGTGCTTTAAAGGCGATTCGAATCTACCTCCTGAAATCGGTTTCCTGCAATTCTGCCTTGCTTTCAAATCCTCTTCGTAGCCTTCCCTCCATATATTTGTGGACGAGAGTTATCATTTCTAACTCTGCAGGTTTGTGAATTGCAGTGCCCCTGAGCTCCATTTTTCAACTCGCTTTCTTGGGAGCTGGCCGCAAAAGCGCAGGATTGCTTCAGGCCCTATTCTGGCTCCGGGCGGCAGGCTGAGCCTGTGGTTAATTCTGCTACCTGATGGGAAAATAGAGTGACCTGTGCCTGTCCCAACACCTAGAGCTAGTCTCTCATTGGTTCCCCCTCTTCCCGTTCATCCTCAGGACAAATTGCAACGTGTACGGAACAGGAGGTTAAAGGTGCTGATTCTCCAAGGAGGGAGATTGCTAGTAAAGCGGCTGGAATGGCGAACCGGAGCACAAGGAGATGAGAAATGAGGTGCGTTTTAGAAACCTTTCCCGGTCACACGGTGTACCATCTTCTGGGTTGCTCGTGCATGTTTTCGACGTAGGAAGATGCCCTTGAACCTGGAGATTTGGGACCCATGGGATGGGTACCACGCCGTATTACTTTAAAGGGTCTGCGTTTGCTCACCCAACCTCACCAAACCTCTCAGCCCCAAGAGTGTCCACCCTTATGTCTCAGTCATCTGTGGGTCTAGATATGGTCAATCCAGGTGGCATCGCAGCCCCTGAACGAATTTTGTAAGAATTTCTCTCTCTTTCACTGTCTTTGTTTCACGGGTTTTTAAAAGTAATTGATTTTTATAATGGAGTTTAGCTGCTTTGCACTGCTGTGTTTATGCTGCTTTACACCTACTTGACTCACTTACAGAGAGATATCAATACATAGGTTTTAAGATTCTTACTAGTCAGATATATTCTTGGGCAGTGAATAGGGGTTGTTGAGTCCAGTTCACTGAGCAAGGAGTAGGTCTTGTCTATTACATATTGGGTATATGGAACGGTATCTGAGCTAATTTGAAACCCTTGTTTTATGCATCACCCCACCTCACCTTTCCCGTTAAGCAGCCATAGTGTGTTTTCTAAACGTGCGACTCTGTTCTGTTTTGTAATTCAGTTCAAGGGTAGCGGTTTTTACATTCCCTCTGTAAGTGATATCTTATGATAAGTGTCTTTTTTTGTGTGACTTATTTCACTTAGAATCGTCGTACCTAAATCCACTCATCATGCTGCTCCTAGCCTTATGACGTTGATTTCATGGCTGAGTGATATTCCATTGTACATAAGGACCACAACTTCTTTATCCATTCTTCTCTTTCCTGGGATGTTTAAGGTGTAACGAAGTGGAGGTTCTTGTCAACAGAGCAGCCCTAAACTTTGGGGTGCCTGTGTCTTGCTGATTTTTATTTTTCCCAATTTATACGCCCATGAGTGGAAGTGCCCTATGCTCTCTAAGCTGAGTTTTTTAGATGTTTCAGGACACACCGTACACTTCTCCAGAGTGGCTGTTGGCAATTTACAGCCCACCCATCAGCGTAGCAAGGCTCCCATTTCTCCATGGCCTGTCCTGCATTTCTGGTTTTGACACTTTATTCAGCATGGCCCTTTTGACCGATGGGAAGCGAGACTTCTTTGTAGCGCTGATTTGCCTTTCCAGGTTGCTTGGTTGGCCAAAAAGGGCGTATGCGTTTTTTCCTGAATATATTCAGGAAAAAACGCATACGCCCTTTTTGGCCAAGGGCATCATTGTCGAGGTTTTGCCGCTTTTCCTGTGCTTTAAAGGCGATTCGAATCTACCTCCTGAAATCTGTTTCCTGCAATTCTGCCTTGCTTTCAAATCCTCTTCGTAGCCTTCCCTCCATATATTTGTGGACGAGAGTTATCATTTCTAACTCTGCAGGTTTGTGAATTGCAGTGCCCCTGAGCTCCATTTTTCAACTCGCTTTCTTGGGAGCTGGCCGCAAAAGCGCAGGATTGTTTCAGGCCCTATTCTGGCTCCGGGCGGCAGGCTGAGCCTGTGGTTAATTCTGCTACCTGATGGGAAAATAGAGTGACCTGTGCCTGTCCCATAACCTAGAGCTAGTCTCTCATTGGTTCCCCCTCTTCCCGTTCATCCTCAGGACAAATTGCAACGTGTACGGAACAGGAGGTTTAAGACGCTGATTCTCCAAGGAGGGAGATTGCTAGTAAAGCGGCTGGAATGGCGAACCGGAGCACAAGGAGATGAGAAATGAGGTGCGATTTAGAAACCTTTCCCGGTCACACGGTGTACCATCTTCTGGGTTTCTCGTGCATGTTTTCGATGTAGGAAGATGCCCTTGAACCTGGAGATTTGGGACCCATGGGATGGGTACCACGCCGTATTACTTTAAAGGGTCTGCGTTTGCTCACCCAACCTCACCAAACCTCTCAGCCCCAAGAGTGTCCACCCTTATGTCTCAGTCATCTGTGGGTCTAGATATGGTCAATCCAGGTGGCATCGCAGCCCCTGAACGAATTTTGTAAGAATTTCTCTCTCTTTCACTGTCTTTGTTTCACGGGTTTTTAAAAGTAATTGATTTTTATAATGGGGTTTAGCTGCTTTGCACTGCTGTGTTTATGCAGCTTTACACCTACTTGACTCACTTACAGAGAGATATCAATACATAGGTTTTAAGATTCTTACTAGTCAGATATATTCTTGCGCGGTGAATAGGGGTTGTTGAGTCCAGTTCACTGAGCAAGGAGTAGGTCTTGTCTATTACATATTGGGTATATGGAACGGTATCTGAGCTAATTTGAAACCCTTGTTTTATGCATCACCCCACCTCACCTTTCCCGTTAAGCAGCCATAGTGTGTTTTCTAAACGTGCGACTCTGTTCTGTTTTGTAATTCAGTTCAAGGGTAGCGGTTTTTACATTCCCTCTGTAAGTGATATCTTATGATAAGGGTCTTTTTTTGTGTGACTTATTTCACTTAGAATCGTCGTACCTAAATCCACTCATCATGCTGCTCCTAGCCTTATGACGTTGATTTCATGGCTGAGTGATATTCCATTGTACATAAGGACCACAACTTCTTTATCCATCCTTCTCTTTCCTGGGATGTTTCAGGTGTAACGAAGTGGAGGTTCTTGTCAACAGAGCAGCCCTAAACTTTGGGGTGCCTGTGTCTTGCTGATTTTTAGTTTTCCCAATTTATACGCCCATGAGTGGAAGTGCCCTATGCTCTCTAAGCTGAGTTTTTTAGATGTTTCAGGACACACCGTACACTTCTCCAGAGTGGCTGTTGGCAATTTACAGCCCGCCCATCAGCGTAGCAAGGCTCCCATTTCTCCATGGCCTGTCCTGCATTTCTGGTTTTGACACTTTATTCAGCATGGCCCTTTTGACCGATGGGAAGCGAGACTTCTTTGTAGCGCTGATTTGCCTTTCCAGGTTGCTTGGTTGGCCAAAAAGGGCGTATGCGTTTTTTCCTGAATATATTCAGGAAAAAACGCATATGCCCTTTTTGGCCAAGGGCATCATTGTCGAGGTTTTGCCGCTTTTCCTGTGCTTTAAAGGCGATTCGAATCTACCTCCTGAAATCTGTTTCCTGCAATTCTGCCTTGCTTTCAAATCCTCTTCGTAGCCTTCCCTCCATATATTTGTGGACGAGAGTTATCATTTCTAACTCTGCAGGTTTGTGAATTGCAGTGCCCCTGAGCTCCATTTTTCAACTCGCTTTCTTGGGAGCTGGCCGCAAAAGCGCAGGATTGTTTCAGGCCCTATTCTGGCTCCGGGCGGCAGGCTGAGCCTGTCGTTAATTCTGCTACCTGATGGGAAAATAGAGTGACCTGTGCCTGTCCCATCACCTAGAGCTAGTCTCTCATTGGTTCCCCCTCTTCCCGTTCATCCTCAGGACAAATTGCAACGTGTACGGAACAGGAGGTTTAAGGCGCTGATTCTCCAAGGAGGGAGATTGCTAGTAAAGCGGCTGGAATGGCGAACCGGAGCACAAGGAGATGAGAAATGAGGTGCGATTTAGAAACCTTTCCCGGTCACACGGTGTACCATCTTCTGGGTTTCTCGTGCATGTTTTCGACGTAGGAAGATGCCCTTGACCCTGGAGATTTGGGACCCATGGGATGGGTACCACGCCGTATTACTTTAAAGGGTCTGCGTTTGCTCACCCAACCTCACCAAACCTCTCAGCCCCAAGAGTGTCCACCCTTATGTCTCAGTCATCTGTGGGTCTAGATATGGTCAATCCAGGTGGCATCGCAGCCCCTGAACGAATTTTGTAAGAATTTCTCTCTCTTTCACTGTCTTTGTTTCACGGGTTTTTAAAAGTAATTGATTTTTATAATAGGGTTTAGCTGCTTTGCACTGCTGTGTTTATGCCGCTTTTCACCCACTTGACTCACTTACAGAGAGATATCAATACATAGGTTTTAAGATTCTTACTAGTCAGATATATTCTTGGGCGGTGAATAGGGGGCGTTGAGTCCAGTTCACTGAGCAAGGAGTAGGTCTTGTCTATTACATATTGGGTTTATGGAACGGTATCTGAGCTAATTTGAAACCCTTGTTTTATGCATCACCCCACCTCACCTTTCCCGTTAAGCAGCCATAGTGTGTTTTCTAAACGTGCGACTCTGTTCTGTTTTGTAATTCAGTTCAAGGGTAGCGGTTTTTACATTCCCTCTGTAAGTGATATCTTATGATAAGTGTCTTTTTCTGTGTGACTTATTTCACTTAGAATCGTCGTACCTAAATCCACTCATCATGCTGCTCCTAGCCTTATGACGTTGATTTCATGGCTGAGTGATATTCCATTGTACATAAGGACCACAACTTCTTTATCCATTCTTCTCTTTCCTGGGATGTTTAAGGTGTAACGAAGTGGAGGTTCTTGTCAACAGAGCAGCCCTAAACTTTGGGGTGCCTGTGTCTTGCTGATTTTTAGTTTTCCCAATTTATACGCCCATGAGTGGAAGTGCCCTATGCTCTCTAAGCTGAGTTTTTTAGATGTTTCAGGACACACCGTACACTTCTCCAGAGTGGCTGTTGGCAATTTACAGCCCACCCATCAGCGTAGCAAGGCTCCCATTTCTCCATGGCCTGTCCTGCATTTCTGGTTTTGACACTTTATTCAGCATGGCCCTTTTGACCGATGGGAAGCAATACTTCTTTGTAGCGCTGATTTGCCTTTCCAGGTTGCTTGGTTGGCCAAAAAGGGCGTTTGCGTTTTTTCCTGAATATATTCAGGAAAAAACGCATACGCCCTTTTTGGCCAAGGGCATCATTGTCGAGGTTTTGCCGCTTTTCCTGTGCTTTAAAGGCGATTCGAATCTACCTCCTGAAATCGGTTTCCTGCAATTCTGCCTTGCTTTCAAATCCTCTTCGTAGCCTTCCCTCCATATATTTGTGGACGAGAGTTATCATTTCTAACTCTGCAGGTTTGTGAATTGCAGTGCCCCTGAGCTCCATTTTTCAACTCGCTTTCTTGGGAGCTGGCCGCAAAAGCGCAGGATTGCTTCAGGCCCTATTCTGGCTCCGGGCGGCAGGCTGAGCCTGTGGTTAATTCTGCTACCTGATGGGAAAATAGAGTGACCTGTGCCTGTCCCAACACCTAGAGCTAGTCTCTCATTGGTTCCCCCTCTTCCCGTTCATCCTCAGGACAAATTGCAACGTGTACGGAACAGGAGGTTAAAGGTGCTGATTCTCCAAGGAGGGAGATTGCTAGTAAAGCGGCTGGAATGGCGAACCGGAGCACAAGGAGATGAGAAATGAGGTGCGTTTTAGAAACCTTTCCCGGTCACACGGTGTACCATCTTCTGGGTTGCTCGTGCATGTTTTCGACGTAGGAAGATGCCCTTGAACCTGGAGATTTGGGACCCATGGGATGGGTACCACGCCGTATTACTTTAAAGGGTCTGCGTTTGCTCACCCAACCTCACCAAACCTCTCAGCCCCAAGAGTGTCCACCCTTATGTCTCAGTCATCTGTGGGTCTAGATATGGTCAATCCAGGTGGCATCGCAGCCCCTGAACGAATTTTGTAAGAATTTCTCTCTCTTTCACTGTCTTTGTTTCACGGGTTTTTAAAAGTAATTGATTTTTATAATGGGGTTTAGCTGCTTTGCACTGCTGTGTTTATGCTGCTTTACACCTACTTGACTCACTTACAGAGAGATATCAATACATAGGTTTTAAGATTCTTACTAGTCAGATATATTCTTGGGCGGTGAATAGGGGTTGTTGAGTCCAGTTCACTGAGCAAGGAGTAGGTCTTGTCTATTACATATTGGGTATATGGAACGGTATCTGAGCTAATTTGAAACCCTTGTTTTATGCATCACCCCACCTCACCTTTCCCGTTAAGCAGCCATAGTGTGTTTTCTAAACGTGCGACTCTGTTCTGTTTTGTAATTCAGTTCAAGGGTAGCGGTTTTTACATTCCCTCTGTAAGTGATATCTTATGATAAGTGTCTTTTTCTGTGTGACTTATTTCACTTAGAATCGTCGTACCTAAATCCACTCATCATGCTGCTCCTAGCCTTATGACGTTGATTTCATGGCTGAGTGATATTCCATTGTACATAAGGACCACAACTTCTTTATCCATTCTTCTCTTTCCTGGGATGTTTAAGGTGTAACGAAGTGGAGGTTCTTGTCAACAGAGCAGCCCTAAACTTTGGGGTGCCTGTGTCTTGCTGATTTTTAGTTTTCCCAATTTATACGCCCATGAGTGGAAGTGCCCTATGCTCTCTAAGCTGAGTTTTTTAGATGTTTCAGGACACACCGTACACTTCTCCAGAGTGGCTGTTGGCAATTTACAGCCCGCCCATCAGCGTAGCAAGGCTCCCATTTCTCCATGGCCTGTCCTGCATTTCTGGTTTTGACACTTTATTCAGCATGGCCCTTTTGACCGATGGGAAGCGAGACTTCTTTGTAGCGCTGATTTGCCTTTCCAGGTTGCTTGGTTGGCCAAAAAGGGCGTATGCGTTTTTTCCTGAATATATTCAGGAAAAAACGCATACGCCCTTTTTGGCCAAGGGCATCATTGTCGAGGTTTTGCCGCTTTTCCTGTGCTTTAAAGGCGATTCGAATCTACCTCCTGAAATCGGTTTCCTGCAATTCTGCCTTGCTTTCAAATCCTCTTCGTAGCCTTCCCTCCATATATTTGTGGACGAGAGTTATCATTTCTAACTCTGCAGGTTTGTGAATTGCAGTGCCCCTGAGCTCCATTTTTCAACTCGCTTTCTTGGGAGCTGGCCGCAAAAGCGCAGGATTGCTTCAGGCCCTATTCTGGCTCCGGGCGGCAGGCTGAGCCTGTGGTTAATTCTGCTACCTGATGGGAAAATAGAGTGACCTGTGCCTGTCCCAACACCTAGAGCTAGTCTCTCAATGGTTCCCCCTCTTCCCGTTCATCCTCAGGAGAAATTACAACGTGTACGGAACAGGAGGTTAAAGGTGCTGATTCTCCAAGGAGGGAGATTGCTAGTAAAGCGGCTGGAATGGCGAACCGGAGCACAAGGAGATGAGAAATGAGGTGCGTTTTAGAAACCTTTCCCGGTCACACGGTGTACCATCTTCTGGGTTTCTCGTGCATGTTTTCGACGTAGGAAGATGCCCTTGACCCTGGAGATTTGGGACCCATGGGATGGGTACCACGCCGTATTACTTTAAAGGGTCTGCGTTTGCTCACCCAACCTCACCAAACCTCTCAGCCCCAAGAGTGTCCACCCTTATGTCTCAGTCATCTGTGGGTCTAGATATGGTCAATCCAGCTGGCATCGCAGCACCTGAACGAATTTTGTAAGAATTTCTCTCTCTTTCACTGTCTTTGTTTCACGGGTTTTTAAAAGTAATTGATTTTTATAATGGGGTTTAGCTGCTTTGCACTGCTGTGTTTATGCCGCTTTACACCTACTTGACTCACTTACAGAGAGATATCAATACATAGGTTTTAAGACTCTTACTAGTCAGATATATTCTTGGGCGGTGAATAGGGGTTGTTGAGTCCAGTTCACTGAGCAAGGAGTAGGTCTTGTCTATTACATATTGGGTTTATGGAACGGTATCTGAGCTAATTTGAAACCCTTGTTTTATGCATCACCCCACCTCACCTTTCCCGTTAAGCAGCCATAGTGTGTTTTCTAAACGTGCGACTCTGTTCTGTTTTGTAATTCAGTTCAAGGGTAGCGGTTTTTACATTCCCTCTGTAAGTGATATCTTATGATAAGGGTCTTTTTTTGTGTGACTTATTTCACTTAGAATCGTCGTACCTAAATCCACTCATCATGCTGCTCCTAGCCTTATGACGTTGATTTCATGGCTGAGTGATATTCCATTGTACATAAGGACCACAACTTCTTTATCCATCCTTCTCTTTCCTGGGATGTTTCAGGTGTAACGAAGTGGAGGTTCTTGTCAACAGAGCAGCCCTAAACTTTGGGGTGCCTGTGTCTTGCTGATTTTTAGTTTTCCCAATTTATACGCCCATGAGTGGAAGTGCCCTATGCTCTCTAAGCTGAGTTTTTTAGATGTTTCAGGACACACCGTACACTTCTCCAGAGTGGCTGTTGGCAATTTACAGCCCGCCCATCAGCGTAGCAAGGCTCCCATTTCTCCATGGCCTGTCGTGCATTTCTGGTTTTGACACTTTATTCAGCATGGCCCTTTTGACCGATGGGAAGCGAGACTTCTTTGTAGCGCTGATTTGCCTTTCCAGGTTGCTTGGTTGGCCAAAAAGGGCGTATGCGTTTTTTCCTGAATATATTCAGGAAAAAACGCATATGCCCTTTTTGGCCAAGGGCATCATTGTCGAGGTTTTGCCGCTTTTCCTGTGCTTTAAAGGCGATTCGAATCTACCTCCTGAAATCTGTTTCCTGCAATTCTGCCTTGCTTTCAAATCCTCTTCGTAGCCTTCCCTCCATATATTTGTGGACGAGAGTTATCATTTCTAACTCTGCAGGTTTGTGAATTGCAGTGCCCCTGAGCTCCATTTTTCAACTCGCTTTCTTGGGAGCTGGCCGCAAAAGCGCAGGATTGTTTCAGGCCCTATTCTGGCTCCGGGCGGCAGGCTGAGCCTGTCGTTAATTCTGCTACCTGATGGGAAAATAGAGTGACCTGTGCCTGTCCCATCACCTAGAGCTAGTCTCTCATTGGTTCCCCCTCTTCCCGTTCATCCTCAGGACAAATTGCAACGTGTACGGAACAGGAGGTTTAAGGCGCTGATTCTCCAAGGAGGGAGATTGCTAGTAAAGCGGCTGGAATGGCGAACCGGAGCACAAGGAGATGAGAAATGAGGTGCGATTTAGAAACCTTTCCCGGTCACACGGTGTACCATCTTCTGGGTTTCTCGTGCATGTTTTCGACGTAGGAAGATGCCCTTGACCCTGGAGATTTGGGACCCATGGGATGGGTACCACGCCGTATTACTTTAAAGGGTCTGCGTTTGCTCACCCAACCTCACCAAACCTCTCAGCCCCAAGAGTGTCCACCCTTATGTCTCAGTCATCTGTGGGTCTAGATATGGTCAATCCAGCTGGCATCGCAGCACCTGAACGAATTTTGTAAGAATTTCTCTCTCTTTCACTGTCTTTGTTTCACGGGTTTTTAAAAGTAATTGATTTTTATAATGGGGTTTAGCTGCTTTGCACTGCTGTGTTTATGCCGCTTTACACCTACTTGACTCACTTACAGAGAGATATCAATACATAGGTTTTAAGACTCTTACTAGTCAGATATATTCTTGGGCGGTGAATAGGGGTTGTTGAGTCCAGTTCACTGAGCAAGGAGTAGGTCTTGTCTATTACATATTGGGTTTATGGAACGGTATCTGAGCTAATTTGAAACCCTTGTTTTATGCATCACCCCACCTCACCTTTCCCGTTAAGCAGCCATAGTGTGTTTTCTAAACGTGCGACTCTGTTCTGTTTTGTAATTCAGTTCAAGGGTAGCGGTTTTTACATTCCCTCTGTAAGTGATATCTTATGATAAGGGTCTTTTTTTGTGTGACTTATTTCACTTAGAATCGTCGTACCTAAATCCACTCATCATGCTGCTCCTAGCCTTATGACGTTGATTTCATGGCTGAGTGATATTCCATTGTACATAAGGACCACAACTTCTTTATCCATCCTTCTCTTTCCTGGGATGTTTCAGGTGTAACGAAGTGGAGGTTCTTGTCAACAGAGCAGCCCTAAACTTTGGGGTGCCTGTGTCTTGCTGATTTTTAGTTTTCCCAATTTATACGCCCATGAGTGGAAGTGCCCTATGCTCTCTAAGCTGAGTTTTTTAGATGTTTCAGGACACACCGTACACTTCTCCAGAGTGGCTGTTGGCAATTTACAGCCCGCCCATCAGCGTAGCAAGGCTCCCATTTCTCCATGGCCTGTCCTGCATTTCTGGTTTTGACACTTTATTCAGCATGGCCCTTTTGACCGATGGGAAGCGAGACTTCTTTGTAGCGCTGATTTGCCTTTCCAGGTTGCTTGGTTGGCCAAAAAGGGCGTATGCGTTTTTTCCTGAATATATTCAGGAAAAAACGCATATGCCCTTTTTGGCCAAGGGCATCATTGTCGAGGTTTTGCCGCTTTTCCTGTGCTTTAAAGGCGATTCGAATCTACCTCCTGAAATCTGTTTCCTGCAATTCTGCCTTGCTTTCAAATCCTCTTCGTAGCCTTCCCTCCATATATTTGTGGACGAGAGTTATCATTTCTAACTCTGCAGGTTTGTGAATTGCAGTGCCCCTGAGCTCCATTTTTCAACTCGCTTTCTTGGGAGCTGGCCGCAAAAGCGCAGGATTGTTTCAGGCCCTATTCTGGCTCCGGGCGGCAGGCTGAGCCTGTGGTTAATTCTGCTACCTGATGGGAAAATAGAGTGACCTGTGCCTGTCCCATCACCTAGAGCTAGTCTCTCATTGGTTCCCCCTCTTCCCGTTCATCCTCAGGACAAATTGCAACGTGTACGGAACAGGAGGTTTAAGGCGCTGATTCTCCAAGGAGGGAGATTGCTAGTAAAGCGGCTGGAATGGCGAACCGGAGCACAAGGAGATGAGAAATAAGGTGCGATTTAGAAACCTTTCCCGGTCACACGGTGTACCATCTTCTGGGTTTCTCGTGCATGTTTTCGACGTAGGAAGATGCCCTTGACCCTGGAGATTTGGGACCCATGGGATGGGTACCACGCCGTATTACTTTAAAGGGTCTGCGTTTGCTCACCCAACCTCACCAAACCTCTCAGCCCCAAGAGTGTCCACCCTTATGTCTCAGTCATCTGTGGGTCTAGATATGGTCAATCCAGGTGGCATCGCAGCCCCTGAACGAATTTTGTAAGAATTTCTCTCTCTTTCACTGTCTTTGTTTCACGGGTTTTTAAAAGTAATTGATTTTTATAATAGGGTTTAGCTGCTTTGCACTGCTGTGTTTATGCCGCTTTTCACCCACTTGACTCACTTACAGAGAGATATCAATACATAGGTTTTAAGATTCTTACTAGTCAGATATATTCTTGGGCGGTGAATAGGGGGCGTTGAGTCCAGTTCACTGAGCAAGGAGTAGGTCTTGTCTATTACATATTGGGTTTATGGAACGGTATCTGAGCTAATTTGAAACCCTTGTTTTATGCATCACCCCACCTCACCTTTCCCGTTAAGCAGCCATAGTGTGTTTTCTAAACGTGCGACTCTGTTCTGTTTTGTAATTCAGTTCAAGGGTAGCGGTTTTTACATTCCCTCTGTAAGTGATATCTTATGATAAGTGTCTTTTTCTGTGTGACTTATTTCACTTAGAATCGTCGTACCTAAATCCACTCATCATGCTGCTCCTAGCCTTATGACGTTGATTTCATGGCTGAGTGATATTCCATTGTACATAAGGACCACAACTTCTTTATCCATTCTTCTCTTTCCTGGGATGTTTAAGGTGTAACGAAGTGGAGGTTCTTGTCAACAGAGCAGCCCTAAACTTTGGGGTGCCTGTGTCTTGCTGATTTTTAGTTTTCCCAATTTATACGCCCATGAGTGGAAGTGCCCTATGCTCTCTAAGCTGAGTTTTTTAGATGTTTCAGGACACACCGTACACTTCTCCAGAGTGGCTGTTGGCAATTTACAGCCCACCCATCAGCGTAGCAAGGCTCCCATTTCTCCATGGCCTGTCCTGCATTTCTGGTTTTGACACTTTATTCAGCATGGCCCTTTTGACCGATGGGAAGCAATACTTCTTTTTAGCGCTGATTTGCCTTTCCAGGTTGCTTGGTTGGCCAAAAAGGGCGTTTGCGTTTTTTCCTGAATATATTCAGGAAAAAACGCATACGCCCTTTTTGGCCAAGGGCATCATTGTCGAGGTTTTGCCGCTTTTCCTGTGCTTTAAAGGCGATTCGAATCTACCTCCTGAAATCGGTTTCCTGCAATTCTGCCTTGCTTTCAAATCCTCTTCGTAGCCTTCCCTCCATATATTTGTGGACGAGAGTTATCATTTCTAACTCTGCAGGTTTGTGAATTGCAGTGCCCCTGAGCTCCATTTTTCAACTCGCTTTCTTGGGAGCTGGCCGCAAAAGCGCAGGATTGCTTCAGGCCCTATTCTGGCTCCGGGCGGCAGGCTGAGCCTGTGGTTAATTCTGCTACCTGATGGGAAAATAGAGTGACCTGTGCCTGTCCCAACACCTAGAGCTAGTCTCTCATTGGTTCCCCCTCTTCCCGTTCATCCTCAGGACAAATTGCAACGTGTACGGAACAGGAGGTTAAAGGTGCTGATTCTCCAAGGAGGGAGATTGCTAGTAAAGCGGCTGGAATGGCGAACCGGAGCACAAGGAGATGAGAAATGAGGTGCGTTTTAGAAACCTTTCCCGGTCACACGGTGTACCATCTTCTGGGTTGCTCGTGCATGTTTTCGACGTAGGAAGATGCCCTTGAACCTGGAGATTTGGGACCCATGGGATGGGTACCACGCCGTATTACTTTAAAGGGTCTGCGTTTGCTCACCCAACCTCACCAAACCTCTCAGCCCCAAGAGTGTCCACCCTTATGTCTCAGTCATCTGTGGGTCTAGATATGGTCAATCCAGGTGGCATCGCAGCCCCTGAACGAATTTTGTAAGAATTTCTCTCTCTTTCACTGTCTTTGTTTCACGGGTTTTTAAAAGTAATTGATTTTTATAATGGGGTTTAGCTGCTTTGCACTGCTGTGTTTATGCTGCTTTACACCTACTTGACTCACTTACAGAGAGATATCAATACATAGGTTTTAAGATTCTTACTAGTCAGATATATTCTTGGGCGGTGAATAGGGGTTGTTGAGTCCAGTTCACTGAGCAAGGAGTAGGTCTTGTCTATTACATATTGGGTATATGGAACGGTATCTGAGCTAATTTGAAACCCTTGTTTTATGCATCACCCCACCTCACCTTTCCCGTTAAGCAGCCATAGTGTGTTTTCTAAACGTGCGACTCTGTTCTGTTTTGTAATTCAGTTCAAGGGTAGCGGTTTTTACATTCCCTCTGTAAGTGATATCTTATGATAAGTGTCTTTTTCTGTGTGACTTATTTCACTTAGAATCGTCGTACCTAAATCCACTCATCATGCTGCTCCTAGCCTTATGACGTTGATTTCATGGCTGAGTGATATTCCATTGTACATAAGGACCACAACTTCTTTATCCATTCTTCTCTTTCCTGGGATGTTTAAGGTGTAACGAAGTGGAGGTTCTTGTCAACAGAGCAGCCCTAAACTTTGGGGTGCCTGTGTCTTGCTGATTTTTAGTTTTCCCAATTTATACGCCCATGAGTGGAAGTGCCCTATGCTCTCTAAGCTGAGTTTTTTAGATGTTTCAGGACACACCGTACACTTCTCCAGAGTGGCTGTTGGCAATTTACAGCCCGCCCATCAGCGTAGCAAGGCTCCCATTTCTCCATGGCCTGTCCTGCATTTCTGGTTTTGACACTTTATTCAGCATGGCCCTTTTGACCGATGGGAAGCGAGACTTCTTTGTAGCGCTGATTTGCCTTTCCAGGTTGCTTGGTTGGCCAAAAAGGGCGTATGCGTTTTTTCCTGAATATATTCAGGAAAAAACGCATACGCCCTTTTTGGCCAAGGGCATCATTGTCGAGGTTTTGCCGCTTTTCCTGTGCTTTAAAGGCGATTCGAATCTACCTCCTGAAATCTGTTTCCTGCAATTCTGCCTTGCTTTCAAATCCTCTTCGTAGCCTTCCCTCCATATATTTGTGGACGAGAGTTATCATTTCTAACTCTGCAGGTTTGTGAATTGCAGTGCCCCTGAGCTCCATTTTTCAACTCGCTTTCTTGGGAGCTGGCCGCAAAAGCGCAGGATTGCTTCAGGCCCTATTCTGGCTCCGGGCGGCAGGCTGAGCCTGTGGTTAATTCTGCTACCTGATGGGAAAATAGAGTGACCTGTGCCTGTCCCAACACCTAGAGCTAGTCTCTCAATGGTTCCCCCTCTTCCCGTTCATCCTCAGGAGAAATTACAACGTGTACGGAACAGGAGGTTAAAGGTGCTGATTCTCCAAGGAGGGAGATTGCTAGTAAAGCGGCTGGAATGGCGAACCGGAGCACAAGGAGATGAGAAATGAGGTGCGTTTTAGAAACCTTTCCCGGTCACACGGTGTACCATCTTCTGGGTTTCTCGTGCATGTTTTCGACGTAGGAAGATGCCCTTGACCCTGGAGATTTGGGACCCATGGGATGGGTACCACGCCGTATTACTTTAAAGGGTCTGCGTTTGCTCACCCAACCTCACCAAACCTCTCAGCCCCAAGAGTGTCCACCCTTATGTCTCAGTCATCTGTGGGTCTAGATATGGTCAATCCAGCTGGCATCGCAGCACCTGAACGAATTTTGTAAGAATTTCTCTCTCTTTCACTGTCTTTGTTTCACGGGTTTTTAAAAGTAATTGATTTTTATAATGGGGTTTAGCTGCTTTGCACTGCTGTGTTTATGCCGCTTTACACCTACTTGACTCACTTACAGAGAGATATCAATACATAGGTTTTAAGATTCTTACTAGTCAGATATATTCTTGGGCGGTGAATAGGGGTTGTTGAGTCCAGTTCACTGAGCAAGGAGTAGGTCTTGTCTATTACATATTGGGTTTATGGAACGGTATCTGAGCTAATTTGAAACCCTTGTTTTATGCATCACCCCACCTCACCTTTCCCGTTAAGCAGCCATAGTGTGTTTTCTAAACGTGCGACTCTGTTCTGTTTTGTAATTCAGTTCAAGGGTAGCGGTTTTTACATTCCCTCTGTAAGTGATATCTTATGATAAGTGTCTTTTTCTGTGTGACTTATTTCACTTAGAATCGTCGTACCTAAATCCACTCATCATGCTGCTCCTAGCCTTATGACGTTGATTTCATGGCTGAGTGATATTCCATTGTACATAAGGACCACAACTTCTTTATCCATTCTTCTCTTTCCTGGGATGTTTAAGGTGTAACGAAGTGGAGGTTCTTGTCAACAGAGCAGCCCTAAACTTTGGGGTGCCTGTGTCTTGCTGATGTTTAGTTTTCCCAATTTATACGCCCATGAGTGAAAGTGCCCTATGCTCTCTAAGCTGAGTTTTTTAGATGTTTCAGGACACACCGTACACTTCTCCAGAGTGGCTGTTGGCAATTTACAGCCCGCCCATCAGCGTAGCAAGGCTCCCATTTCTCCATGGCCTGTCCTGCATTTCTGGTTTTGACACTTTATTCAGCATGGCCCTTTTGACCGATGGGAAGCGAGACTTCTTTGTAGCGCTGATTTGCCTTTCCAGGTTGCTTGGTTGGCCCAAAAGGGCGTATGCGTTTTTTCCTGAATATATTCAGGAAAAAACGCATACGCCCTTTTTGACCAAGGGCATCATTGTCGAGGTTTTGCCGCTTTTCCTGTGCTTTAAAGGCGATTCGAATCTACCTCCTGAAATCTGTTTCCTGCAATTCTGCCTTGCTTTCAAATCCTCTTCGTAGCCTTCCCTCCATATATTTGTGGACGAGAGTTATCATTTCTAACTCTGCAGGTTTGTGAATTGCAGTGCCCCTGAGCTCCATTTTTCAACTCGCTTTCTTGGGAGCTGGCCGCAAAAGCGCAGGATTGTTTCAGGCCCTATTCTGGCTCCGGGCGGCAGGCTGAGCCTGTGGTTAATTCTGCTACCTGATGGGAAAATAGAGTGACCTGTGCCTGTCCCAACACCTAGAGCTAGTCTCTCATTGGTTCCCCCTCTTCCCGTTCATCCTCAGGACAAATTGCAACGTGTACGGAACAGGAGGTTAAAGGCGCTGATTCTCCAAGGAGGGAGATTGCTAGTAAAGCGGCTGGAATGGCGAACCGGAGCACAAGGAGATGAGAAATGAGGTGCGATTTAGAAACCTTTCCCGGTCACACGGTGTACCATCTTCTGGGTTTCTCGTGCATGTTTTCGACGTAGGAAGATGCCCTTGACCCTGGAGATTTGGGACCCATGGGATGGGTACCACGCCGTATTACTTTAAAGGGTCTGCGTTTGCTCACCCAACCTCACCAAACCTCTCAGCCCCAAGAGTGTCCACCCTTATGTCTCAGTCATCTGTGGGTCTAGATATGGTCAATCCAGGTGGCATCGCAGCCCCTGAACGAATTTTGTAAGAATTTCTCTCTCTTTCACTGTCTTTGTTTCACGGGTTTTTAAAAGTAATTGATTTTTATAATAGGGTTTAGCTGCTTTGCACTGCTGTGTTTATGCCGCTTTTCACCCACTTGACTCACTTACAGAGAGATATCACTACATAGGTTTTAAGATTCTTACTAGTCAGATATATTCTTGGGCGGTGAATAGGGGTTGTTGAGTCCAGTTCACTGAGCAAGGAGTAGGTCTTGTCTATTACATATTGGGTTTATGGAACGGTATCTGAGCTAATTTGAAACCCTTGTTTTATGCATCACCCCACCTCACCTTTCCCGTTAAGCAGCCATAGTGTGTTTTCTAAACGTGCGACTCTGTTCTGTTTTGTAATTCAGTTCAAGGGTAGCGGTTTTTACATTCCCTCTGTAAGTGATATCTTATGATAAGGGTCTTTTTTTGTGTGACTTATTTCACTTAGAATCGTCGTACCTAAATCCACTCATCATGCTGCTCCTAGCCTTATGACGTTGATTTCATGGCTGAGTGATATTCCATTGTACATAAGGACCACAACTTCTTTATCCATCCTTCTCTTTCCTGGGATGTTTCAGGTGTAACGAAGTGGAGGTTCTTGTCAACAGAGCAGCCCTAAACTTTGGGGTGCCTGTGTCTTGCTGATTTTTAGTTTTCCCAATTTATACGCCCATGAGTGGAAGTGCCCTATGCTCTCTAAGCTGAGTTTTTTAGATGTTTCAGGACACACCGTACACTTCTCCAGAGTGGCTGTTGGCAATTTACAGCCCGCCCATCAGCGTAGCAAGGCTCCCATTTCTCCATGGCCTGTCGTGCATTTCTGGTTTTGACACTTTATTCAGCATGGCCCTTTTGACCGATGGGAAGCGAGACTTCTTTGTAGCGCTGATTTGCCTTTCCAGGTTGCTTGGCTGGCCAAAAAGGGCGTAGGCGTTTTTTCCTGAATATATTCAGGAAAAAACGCATACGCCCTTTTTGGCCAAGGGCATCATTGTCGAGGTTTTGCCGCTTTTCCTGTGCTTTAAAGGCGATTCGAATCTACCTCCTGAAATCTGTTTCCTGCAATTCTGCCTTGCTTTCAAATCCTCTTCGTAGCCTTCCCTCCATATATTTGTGGACGAGAGTTATCATTTCTAACTCTGCAGGTTTGTGAATTGCAGTGCCCCTGAGCTCCATTTTTCAACTCGCTTTCTTGGGAGCTGGCCGCAAAAGCGCAGGATTGTTTCAGGCCCTATTCTGGCTCCGGGCGGCAGGCTGAGCCTGTCGTTAATTCTGCTACCTGATGGGAAAATAGAGTGACCTGTGCCTGTCCCATCACCTAGAGCTAGTCTCTCATTGGTTCCCCCTCTTCCCGTTCATCCTCAGGACAAATTGCAACGTGTACGGAACAGGAGGTTTAAGGCGCTGATTCTCCAAGGAGGGAGATTGCTAGTAAAGCGGCTGGAATGGCGAACCGGAGCACAAGGAGATGAGAAATGAGGTGCGATTTAGAAACCTTTCCCGGTCACACGGTGTACCATCTTCTGGGTTTCTCGTGCATGTTTTCGACGTAGGAAGATGCCCTTGACCCTGGAGATTTGGGACCCATGGGATGGGTACCACGCCGTATTACTTTAAAGGGTCTGCGTTTGCTCACCCAACCTCACCAAACCTCTCAGCCCCAAGAGTGTCCACCCTTATGTCTCAGTCATCTGTGGGTCTAGATATGGTCAATCCAGGTGGCATCGCAGCCCCTGAACGAATTTTGTAAGAATTTCTCTCTCTTTCACTGTCTTTGTTTCACGGGTTTTTAAAAGTAATTGATTTTTATAATAGGGTTTAGCTGCTTTGCACTGCTGTGTTTATGCCGCTTTTCACCCACTTGACTCACTTACAGAGAGATATCAATACATAGGTTTTAAGATTCTTACTAGTCAGATATATTCTTGGGCGGTGAATAGGGGGCGTTGAGTCCAGTTCACTGAGCAAGGAGTAGGTCTTGTCTATTACATATTGGGTTTATGGAACGGTATCTGAGCTAATTTGAAACCCTTGTTTTATGCATCACCCCACCTCACCTTTCCCGTTAAGCAGCCATAGTGTGTTTTCTAAACGTGCGACTCTGTTCTGTTTTGTAATTCAGTTCAAGGGTAGCGGTTTTTACATTCCCTCTGTAAGTGATATCTTATGATAAGTGTCTTTTTCTGTGTGACTTATTTCACTTAGAATCGTCGTACCTAAATCCACTCATCATGCTGCTCCTAGCCTTATGACGTTGATTTCATGGCTGAGTGATATTCCATTGTACATAAGGACCACAACTTCTTTATCCATTCTTCTCTTTCCTGGGATGTTTAAGGTGTAACGAAGTGGAGGTTCTTGTCAACAGAGCAGCCCTAAACTTTGGGGTGCCTGTGTCTTGCTGATTTTTAGTTTTCCCAATTTATACGCCCATGAGTGGAAGTGCCCTATGCTCTCTAAGCTGAGTTTTTTAGATGTTTCAGGACACACCGTACACTTCTCCAGAGTGGCTGTTGGCAATTTACAGCCCACCCATCAGCGTAGCAAGGCTCCCATTTCTCCATGGCCTGTCCTGCATTTCTGGTTTTGACACTTTATTCAGCATGGCCCTTTTGACCGATGGGAAGCAATACTTCTTTGTAGCGCTGATTTGCCTTTCCAGGTTGCTTGGTTGGCCAAAAAGGGCGTTTGCGTTTTTTCCTGAATATATTCAGGAAAAAACGCATACGCCCTTTTTGGCCAAGGGCATCATTGTCGAGGTTTTGCCGCTTTTCCTGTGCTTTAAAGGCGATTCGAATCTACCTCCTGAAATCGGTTTCCTGCAATTCTGCCTTGCTTTCAAATCCTCTTCGTAGCCTTCCCTCCATATATTTGTGGACGAGAGTTATCATTTCTAACTCTGCAGGTTTGTGAATTGCAGTGCCCCTGAGCTCCATTTTTCAACTCGCTTTCTTGGGAGCTGGCCGCAAAAGCGCAGGATTGCTTCAGGCCCTATTCTGGCTCCGGGCGGCAGGCTGAGCCTGTGGTTAATTCTGCTACCTGATGGGAAAATAGAGTGACCTGTGCCTGTCCCAACACCTAGAGCTAGTCTCTCATTGGTTCCCCCTCTTCCCGTTCATCCTCAGGACAAATTGCAACGTGTACGGAACAGGAGGTTAAAGGTGCTGATTCTCCAAGGAGGGAGATTGCTAGTAAAGCGGCTGGAATGGCGAACCGGAGCACAAGGAAATGAGAAATGAGGTGCGTTTTAGAAACCTTTCCCGGTCACACGGTGTACCATCTTCTGGGTTGCTCGTGCATGTTTTCGACGTAGGAAGATGCCCTTGAACCTGGAGATTTGGGACCCATGGGATGGGTACCACGCCGTATTACTTTAAAGGGTCTGCGTTTGCTCACCCAACCTCACCAAACCTCTCAGCCCCAAGAGTGTCCACCCTTATGTCTCAGTCATCTGTGGGTCTAGATATGGTCAATCCAGGTGGCATCGCAGCCCCTGAACGAATTTTGTAAGAATTTCTCTCTCTTTCACTGTCTTTGTTTCACGGGTTTTTAAAAGTAATTGATTTTTATAATGGGGTTTAGCTGCTTTGCACTGCTGTGTTTATGCTGCTTTACACCTACTTGACTCACTTACAGAGAGATATCAATACATAGGTTTTAAGATTCTTACTAGTCAGATATATTCTTGGGCGGTGAATAGGGGTTGTTGAGTCCAGTTCACTGAGCAAGGAGTAGGTCTTGTCTATTACATATTGGGTATATGGAACGGTATCTGAGCTAATTTGAAACCCTTGTTTTATGCATCACCCCACCTCACCTTTCCCGTTAAGCAGCCATAGTGTGTTTTCTAAACGTGCGACTCTGTTCTGTTTTGTAATTCAGTTCAAGGGTAGCGGTTTTTACATTCCCTCTGTAAGTGATATCTTATGATAAGTGTCTTTTTCTGTGTGACTTATTTCACTTAGAATCGTCGTACCTAAATCCACTCATCATGCTGCTCCTAGCCTTATGACGTTGATTTCATGGCTGAGTGATATTCCATTGTACATAAGGACCACAACTTCTTTATCCATTCTTCTCTTTCCTGGGATGTTTAAGGTGTAACGAAGTGGAGGTTCTTGTCAACAGAGCAGCCCTAAACTTTGGGGTGCCTGTGTCTTGCTGATTTTTAGTTTTCCCAATTTATACGCCCATGAGTGGAAGTGCCCTATGCTCTCTAAGCTGAGTTTTTTAGATGTTTCAGGACACACCGTACACTTCTCCAGAGTGGCTGTTGGCAATTTACAGCCCGCCCATCAGCGTAGCAAGGCTCCCATTTCTCCATGGCCTGTCCTGCATTTCTGGTTTTGACACTTTATTCAGCATGGCCCTTTTGACCGATGGGAAGCGAGACTTCTTTGTAGCGCTGATTTGCCTTTCCAGGTTGCTTGGTTGGCCAAAAAGGGCGTATGCGTTTTTTCCTGAATATATTCAGGAAAAAACGCATACGCCCTTTTTGGCCAAGGGCATCATTGTCGAGGTTTTGCCGCTTTTCCTGTGCTTTAAAGGCGATTCGAATCTACCTCCTGAAATCGGTTTCCTGCAATTCTGCCTTGCTTTCAAATCCTCTTCGTAGCCTTCCCTCCATATATTTGTGGACGAGAGTTATCATTTCTAACTCTGCAGGTTTGTGAATTGCAGTGCCCCTGAGCTCCATTTTTCAACTCGCTTTCTTGGGAGCTGGCCGCAAAAGCGCAGGATTGCTTCAGGCCCTATTCTGGCTCCGGGCGGCAGGCTGAGCCTGTGGTTAATTCTGCTACCTGATGGGAAAATAGAGTGACCTGTGCCTGTCCCAACACCTAGAGCTAGTCTCTCAATGGTTCCCCCTCTTCCCGTTCATCCTCAGGAGAAATTACAACGTGTACGGAACAGGAGGTTAAAGGTGCTGATTCTCCAAGGAGGGAGATTGCTAGTAAAGCGGCTGGAATGGCGAACCGGAGCACAAGGAGATGAGAAATGAGGTGCGTTTTAGAAACCTTTCCCGGTCACACGGTGTACCATCTTCTGGGTTTCTCGTGCATGTTTTCGACGTAGGAAGATGCCCTTGACCCTGGAGATTTGGGACCCATGGGATGGGTACCACGCCGTATTACTTTAAAGGGTCTGCGTTTGCTCACCCAACCTCACCAAACCTCTCAGCCCCAAGAGTGTCCACCCTTATGTCTCAGTCATCTGTGGGTCTAGATATGGTCAATCCAGCTGGCATCGCAGCACCTGAACGAATTTTGTAAGAATTTCTCTCTCTTTCACTGTCTTTGTTTCACGGGTTTTTAAAAGTAATTGATTTTTATAATGGGGTTTAGCTGCTTTGCACTGCTGTGTTTATGCCGCTTTACACCTACTTGACTCACTTACAGAGAGATATCAATACATAGGTTTTAAGATTCTTACTAGTCAGATATATTCTTGGGCGGTGAATAGGGGTTGTTGAGTCCAGTTCACTGAGCAAGGAGTAGGTCTTGTCTATTACATATTGGGTTTATGGAACGGTATCTGAGCTAATTTGAAACCCTTGTTTTATGCATCACCCCACCTCACCTTTCCCGTTAAGCAGCCATAGTGTGTTTTCTAAACGTGCGACTCTGTTCTGTTTTGTAATTCAGTTCAAGGGTAGCGGTTTTTACATTCCCTCTGTAAGTGATATCTTATGATAAGTGTCTTTTTCTGTGTGACTTATTTCACTTAGAATCGTCGTACCTAAATCCACTCATCATGCTGCTCCTAGCCTTATGACGTTGATTTCATGGCTGAGTGATATTCCATTGTACATAAGGACCACAACTTCTTTATCCATTCTTCTCTTTCCTGGGATGTTTAAGGTGTAACGAAGTGGAGGTTCTTGTCAACAGAGCAGCCCTAAACTTTGGGGTGCCTGTGTCTTGCTGATTTTTAGTTTTCCCAATTTATACGCCCATGAGTGGAAGTGCCCTATGCTCTCTAAGCTGAGTTTTTTAGATGTTTCAGGACACACCGTACACTTCTCCAGAGTGGCTGTTGGCAATTTACAGCCCGCCCATCAGCGTAGCAAGGCTCCCATTTCTCCATGGCCTGTCCTGCATTTCTGGTTTTGACACTTTATTCAGCATGGCCCTTTTGACCGATGGGAAGCGAGACTTCTTTGTAGCGCTGATTTGCCTTTCCAGGTTGCTTGGTTGGCCAAAAAGGGCGTATGCGTTTTTTCCTGAATATATTCAGGAAAAAACGCATACGCCCTTTTTGGCCAAGGGCATCATTGTCGAGGTTTTGCCGCTTTTCCTGTGCTTTAAAGGCGATTCGAATCTACCTCCTGAAATCGGTTTCCTGCAATTCTGCCTTGCTTTCAAATCCTCTTCGTAGCCTTCCCTCCATATATTTGTGGACGAGAGTTATCATTTCTAACTCTGCAGGTTTGTGAATTGCAGTGCCCCTGAGCTCCATTTTTCAACTCGCTTTCTTGGGAGCTGGCCGCAAAAGCGCAGGATTGCTTCAGGCCCTATTCTGGCTCCGGGCGGCAGGCTGAGCCTGTGGTTAATTCTGCTACCTGATGGGAAAATAGAGTGACCTGTGCCTGTCCCAACACCTAGAGCTAGTCTCTCAATGGTTCCCCCTCTTCCCGTTCATCCTCAGGAGAAATTACAACGTGTACGGAACAGGAGGTTAAAGGTGCTGATTCTCCAAGGAGGGAGATTGCTAGTAAAGCGGCTGGAATGGCGAACCGGAGCACAAGGAGATGAGAAATGAGGTGCGTTTTAGAAACCTTTCCCGGTCACACGGTGTACCATCTTCTGGGTTTCTCGTGCATGTTTTCGACGTAGGAAGATGCCCTTGACCCTGGAGATTTGGGACCCATGGGATGGGTACCACGCCGTATTACTTTAAAGGGTCTGCGTTTGCTCACCCAACCTCACCAAACCTCTCAGCCCCAAGAGTGTCCACCCTTATGTCTCAGTCATCTGTGGGTCTAGATATGGTCAATCCAGCTGGCATCGCAGCACCTGAACGAATTTTGTAAGAATTTCTCTCTCTTTCACTGTCTTTGTTTCACGGGTTTTTAAAAGTAATTGATTTTTATAATGGGGTTTAGCTGCTTTGCACTGCTGTGTTTATGCCGCTTTACACCTACTTGACTCACTTACAGAGAGATATCAATACATAGGTTTTAAGATTCTTACTAGTCAGATATATTCTTGGGCGGTGAATAGGGGTTGTTGAGTCCAGTTCACTGAGCAAGGAGTAGGTCTTGTCTATTACATATTGGGTTTATGGAACGGTATCTGAGCTAATTTGAAACCCTTGTTTTATGCATCACCCCACCTCACCTTTCCCGTTAAGCAGCCATAGTGTGTTTTCTAAACGTGCGACTCTGTTCTGTTTTGTAATTCAGTTCAAGGGTAGCGGTTTTTACATTCCCTCTGTAAGTGATATCTTATGATAAGTGTCTTTTTCTGTGTGACTTATTTCACTTAGAATCGTCGTACCTAAATCCACTCATCATGCTGCTCCTAGCCTTATGACGTTGATTTCATGGCTGAGTGATATTCCATTGTACATAAGGACCACAACTTCTTTATCCATTCTTCTCTTTCCTGGGATGTTTAAGGTGTAACGAAGTGGAGGTTCTTGTCAACAGAGCAGCCCTAAACTTTGGGGTGCCTGTGTCTTGCTGATGTTTAGTTTTCCCAATTTATACGCCCATGAGTGAAAGTGCCCTATGCTCTCTAAGCTGAGTTTTTTAGATGTTTCAGGACACACCGTACACTTCTCCAGAGTGGCTGTTGGCAATTTACAGCCCGCCCATCAGCGTAGCAAGGCTCCCATTTCTCCATGGCCTGTCCTGCATTTCTGGTTTTGACACTTTATTCAGCATGGCCCTTTTGACCGATGGGAAGCGAGACTTCTTTGTAGCGCTGATTTGCCTTTCCAGGTTGCTTGGTTGGCCCAAAAGGGCGTATGCGTTTTTTCCTGAATATATTCAGGAAAAAACGCATACGCCCTTTTTGACCAAGGGCATCATTGTCGAGGTTTTGCCGCTTTTCCTGTGCTTTAAAGGCGATTCGAATCTACCTCCTGAAATCTGTTTCCTGCAATTCTGCCTTGCTTTCAAATCCTCTTCGTAGCCTTCCCTCCATATATTTGTGGACGAGAGTTATCATTTCTAACTCTGCAGGTTTGTGAATTGCAGTGCCCCTGAGCTCCATTTTTCAACTCGCTTTCTTGGGAGCTGGCCGCAAAAGCGCAGGATTGTTTCAGGCCCTATTCTGGCTCCGGGCGGCAGGCTGAGCCTGTGGTTAATTCTGCTACCTGATGGGAAAATAGAGTGACCTGTGCCTGTCCCAACACCTAGAGCTAGTCTCTCATTGGTTCCCCCTCTTCCCGTTCATCCTCAGGACAAATTGCAACGTGTACGGAACAGGAGGTTAAAGGCGCTGATTCTCCAAGGAGGGAGATTGCTAGTAAAGCGGCTGGAATGGCGAACCGGAGCACAAGGAGATGAGAAATGAGGTGCGATTTAGAAACCTTTCCCGGTCACACGGTGTACCATCTTCTGGGTTTCTCGTGCATGTTTTCGACGTAGGAAGATGCCCTTGACCCTGGAGATTTGGGACCCATGGGATGGGTACCACGCCGTATTACTTTAAAGGGTCTGCGTTTGCTCACCCAACCTCACCAAACCTCTCAGCCCCAAGAGTGTCCACCCTTATGTCTCAGTCATCTGTGGGTCTAGATATGGTCAATCCAGGTGGCATCGCAGCCCCTGAACGAATTTTGTAAGAATTTCTCTCTCTTTCACTGTCTTTGTTTCACGGGTTTTTAAAAGTAATTGATTTTTATAATAGGGTTTAGCTGCTTTGCACTGCTGTGTTTATGCCGCTTTTCACCCACTTGACTCACTTACAGAGAGATATCACTACATAGGTTTTAAGATTCTTACTAGTCAGATATATTCTTGGGCGGTGAATAGGGGTTGTTGAGTCCAGTTCACTGAGCAAGGAGTAGGTCTTGTCTATTACATATTGGGTTTATGGAACGGTATCTGAGCTAATTTGAAACCCTTGTTTTATGCATCACCCCACCTCACCTTTCCCGTTAAGCAGCCATAGTGTGTTTTCTAAACGTGCGACTCTGTTCTGTTTTGTAATTCAGTTCAAGGGTAGCGGTTTTTACATTCCCTCTGTAAGTGATATCTTATGATAAGTGTCTTTTTCTGTGTGACTTATTTCACTTAGAATCGTCGTACCTAAATCCACTCATCATGCTGCTCCTAGCCTTATGACGTTGATTTCATGGCTGAGTGATATTCCATTGTACATAAGGACCACAACTTCTTTATCCATTCTTCTCTTTCCTGGGATGTTTAAGGTGTAACGAAGTGGAGGTTCTTGTCAACAGAGCAGCCCTAAACTTTGGGGTGCCTGTGTCTTGCTGATTTTTAGTTTTCCCAATTTATACGCCCATGAGTGGAAGTGCCCTATGCTCTCTAAGCTGAGTTTTTTAGATGTTTCAGGACACACCGTACACTTCTCCAGAGTGGCTGTTGGCAATTAACAGCCCGCCCATCAGCGTAGAAAGGCTCCCATTTCTCCATGGCCTGTCCTGCATTTCTGGTTTTGACACTTTATTCAGCATGGCCCTTTTGACCGATGGGAAGCGAGACTTCTTTGTAGCGCTGATTTGCCTTTCCAGGTTGCTTGGTTGGCCAAAAAGGGCGTATGCGTTTTTTCCTGAATATATTCAGGAAAAAACGCATACGCCCTTTTTGGCCAAGGGCATCATTGTCGAGGTTTTGCCGCTTTTCCTGTGCTTTAAAGGCGATTCGAATCTACCTCCTGAAATCTGTTTCCTGCAATTCTGCCTTGCTTTCAAATCCTCTTCGTAGCCTTCCCTCCATATATTTGTGGACGAGAGTTATCATTTCTAACTCTGCAGGTTTGTGAATTGCAGTGCCCCTGAGCTCCATTTTTCAACTCGCTTTCTTGGGAGCTGGCCGCAAAAGCGCAGGATTGCTTCAGGCCCTATTCTGGCTCCGGGCGGCAGGCTGAGCCTGTGGTTAATTCTGCTTCCTGATGGGAAAATAGAGTGACCTGTACCTGTCCAAACACCTAGAGCTAGTCTCTCATTGGTTCCCCCTCTTCCCGTTCATCCTCAGGACAAATTGCAACGTGTACGGAACAGGAGGTTAAAGGTGCTGATTCTCCAAGGAGGGAGATTGCTAGTAAAGCGGCTGGAATGGCGAACCGGAGCACAAGGAGATGAGAAATGAGGTGCGTTTTAGAAACCTTTCCCGGTCACACGGTGTACCATCTTCTGGGTTGCTCGTGCATGTTTTCGACGTAGGAAGATGCCCTTGACCCTGGAGATTTGGGACCCATGGGATGGGTACCACGCCGTATTACTTTAAAGGGTCTGCGTTAGCTCACCCAACCTCACCAAACCTCTCAGCCCCAAGAGTGTCCACCCTTATGTCTCAATCAGCTGTGGGTCTAGATATGGTCAATCCAGGTGGCATCGCAGCCCCTGAACGAATTTTGTAAGAATTTCTCTCTCTTTCACTGTCTTTGTTTCACGGGTTTTTAAAAGTAATTGATTTTTATAATAGGGTTTAGCTGCTTTGCACTGCTGTGTTTATGCCGCTTTACACCCACTTGACTCACTTACAGAGAGATATCACTACATAGGTTTTAAGATTATTACTAGTCAGATATATTCTTGGGCGGTGAATAGGGGTTGTTGAGTCCAGTTCACTGAGCAAGGAGTAGGTCTTGTCTATTACATATTGGGTTTATGGAACGGTATCTGAGCTAATTTGAAACCCTTGTTTTATGCATCACCCCACCTCACCTTTCCCGTTAAGCAGCCATAGTGTGTTTTCTAAACGTGCGACTCTGTTCTGTTTTGTAATTCAGTTCAAGGGTAGCGGTTTTTACATTCCCTCTGTAAGTGATATCTTATGATAAGTGTCTTTTTCTGTGTGACTTATTTCACTTAGAATCGTCGTACCTAAATCCACTCATCATGCTGCTCCTAGCCTTATGACGTTGATTTCATGGCTGAGTGATATTCCATTGTACATAAGGACCACAACTTCTTTATCCATTCTTCTCTTTCCTGGGATGTTTAAGGTGTAACGAAGTGGAGGTTCTTGTCAACAGAGCAGCCCTAAACTTTGGGGTGCCTGTGTCTTGCTGATTTTTAGTTTTCCCAATTTATACGCCCATGAGTGGAAGTGCCCTATGCTCTCTAAGCTGAGTTTTTTAGATGTTTCAGGACACACCGTACACTTCTCCAGAGTGGCTGTTGGCAATTTACAGCCCACCCATCAGCGTAGCAAGGCTCCCATTTCTCCATGGCCTGTCCTGCATTTCTGGTTTTGACACTTTATTCAGCATGGCCCTTTTGACCGATGGGAAGCAATACTTCTTTGTAGCGCTGATTTGCCTTTCCAGGTTGCTTGGTTGGCCAAAAAGGGCGTTTGCGTTTTTTCCTGAATATATTCAGGAAAAAACGCATACGCCCTTTTTGGCCAAGGGCATCATTGTCGAGGTTTTGCCGCTTTTCCTGTGCTTTAAAGGCGATTCGAATCTACCTCCTGAAATCGGTTTCCTGCAATTCTGCCTTGCTTTCAAATCCTCTTCGTAGCCTTCCCTCCATATATTTGTGGACGAGAGTTATCATTTCTAACTCTGCAGGTTTGTGAATTGCAGTGCCCCTGAGCTCCATTTTTCAACTCGCTTTCTTGGGAGCTGGCCGCAAAAGCGCAGGATTGCTTCAGGCCCTATTCTGGCTCCGGGCGGCAGGCTGAGCCTGTGGTTAATTCTGCTACCTGATGGGAAAATAGAGTGACCTGTGCCTGTCCCAACACCTAGAGCTAGTCTCTCATTGGTTCCCCCTCTTCCCGTTCATCCTCAGGACAAATTGCAACGTGTACGGAACAGGAGGTTAAAGGTGCTGATTCTCCAAGGAGGGAGATTGCTAGTAAAGCGGCTGGAATGGCGAACCGGAGCACAAGGAGATGAGAAATGAGGTGCGTTTTAGAAACCTTTCCCGGTCACACGGTGTACCATCTTCTGGGTTGCTCGTGCATGTTTTCGACGTAGGAAGATGCCCTTGAACCTGGAGATTTGGGACCCATGGGATGGGTACCACGCCGTATTACTTTAAAGGGTCTGCGTTTGCTCACCCAACCTCACCAAACCTCTCAGCCCCAAGAGTGTCCACCCTTATGTCTCAGTCATCTGTGGGTCTAGATATGGTCAATCCAGGTGGCATCGCAGCCCCTGAACGAATTTTGTAAGAATTTCTCTCTCTTTCACTGTCTTTGTTTCACGGGTTTTTAAAAGTAATTGATTTTTATAATGGGGTTTAGCTGCTTTGCACTGCTGTGTTTATGCTGCTTTACACCTACTTGACTCACTTACAGAGAGATATCAATACATAGGTTTTAAGATTCTTACTAGTCAGATATATTCTTGGGCGGTGAATAGGGGTTGTTGAGTCCAGTTCACTGAGCAAGGAGTAGGTCTTGTCTATTACATATTGGGTATATGGAACGGTATCTGAGCTAATTTGAAACCCTTGTTTTATGCATCACCCCACCTCACCTTTCCCGTTAAGCAGCCATAGTGTGTTTTCTAAACGTGCGACTCTGTTCTGTTTTGTAATTCAGTTCAAGGGTAGCGGTTTTTACATTCCCTCTGTAAGTGATATCTTATGATAAGTGTCTTTTTCTGTGTGACTTATTTCACTTAGAATCGTCGTACCTAAATCCACTCATCATGCTGCTCCTAGCCTTATGACGTTGATTTCATGGCTGAGTGATATTCCATTGTACATAAGGACCACAACTTCTTTATCCATTCTTCTCTTTCCTGGGATGTTTAAGGTGTAACGAAGTGGAGGTTCTTGTCAACAGAGCAGCCCTAAACTTTGGGGTGCCTGTGTCTTGCTGATTTTTAGTTTTCCCAATTTATACGCCCATGAGTGGAAGTGCCCTATGCTCTCTAAGCTGAGTTTTTTAGATGTTTCAGGACACACCGTACACTTCTCCAGAGTGGCTGTTGGCAATTTACAGCCCGCCCATCAGCGTAGCAAGGCTCCCATTTCTCCATGGCCTGTCCTGCATTTCTGGTTTTGACACTTTATTCAGCATGGCCCTTTTGACCGATGGGAAGCGAGACTTCTTTGTAGCGCTGATTTGCCTTTCCAGGTTGCTTGGTTGGCCAAAAAGGGCGTATGCGTTTTTTCCTGAATATATTCAGGAAAAAACGCATACGCCCTTTTTGGCCAAGGGCATCATTGTCGAGGTTTTGCCGCTTTTCCTGTGCTTTAAAGGCGATTCGAATCTACCTCCTGAAATCGGTTTCCTGCAATTCTGCCTTGCTTTCAAATCCTCTTCGTAGCCTTCCCTCCATATATTTGTGGACGAGAGTTATCATTTCTAACTCTGCAGGTTTGTGAATTGCAGTGCCCCTGAGCTCCATTTTTCAACTCGCTTTCTTGGGAGCTGGCCGCAAAAGCGCAGGATTGCTTCAGGCCCTATTCTGGCTCCGGGCGGCAGGCTGAGCCTGTGGTTAATTCTGCTACCTGATGGGAAAATAGAGTGACCTGTGCCTGTCCCAACACCTAGAGCTAGTCTCTCAATGGTTCCCCCTCTTCCCGTTCATCCTCAGGAGAAATTACAACGTGTACGGAACAGGAGGTTAAAGGTGCTGATTCTCCAAGGAGGGAGATTGCTAGTAAAGCGGCTGGAATGGCGAACCGGAGCACAAGGAGATGAGAAATGAGGTGCGTTTTAGAAACCTTTCCCGGTCACACGGTGTACCATCTTCTGGGTTTCTCGTGCATGTTTTCGACGTAGGAAGATGCCCTTGACCCTGGAGATTTGGGACCCATGGGATGGGTACCACGCCGTATTACTTTAAAGGGTCTGCGTTTGCTCACCCAACCTCACCAAACCTCTCAGCCCCAAGAGTGTCCACCCTTATGTCTCAGTCATCTGTGGGTCTAGATATGGTCAATCCAGCTGGCATCGCAGCACCTGAACGAATTTTGTAAGAATTTCTCTCTCTTTCACTGTCTTTGTTTCACGGGTTTTTAAAAGTAATTGATTTTTATAATGGGGTTTAGCTGCTTTGCACTGCTGTGTTTATGCCGCTTTACACCTACTTGACTCACTTACAGAGAGATATCAATACATAGGTTTTAAGATTCTTACTAGTCAGATATATTCTTGGGCGGTGAATAGGGGTTGTTGAGTCCAGTTCACTGAGCAAGGAGTAGGTCTTGTCTATTACATATTGGGTTTATGGAACGGTATCTGAGCTAATTTGAAACCCTTGTTTTATGCATCACCCCACCTCACCTTTCCCGTTAAGCAGCCATAGTGTGTTTTCTAAACGTGCGACTCTGTTCTGTTTTGTAATTCAGTTCAAGGGTAGCGGTTTTTACATTCCCTCTGTAAGTGATATCTTATGATAAGTGTCTTTTTCTGTGTGACTTATTTCACTTAGAATCGTCGTACCTAAATCCACTCATCATGCTGCTCCTAGCCTTATGACGTTGATTTCATGGCTGAGTGATATTCCATTGTACATAAGGACCACAACTTCTTTATCCATTCTTCTCTTTCCTGGGATGTTTAAGGTGTAACGAAGTGGAGGTTCTTGTCAACAGAGCAGCCCTAAACTTTGGGGTGCCTGTGTCTTGCTGATGTTTAGTTTTCCCAATTTATACGCCCATGAGTGAAAGTGCCCTATGCTCTCTAAGCTGAGTTTTTTAGATGTTTCAGGACACACCGTACACTTCTCCAGAGTGGCTGTTGGCAATTTACAGCCCGCCCATCAGCGTAGCAAGGCTCCCATTTCTCCATGGCCTGTCCTGCATTTCTGGTTTTGACACTTTATTCAGCATGGCCCTTTTGACCGATGGGAAGCGAGACTTCTTTGTAGCGCTGATTTGCCTTTCCAGGTTGCTTGGTTGGCCCAAAAGGGCGTATGCGTTTTTTCCTGAATATATTCAGGAAAAAACGCATACGCCCTTTTTGACCAAGGGCATCATTGTCGAGGTTTTGCCGCTTTTCCTGTGCTTTAAAGGCGATTCGAATCTACCTCCTGAAATCTGTTTCCTGCAATTCTGCCTTGCTTTCAAATCCTCTTCGTAGCCTTCCCTCCATATATTTGTGGACGAGAGTTATCATTTCTAACTCTGCAGGTTTGTGAATTGCAGTGCCCCTGAGCTCCATTTTTCAACTCGCTTTCTTGGGAGCTGGCCGCAAAAGCGCAGGATTGTTTCAGGCCCTATTCTGGCTCCGGGCGGCAGGCTGAGCCTGTGGTTAATTCTGCTACCTGATGGGAAAATAGAGTGACCTGTGCCTGTCCCAACACCTAGAGCTAGTCTCTCATTGGTTCCCCCTCTTCCCGTTCATCCTCAGGACAAATTGCAACGTGTACGGAACAGGAGGTTAAAGGCGCTGATTCTCCAAGGAGGGAGATTGCTAGTAAAGCGGCTGGAATGGCGAACCGGAGCACAAGGAGATGAGAAATGAGGTGCGATTTAGAAACCTTTCCCGGTCACACGGTGTACCATCTTCTGGGTTTCTCGTGCATGTTTTCGACGTAGGAAGATGCCCTTGACCCTGGAGATTTGGGACCCATGGGATGGGTACCACGCCGTATTACTTTAAAGGGTCTGCGTTTGCTCACCCAACCTCACCAAACCTCTCAGCCCCAAGAGTGTCCACCCTTATGTCTCAGTCATCTGTGGGTCTAGATATGGTCAATCCAGGTGGCATCGCAGCCCCTGAACGAATTTTGTAAGAATTTCTCTCTCTTTCACTGTCTTTGTTTCACGGGTTTTTAAAAGTAATTGATTTTTATAATAGGGTTTAGCTGCTTTGCACTGCTGTGTTTATGCCGCTTTTCACCCACTTGACTCACTTACAGAGAGATATCACTACATAGGTTTTAAGATTCTTACTAGTCAGATATATTCTTGGGCGGTGAATAGGGGTTGTTGAGTCCAGTTCACTGAGCAAGGAGTAGGTCTTGTCTATTACATATTGGGTTTATGGAACGGTATCTGAGCTAATTTGAAACCCTTGTTTTATGCATCACCCCACCTCACCTTTCCCGTTAAGCAGCCATAGTGTGTTTTCTAAACGTGCGACTCTGTTCTGTTTTGTAATTCAGTTCAAGGGTAGCGGTTTTTACATTCCCTCTGTAAGTGATATCTTATGATAAGTGTCTTTTTCTGTGTGACTTATTTCACTTAGAATCGTCGTACCTAAATCCACTCATCATGCTGCTCCTAGCCTTATGACGTTGATTTCATGGCTGAGTGATATTCCATTGTACATAAGGACCACAACTTCTTTATCCATTCTTCTCTTTCCTGGGATGTTTAAGGTGTAACGAAGTGGAGGTTCTTGTCAACAGAGCAGCCCTAAACTTTGGGGTGCCTGTGTCTTGCTGATTTTTAGTTTTCCCAATTTATACGCCCATGAGTGGAAGTGCCCTATGCTCTCTAAGCTGAGTTTTTTAGATGTTTCAGGACACACCGTACACTTCTCCAGAGTGGCTGTTGGCAATTAACAGCCCGCCCATCAGCGTAGAAAGGCTCCCATTTCTCCATGGCCTGTCCTGCATTTCTGGTTTTGACACTTTATTCAGCATGGCCCTTTTGACCGATGGGAAGCGAGACTTCTTTGTAGCGCTGATTTGCCTTTCCAGGTTGCTTGGTTGGCCAAAAAGGGCGTATGCGTTTTTTCCTGAATATATTCAGGAAAAAACGCATACGCCCTTTTTGGCCAAGGGCATCATTGTCGAGGTTTTGCCGCTTTTCCTGTGCTTTAAAGGCGATTCGAATCTACCTCCTGAAATCTGTTTCCTGCAATTCTGCCTTGCTTTCAAATCCTCTTCGTAGCCTTCCCTCCATATATTTGTGGACGAGAGTTATCATTTCTAACTCTGCAGGTTTGTGAATTGCAGTGCCCCTGAGCTCCATTTTTCAACTCGCTTTCTTGGGAGCTGGCCGCAAAAGCGCAGGATTGCTTCAGGCCCTATTCTGGCTCCGGGCGGCAGGCTGAGCCTGTGGTTAATTCTGCTTCCTGATGGGAAAATAGAGTGACCTGTACCTGTCCAAACACCTAGAGCTAGTCTCTCATTGGTTCCCCCTCTTCCCGTTCATCCTCAGGACAAATTGCAACGTGTACGGAACAGGAGGTTAAAGGTGCTGATTCTCCAAGGAGGGAGATTGCTAGTAAAGCGGCTGGAATGGCGAACCGGAGCACAAGGAGATGAGAAATGAGGTGCGTTTTAGAAACCTTTCCCGGTCACACGGTGTACCATCTTCTGGGTTGCTCGTGCATGTTTTCGACGTAGGAAGATGCCCTTGACCCTGGAGATTTGGGACCCATGGGATGGGTACCACGCCGTATTACTTTAAAGGGTCTGCGTTAGCTCACCCAACCTCACCAAACCTCTCAGCCCCAAGAGTGTCCACCCTTATGTCTCAATCAGCTGTGGGTCTAGATATGGTCAATCCAGGTGGCATCGCAGCCCCTGAACGAATTTTGTAAGAATTTCTCTCTCTTTCACTGTCTTTGTTTCACGGGTTTTTAAAAGTAATTGATTTTTATAATAGGGTTTAGCTGCTTTGCACTGCTGTGTTTATGCCGCTTTACACCCACTTGACTCACTTACAGAGAGATATCACTACATAGGTTTTAAGATTATTACTAGTCAGATATATTCTTGGGCGGTGAATAGGGGTTGTTGAGTCCAGTTCACTGAGCAAGGAGTAGGTCTTGTCTATTACATATTGGGTTTATGGAACGGTATCTGAGCTAATTTGAAACCCTTGTTTTATGCATCACCCCACCTCACCTTTCCCGTTAAGCAGCCATAGTGTGTTTTCTAAACGTGCGACTCTGTTCTGTTTTGTAATTCAGTTCAAGGGTAGCGGTTTTTACATTCCCTCTGTAAGTGATATCTTATGATAAGTGTCTTTTTCTGTGTGACTTATTTCACTTAGAATCGTCGTACCTAAATCCACTCATCATGCTGCTCCTAGCCTTATGACGTTGATTTCATGGCTGAGTGATATTCCATTGTACATAAGGACCACAACTTCTTTATCCATTCTTCTCTTTCCTGGGATGTTTAAGGTGTAACGAAGTGGAGGTTCTTGTCAACAGAGCAGCCCTAAACTTTGGGGTGCCTGTGTCTTGCTGATTTTTAGTTTTCCCAATTTATACGCCCATGAGTGGAAGTGCCCTATGCTCTCTAAGCTGAGTTTTTTAGATGTTTCAGGACACACCGTACACTTCTCCAGAGTGGCTGTTGGCAATTTACAGCCCGCCCATCAGCGTAGCAAGGCTCCCATTTCTCCATGGCCTGTCCTGCATTTCTGGTTTTGACACTTTATTCAGCATGGCCCTTTTGACCGATGGGAAGCGAGACTTCTTTGTAGCGCTGATTTGCCTTTCCAGGTTGCTTGGTTGGCCAAAAAGGGCGTATGCGTTTTTTCCTGAATATATTCAGGAAAAAACGCATACGCCCTTTTTGGCCAAGGGCATCATTGTCGAGGTTTTGCCGCTTTTCCTGTGCTTTAAAGGCGATTCGAATCTACCTCCTGAAATCGGTTTCCTGCAATTCTGCCTTGCTTTCAAATCCTCTTCGTTGCCTTCCCTCCATATATTTGTGGACGAGAGTTATCATTTCTAACTCTGCAGGTTTGTGAATTGCAGTGCCCCTGAGCTCCATTTTTCAACTCGCTTTCTTGGGAGCTGGCCGCAAAAGCGCAGGATTGCTTCAGGCCCTATTCTGGCTCCGGGCGGCAGGCTGAGCCTGTGGTTAATTCTGCTTCCTGATGGGAAAATAGAGTGACCTGTGCCTGTCCCAACACCTAGAGCTAGTCTCTCATTGGTTCCTCCTCTTCCCGTTCATCCTCAGGACAAATTGCAACGTGTTCGGAACAGGAGGTTAAAGGTGCTGATTCTCCAAGGAGGGAGATTGCTAGTAAAGCGGCTGGAATGGCGAACCGGAGCACAAGGAGATGAGAAATGAGGTGCGTTTTAGAAACCTTTCCCGGTCACATGGTGTACCATCTTCTGGGTTTCTCGTGCATGTTTTCGACGTAGGACGATGCCCTTGAACCTGGAGATTTGGGACCCATGGGATGGGTACCACGCCGTATTACTTTACAGGGTCTGCGTTAGCTCACCCAACCTCACCAAACCTCTCAGCCCCAAGAGTGTCCTCCCTTATGTCTCAATCAGCTGTGGGTCTAGATATGGTCAATCCAGGTGGCATCGCAGCCCCTGAACGAATTTTGTAAGAATTTCTCTCTCTTTCACTGTCTTTGTTTCACGGGTTTTTAAAAGTAATTGATTTTTATAATAGGGTTTAGCTGCTTTGCACTGCTGTGTTTATGCCGCTTTACACCCACTTGACTCACTTACAGAGAGATATCAATACATAGGTTTTAAGATTCTTACTAGTCAGATATATTCTTGGGCGGTGAATAGGGGGCGTTGAGTCCAGTTCACTGAGCAAGGAGTAGGTCTGGTCTATTACATATTGGGTTTATGGAACGGTATCTGAGCTAATTTGAAACCCTTGTTTTATGCATCACCCCACCTCACCTTTCCCGTTAAGCAGCCATAGTGTGTTTTCTAAACGTGCGACTCTGTTCTGTTTTGTAATTCAGTTCAAAGGTAGCGGTTTTTACATTCTCTCTGTAAGTGATATCTTATGATAAGTGTCTTTTTCTGTGTGACTTATTTCACTTAGAATCGTCGTACCTAAATCCACTCATCATGCTGCTCCTAGCCTTATGACGTTGATTTCATGGCTGAGTGATATTCCATTGTACATAAGGACCACAACTTCTTTATCCATTCTTCTCTTTCCTGGGATGTTTAAGGTGTAACGAAGTGGAGGTTCTTGTCAACAGAGCAGCCCTAAACTTTGGGGTGCCTGTGTCTTGCTGATTTTTAGTTTTCCCAATTTATACGCCCATGAGTGGAAGTGCCCTATGCTCTCTAAGCTGAGTTTTTTAGATGTTTCAGGACACACCGTACACTTCTCCAGAGTGGCTGTTGGCAATTTACAGCCCGCCCATCAGCGTAGCAAGGCTCCCATTTCTCCATGGCCTGTCCTGCATTTCTGGTTTTGACACTTTATTCAGCATGGCCCTTTTGACCGATGGGAAGCGAGACTTCTTTGTAGCGCTGATTTGCCTTTCCAGGTTGCTTGGTTGGCCAAAAAGGGCGTATGCGTTTTTTCCTGAATATATTCAGGAAAAAACGCATACGCCCTTTTTGGCCAAGGGCTTCATTGTCGAGGTTTTGCCGCTTTTCCTGTGCTTTAAAGGCGATTCGAATCTACCTCCTGAAATCGGTTTCCTGCAATTCTGCCTTGCTTTCAAATCCTCTTCGTTGCCTTCCCTCCATATATTTGTGGACGAGAGTTATCATTTCTAACTCTGCAGGTTTGTGAATTGCAGTGCCCCTGAGCTCCATTTTTCAACTCGCTTTCTTGGGAGCTGGCCGCAAAAGCGCAGGATTGCTTCAGGCCCTATTCTGGCTCCGGGCGGCAGGCTGAGCCTGTGGTTAATTCTGCTTCCTGATGGGAAAATAGAGTGACCTGTGCCTGTCCCAACACCTAGAGCTAGTCTCTCATTGGTTCCCCCTCTTCCCGTTCATCCTCAGGACAAATTGCAACGTGTACGGAACAGGAGGTTAAAGGTGCTGATTCTCCAAGGAGGGAGATTGCTAGTAAAGCGGCTGGAATGGCGAACCGGAGCACAAGGAGATGAGAAATGAGGTGCGTTTTAGAAACCTTTCCCGGTCACACGGTGTACCATCTTCTGGGTTTCTCGTGCATGTTTTCGACGTAGGACGATGTCCTTGAACCTGGAGATTTGGGACCCATGGGATGGGTACCACGCCGTATTACTTTACAGGGTCTGCGTTAGCTCACCCAACCTCACCAAACCTCTCAGCCCCAAGAGTGTCCTCCCTTATGTCTCAATCAGCTGTGGGTCTAGATATGGTCAATCCAGGTGGCATCGCAGCCCCTGAACGAATTTTGTAAGAATTTCTCTCTCTTTCACTGTCTTTGTTTCACGGGTTTTTAAAAGTAATTGATTTTTATAATAGGGTTTTGCTGCTTTGCACTGCTGTGTTTATGCCGCTTTACACCCACTTGACTCACTTACAGAGAGATATCAATACATAGGTTTTAAGATTCTTACTAGTCAGATATATTCTTGGGCGGTGAATAGGGGGCGTTGAGTCCAGTTCACTGAGCAAGGAGTAGGTCTGGTCTATTACATATTGGGTTTATGGAACGGTGTCTGAGCTAATTTGAAACCCTTGTTTTATGCATCACCCCACCTCACCTTTCCCGTTAAGCAGCCATAGTGTGTTTTCTAAACGTGCGACTCTGTTCTGTTTTGTAATTCAGTTCAAGGGTAGCGGTTTTTACATTCCCTCTGTAAGTGATATCTTATGATAAGTGTCTTTTTCTGTGTGACTTATTTCACTTAGAATCGTCGTACCTAAATCCACTCATCATGCTGCTCCTAGCCTTATGACGTTGATTTCATGGCTGAGTGATATTCCATTGTACATAAGGACCACAACTTCTTTATCCATTCTTCTCTTTCCTGGGATGTTTAAGGTGTAACGAAGTGGAGGTTCTTGTCAACAGAGCAGCCCTAAACTTTGGGGTGCCTGTGTCTTGCTGATTTTTAGTTTTCCCAATTTATACGCCCATGAGTGGAAGTGCCCTATGCTCTCTAAGCTGAGTTTTTTAGATGTTTCAGGACACACCGTACACTTCTCCAGAGTGGCTGTTGGCAATTTACAGCCCGCCCATCAGCGTAGCAAGGCTCCCATTTCTCCATGGCCTGTCCTGCATTTCTGGTTTTGACACTTTATTCAGCATGGCCCTTTTGACCGATGGGAAGCGAGACTTCTTTGTAGCGCTGATTTGCCTTTCCAGGTTGCTTGGTTGGCCAAAAAGGGCGTATGCGTTTTTTCCTGAATATATTCAGGAAAAAACGCATACGCCCTTTTTGGCCAAGGGCATCATTGTCGAGGTTTTGCCGCTTTTCCTGTGCTTTAAAGGCGATTCGAATCTACCTCCTGAAATCGGTTTCCTGCAATTCTGCCTTGCTTTCAAATCCTCTTCGTTGCCTTCCCTCCATATATTTGTGGACGAGAGTTATCATTTCTAACTCTGCAGGTTTGTGAATTGCAGTGCCCCTGAGCTCCATTTTTCAACTCGCTTTCTTGGGAGCTGGCCGCAAAAGCGCAGGATTGCTTCAGGCCCTATTCTGGCTCCGGGCGGCAGGCTGAGCCTGTGGTTAATTCTGCTTCCTGATGGGAAAATAGAGTGACCTCTGCCTGTCCCAACACCTAGAGCTAGTCTCTCATTGGTTCCCCCTCTTCCCGTTCATCCTCAGGACAAATTGCAACGTGTTCGGAACAGGAGGTTAAAGGTGCTGATTCTCCAAGGAGGGAGATTGCTAGTAAAGCGGCTGGAATGGCGAACCGGAGCACAAGGAGATGAGAAATGAGGTGCGTTTTAGAAACCTTTCCCGGTCACACGGTGTACCATCTTCTGGGTTTCTCGTGCATGTTTTCGACGTAGGACGATGCCCTTGAACCTGGAGATTTGGGACCCATGGGATGGGTACCACGCCGTATTACTTTAAAGGGTCTGCGTTAGCTCACCCAACCTCACCAAACCTCTCAGCCCCAAGAGTGTCCTCCCTTATGTCTCAATCAGCTGTGGGTCTAGATATGGTCAATCCAGGTGGCATCGCAGCCCCTGAACGAATTTTGTAAGAATTTCTCTCTCTTTCACTGTCTTTGTTTCACGGGTTTTTAAAAGTAATTGATTTTTATAATAGGGTTTAGCTGCTTTGCACTGCTGTGTTTATGCCGCTTTACACCCACTTGACTCACTTACAGAGAGATATCAATACATAGGTTTTAAGATTCTTACTAGTCAGATATATTCTTGGGCGGTGAATAGGGGTTGTTGAGTCCAGTTCACTGAGCAAGGAGTAGGTCTTGTCTATTACATATTGGGTTTATGGAACGGTATCTGAGCTAATTTGAAACCCTTGTTTTATGCATCACCCCACCTCACCTTTCCCGTTAAGCAGCCATAGTGTGTTTTCTAAACGTGCGACTCTGTTCTGTTTTGTAATTCAGTTCAAGGGTAGCGGTTTTTACATTCCCTCTGTAAGTGATATCTTATGATAAGTGTCTTTTTCTGTGTGACTTATTTCACTTAGAATCGTCGTACCTAAATCCACTCATCATGCTGCTCCTAGCCTTATGACGTTGATTTCATGGCTGAGTGATATTCCATTGTACATAAGGACCACAACTTCTTTATCCATTCTTCTCTTTCCTGGGATGTTTAAGGTGTAACGAAGTGGAGGTTCTTGTCAACAGAGCAGCCCTAAACTTTGGGGTGCCTGTGTCTTGCTGATTTTTAGTTTTCCCAATTTATACGCCCATGAGTGGAAGTGCCCTATGCTCTCTAAGCTGAGTTTTTTAGATGTTTCAGGACACACCGTACACTTCTCCAGAGTGGCTGTTGGCAATTTACAGCCCGCCCATCAGCGTAGCAAGGCTCCCATTTCTCCATGGCCTGTCCTGCATTTCTGGTTTTGACACTTTATTCAGCATGGCCCTTTTGACCGATGGGAAGCGAGACTTCTTTGTAGCGCTGATTTGCCTTTCCAGGTTGCTTGGTTGGCCAAAAAGGGCGTATGCGTTTTTTCCTGAATATATTCAGGAAAAAACGCATACGCCCTTTTTGGCCAAGGGCATCATTGTCGAGGTTTTGCCGCTTTTCCTGTGCTTTAAAGGCGATTCGAATCTACCTCCTGAAATCGGTTTCCTGCAATTCTGCCTTGCTTTCAAATCCTCTTCGTAGCCTTCCCTCCATATATTTGTGGACGAGAGTTATCATTTCTAACTCTGCAGGTTTGTGAATTGCAGTGCCCCTGAGCTCCATTTTTCAACTCGCTTTCTTGGGAGCTGGCCGCAAAAGCGCAGGATTGCTTCAGGCCCTATTCTGGCTCCGGGCGGCAGGCTGAGCCTGTGGTTAATTCTGCTTCCTGATGGGAAAATAGAGTGACCTGTGCCTGTCCCAACACCTAGAGCTAGTCTCTCATTGGTTCCCCCTCTTCCCGTTCATCCTCAGGACAAATTGCAACGTGTACGGAACAGGAGGTTAAAGGTGCTGATTCTCCAAGGAGGGAGATTGCTAGTAAAGCGGCTGGAATGGCGAACCGGAGCACAAGGAGATGAGAAATGCGGTACGTTTTAGAAACCTTTCCCGGTCACACGGTGTGCCATCTTCTGGGTTTCTCGTGCATGTTTTCGACGTAGGACGATGCCCTTGAACCTGGAGATTTGGGACCCATGGGATGGGTACCACGCCGTATTACTTTACAGGGTCTGCGTTAGCTCACCCAACCTCACCAAACCTCTCAGCCCCAAGAGTGTCCTCCCTTATGTCTCAATCAGCTGTGGGTCTAGATATGGTCAATCCAGGTGGCATCGCAGCCCCTGAACGAATTTTGTAAGAATTTCTCTCTCTTTCACTGTCTTTGTTTCACGGGTTTTTAAAAGTAATTGATTTTTATAACAGGGTTTAGCTGCTTTGCACTGCTGTGTTTATGCCGCTTTACACCCACTTGACTCACTTACAGAGAGATATCAATACATAGGTTTTAAGATTCTTACTAGTCAGATATATTCCTGGGCGGAGAATAGGGGTTGTTGAGTCCAGTTCACTGAGCAAGGAGTAGGTCTTGTCTATTACATATTGGGTTTATGGAACGGTATCTGAGCTAATTTGAAACCCTTGTTTTATGCATCACCCCACCTCACCTTTCCCGTTAAGCAGCCATAGTGTGTTTTCTAAACGTGCGACTCTGTTCTGTTTTGTAATTCAGTTCAAGGGTAGCGGTTTTTACATTCTCTCTGTAAGTGATATCTTATGATAAGTGTCTTTTTCTGTGTGACTTATTTCACTTAGAATCGTCGTACCTAAATCCACTCATCATGCTGCTCCTAGCCTTATGACGTTGATTTCATGGCTGAGTGATATTCCATTGTACATAAGGACCACAACTTCTTTATCCATTCTTCTCTTTCCTGGGATGTTTAAGGTGTAACGAAGTGGAGGTTCTTGTCAACAGAGCAGCCCTAAACTTTGGGGTGCCTGTGTCTTGCTGATTTTTAGTTTTCGCAATTTATACGCCCATGAGTGGAAGTGCCCTATGCTCTCTAAGCTGAGTTTTTTAGATGTTTCAGGACACACCGTACACTTCTCCAGAGTGGCTGTTGGCAATTTACAGCCCGCCCATCAGCGTAGCAAGGCTCCCATTTCTCCATGGCCTGTCCTGCATTTCTGGTTTTGACACTTTATTCAGCATGGCCCTTTTGACCGATGGGAAGCGAGACTTCTTTGTAGCGCTGATTTGCCTTTCCAGGTTGCTTGGTTGGCCAAAAAGGGCGTATGCGTTTTTTCCTGAATATATTCAGGAAAAAACGCATACGCCCTTTTTGGCCAAGGGCATCATTGTCGAGGTTTTGCCGCTTTTCCTGTGCTTTAAAGGCGATTCGAATCTACCTCCTGAAATCGGTTTCCTGCAATTCTGCCTTGCTTTCAAATCCTCTTCGTTGCCTTCCCTCCATATATTTGTGGACGAGAGTTATCATTTCTAACTCTGCAGGTTTGTGAATTGCAGTGCCCCTGAGCTCCATTTTTCAACTAGCTTTCTTGGGAGCTGGCCGCAAAAGCGCAGGATTGCTTCAGGCCCTATTCTGGCTCCGGGCGGCAGGCTGAGCCTGTGGTTAATTCTGCTTCCTGATGGGAAAATAGAGTGACCTGTGCCTGTCCCAACACCTAGAGCTAGTCTCTCATTGGTTCCCCCTCTTCCCGTTCATCCTCAGGACAAATTGCAACGTGTTCGGAACAGGAGGTTAAAGGTGCTGATTCTCCAAGGAGGGAGATTGCTAGTAAAGCGGCTGGAATGGCGAACCGGAGCACAAGGAGATGAGAAATGAGGTGCGTTTTAGAAACCTTTCCCGGTCACACGGTGTACCATCTTCTGGGTTTCTCGTGCATGTTTTCGACGTAGGACGATGCCCTTGAACCTGGAGATTTGGGACCCATGGGATGGGTACCACGCCGTATTACTTTACAGGGTCTGCGTTAGCTCACCCAACCTCACCAAACCTCTCAGCCCCAAGAGTGTCCTCCCTTATGTCTCAATCAGCTGTGGGTCTAGATATGGTCAATCCAGGTGGCATCGCAGCCCCTGAACGAATTTTGTAAGAATTTCTCTCTCTTTCACTGTCTTTGTTTCACGGGTTTTTAAAAGTAATTGATTTTTATAATAGGGTTTAGCTGCTTTGCACTGCTGTGTTTATGCCGCTTTACACCCACTTGACTCACTTACAGAGAGATATCAATACATAGGTTTTAAGATTCTTACTAGTCAGATATATTCTTGGGCGGTGAATAGGGGGCGTTGAGTCCAGTTCACTGAGCAAGGAGTATGTCTGGTCTATTACATATTGGGTTTATGGAACGGTATCTGAGCTAATTTGAAACCCTTGTTTTATGCATCACCCCACCTCACCTTTCCCGTTAAGCAGCCATAGTGTGTTTTCTAAACGTGCGACTCTGTTCTGTTTTGTAATTCAGTTCAAAGGTAGCGGTTTTTACATTCTCTCTGTAAGTGATATCTTATGATAAGTGTCTTTTTCTGTGTGACTTATTTCACTTAGAATCGTCGTACCTAAATCCACTCATCATGCTGCTCCTAGCCTTATGACGTTGATTTCATGGCTGAGTGATATTCCATTGTACATAAGGACCACAACTTCTTTATCCATTCTTCTCTTTCCTGGGATGTTTAAGGTGTAACGAAGTGGAGGTTCTTGTCAACAGAGCAGCCCTAAACTTTGGGGTGCCTGTGTCTTGCTGATTTTTAGTTTTCCCAATTTATACGCCCATGAGTGGAAGTGCCCTATGCTCTCTAAGCTGAGTTTTTTAGATGTTTCAGGACACACCGTACACTTCTCCAGAGTGGCTGTTGGCAATTTACAGCCCGCCCATCAGCGTAGCAAGGCTCCCATTTCTCCATGGCCTGTCCTGCATTTCTGGTTTTGACACTTTATTCAGCATGGCCCTTTTGACCGATGGGAAGCGAGACTTCTTTGTAGCGCTGATTTGCCTTTCCAGGTTGCTTGGTTGGCCAAAAAGGGCGTATGCGTTTTTTCCTGAATATATTCAGGAAAAAACGCATACGCCCTTTTTGGCCAAGGGCATCATTGTCGAGGTTTTGCCGCTTTTCCTGTGCTTTAAAGGCGATTCGAATCTACCTCCTGAAATCGGTTTCCTGCAATTCTGCCTTGCTTTCAAATCCTCTTCGTTGCCTTCCCTCCATATATTTGTGGACGAGAGTTATCATTTCTAACTCTGCAGGTTTGTGAATTGCAGTGCCCCTGAGCTCCATTTTTCAACTCGCTTTCTTGGGAGCTGGCCGCAAAAGCGCAGGATTGCTTCAGGCCCTATCTGGCTCTGGGCGGCAGGCTGAGCCTGTGGTTAATTCTGCTTCCTGATGGGAAAATAGAGTGACCTGTGCCTGTCCCAACACCTAGAGCTAGTCTCTCATTGGTTCCCCCTCTTCCCGTTCATCCTCAGGACAAATTGCAACGTGTTCGGAACAGGAGGTTAAAGGTGCTGATTCTCCAAGGAGGGAGATTGCTAGTAAAGCGGCTGGAATGGCGAACCGGAGCACAAGGAGATGAGAAATGAGGTGCGTTTTAGAAACCTTTCCCGGTCACACGGTGTACCATCTTCTGGGTTTCTCGTGCATGTTTTCGACGTAGGACGATGCCCTTGAACCTGGAGATTTGGGACCCATGGGATGGGTACCACGCCGTATTACTTTACAGGGTCTGCGTTAGCTCACCCAACCTCACCAAACCTCTCAGCCCCAAGAGTGTCCTCCCTTATGTCTCAATCAGCTGTGGGTCTAGATATGGTCAATCCAGGTGGCATCGCAGCCCCTGAACGAATTTTGTAAGAATTTCTCTCTCTTTCACTGTCTTTGTTTCACGGGTTTTTAAAAGTAATTGATTTTTATAATAGGGTTTAGCTGCTTTGCACTGCTGTGTTTATGCCGCTTTACACCCACTTGACTCACTTACAGAGAGATATCAATACATAGGTTTTAAGATTCTTACTAGTCAGATATATTCTTGGGCGGTGAATAGGGGGCGTTGAGTCCAGTTCACTGAGCAAGGAGTATGTCTGGTCTATTACATATTGGGTTTATGGAACGGTATCTGAGCTAATTTGAAACCCTTGTTTTATGCATCACCCCACCTCACCTTTCCCGTTAAGCAGCCATAGTGTGTTTTCTAAACGTGCGACTCTGTTCTGTTTTGTAATTCAGTTCAAAGGTAGCGGTTTTTACATTCTCTCTGTAAGTGATATCTTATGATAAGTGTCTTTTTCTGTGTGACTTATTTCACTTAGAATCGTCGTACCTAAATCCACTCATCATGCTGCTCCTAGCCTTATGACGTTGATTTCATGGCTGAGTGATATTCCATTGTACATAAGGACCACAACTTCTTTATCCATTCTTCTCTTTCCTGGGATGTTTAAGGTGTAACGAAGTGGAGGTTCTTGTCAACAGAGCAGCCCTAAACTTTGGGGTGCCTGTGTCTTGCTGATTTTTAGTTTTCGCAATTTATACGCCCATGAGTGGAAGTGCCCTATGCTCTCTAAGCTGAGTTTTTTAGATGTTTCAGGACACACCGTACACTTCTCCAGAGTGGCTGTTGGCAATTTACAGCCCACCCATCAGCGTAGCAAGGCTCCCATTTCTCCATGGCCTGTCCTGCATTTCTGGTTTTGACACTTTATTCAGCATGGCCCTTTTGACCGATGGGAAGCGAGACTTCTTTGTAGCGCTGATTTGCCTTTCCAGGTTGCTTGGTTGGCCAAAAAGGGCGTATGCGTTTTTTCCTGAATATATTCAGGAAAAAACGCATACGCCCTTTTTGGCCAAGGGCATCATTGTCGAGGTTTTGCCGCTTTTCCTGTGCTTTAAAGGCGATTCGAATCTACCTCCTGAAATCGGTTTCCTGCAATTCTGCCTTGCTTTCAAATCCTCTTCGTTGCCTTCCCTCCATATATTTGTGGACGAGAGTTATCATTTCTAACTCTGCAGGTTTGTGAATTGCAGTGCCCCTGAGCTCCATTTTTCAACTCGCTTTCTTGGGAGCTGGCCGCAAAAGCGCAGGATTGCTTCAGGCCCTATCTGGCTCTGGGCGGCAGGCTGAGCCTGTGGTTAATTCTGCTTCCTGATGGGAAAATAGAGTGACCTGTGCCTGTCCCAACACCTAGAGCTAGTCTCTCATTGGTTCCCCCTCTTCCCGTTCATCCTCAGGACAAATTGCAACGTGTTCGGAACAGGAGGTTAAAGGTGCTGATTCTCCAAGGAGGGAGATTGCTAGTAAAGCGGCTGGAATGGCGAACCGGAGCACAAGGAGATGAGAAATGAGGTGCGTTTTAGAAACCTTTCCCGGTCACACGGTGTACCATCTTCTGGGTTTCTCGTGCATGTTTTCGACGTAGGACGATGCCCTTGAACCTGGAGATTTGGGACCCATGGGATGGGTACCACGCCGTATTACTTTACAGGGTCTGCGTTAGCTCACCCAACCTCACCAAACCTCTCAGCCCCAAGAGTGTCCTCCCTTATGTCTCAATCAGCTGTGGGTCTAGATATGGTCAATCCAGGTGGCATCGCAGCCCCTGAACGAATTTTGTAAGAATTTCTCTCTCTTTCACTGTCTTTGTTTCACGGGTTTTTAAAAGTAATTGATTTTTATAATAGGGTTTAGCTGCTTTGCACTGCTGTGTTTATGCCGCTTTACACCCACTTGACTCACTTACAGAGAGATATCAATACATAGGTTTTAAGATTCTTACTAGTCAGATATATTCTTGGGCGGTGAATAGGGGGCGTTGAGTCCAGTTCACTGAGCAAGGAGTATGTCTGGTCTATTACATATTGGGTTTATGGAACGGTATCTGAGCTAATTTGAAACCCTTGTTTTATGCATCACCCCACCTCACCTTTCCCGTTAAGCAGCCATAGTGTGTTTTCTAAACGTGCGACTCTGTTCTGTTTTGTAATTCAGTTCAAAGGTAGCGGTTTTTACATTCTCTCTGTAAGTGATATCTTATGATAAGTGTCTTTTTCTGTGTGACTTATTTCACTTAGAATCGTCGTACCTAAATCCACTCATCATGCTGCTCCTAGCCTTATGACGTTGATTTCATGGCTGAGTGATATTCCATTGTACATAAGGACCACAACTTCTTTATCCATTCTTCTCTTTCCTGGGATGTTTAAGGTGTAACGAAGTGGAGGTTCTTGTCAACAGAGCAGCCCTAAACTTTGGGGTGCCTGTGTCTTGCTGATTTTTAGTTTTCCCAATTTATACGCCCATGAGTGGAAGTGCCCTATGCTCTCTAAGCTGAGTTTTTTAGATGTTTCAGGACACACCGTACACTTCTCCAGAGTGGCTGTTGGCAATTTACAGCCCGCCCATCAGCGTAGCAAGGCTCCCATTTCTCCATGGCCTGTCCTGCATTTCTGGTTTTGACACTTTATTCAGCATGGCCCTTTTGACCGATGGGAAGCGAGACTTCTTTGTAGCGCTGATTTGCCTTTCCAGGTTGCTTGGTTGGCCAAAAAGGGCGTATGCGTTTTTTCCTGAATATATTCAGGAAAAAACGCATACGCCCTTTTTGGCCAAGGGCTTCATTGTCGAGGTTTTGCCGCTTTTCCTGTGCTTTAAAGGCGATTCGAATCTACCTCCTGAAATCTGTTTCCTGCAATTCTGCCTTGCTTTCAAATCCTCTTCGTTGCCTTCCCTCCATATATTTGTGGACGAGAGTTATCATTTCTAACTCTGCAGGTTTGTGAATTGCAGTGCCCCTGAGCTCCATTTTTCAACTCGCTTTCTTGGGAGCTGGCCGCAAAAGCGCAGGATTGCTTCAGGCCCTATTCTGGCTCCGGGCGGCAGGCTGAGCCTGTGGTTAATTCTGCTTCCTGATGGGAAAATAGAGTGACCTGTGCCTGTCCCAACACCTAGAGCTAGTCTCTCATTGGTTCCCCCTCTTCCCGTTCATCCTCAGGACAAATTGCAACGTGTTCGGAACAGGAGGTTAAAGGTGCTGATTCTCCAAGGAGGGAGATTGCTAGTAAAGCGGCTGGAATGGCGAACCGGAGCACAAGGAGATGAGAAATGAGGTGCGTTTTAGAAACCTTTCCCGGTCACACGGTGTACCATCTTCTGGGTTTCTCGTGCATGTTTTCGACGTAGGACGATGTCCTTGAACCTGGAGATTTGGGACCCATGGGATGGGTACCACGCCGTATTACTTTACAGGGTCTGCGTTAGCTCACCCAACCTCACCAAACCTCTCAGCCCCAAGAGTGTCCTCCCTTATGTCTCAATCAGCTGTGGGTCTAGATATGGTCAATCCAGGTGGCATCGCAGCCCCTGAACGAATTTTGTAAGAATTTCTCTCTCTTTCACTGTCTTTGTTTCACGGGTTTTTAAAAGTAATTGATTTTTATAATAGGGTTTTGCTGCTTTGCACTGCTGTGTTTATGCCGCTTTACACCCACTTGACTCACTTACAGAGAGATATCAATACATAGGTTTTAAGATTCTTACTAGTCAGATATATTCTTGGGCGGTGAATAGGGGGCGTTGAGTCCAGTTCACTGAGCAAGGAGTAGGTCTGGTCTATTACATATTGGGTTTATGGAACGGTGTCTGAGCTAATTTGAAACCCTTGTTTTATGCATCACCCCACCTCACCTTTCCCGTTAAGCAGCCATAGTGTGTTTTCTAAACGTGCGACTCTGTTCTGTTTTGTAATTCAGTTCAAGGGTAGCGGTTTTTACATTCCCTCTGTAAGTGATATCTTATGATAAGTGTCTTTTTCTGTGTGACTTATTTCACTTAGAATCGTCGTACCTAAATCCACTCATCATGCTGCTCCTAGCCTTATGACGTTGATTTCATGGCTGAGTGATATTCCATTGTACATAAGGACCACAACTTCTTTATCCATTCTTCTCTTTCCTGGGATGTTTAAGGTGTAACGAAGTGGAGGTTCTTGTCAACAGAGCAGCCCTAAACTTTGGGGTGCCTGTGTCTTGCTGATTTTTAGTTTTCCCAATTTATACGCCCATGAGTGGAAGTGCCCTATGCTCTCTAAGCTGAGTTTTTTAGATGTTTCAGGACACACCGTACACTTCTCCAGAGTGGCTGTTGGCAATTTACAGCCCGCCCATCAGCGTAGCAAGGCTCCCATTTCTCCATGGCCTGTCCTGCATTTCTGGTTTTGACACTTTATTCAGCATGGCCCTTTTGACCGATGGGAAGCGAGACTTCTTTGTAGCGCTGATTTGCCTTTCCAGGTTGCTTGGTTGGCCAAAAAGGGCGTATGCGTTTTTTCCTGAATATATTCAGGAAAAAACGCATACGCCCTTTTTGGCCAAGGGCATCATTGTCGAGGTTTTGCCGCTTTTCCTGTGCTTTAAAGGCGATTCGAATCTACCTCCTGAAATCGGTTTCCTGCAATTCTGCCTTGCTTTCAAATCCTCTTCGTTGCCTTCCCTCCATATATTTGTGGACGAGAGTTATCATTTCTAACTCTGCAGGTTTGTGAATTGCAGTGCCCCTGAGCTCCATTTTTCAACTCGCTTTCTTGGGAGCTGGCCGCAAAAGCGCAGGATTGCTTCAGGCCCTATTCTGGCTCCGGGCGGCAGGCTGAGCCTGTGGTTAATTCTGCTTCCTGATGGGAAAATAGAGTGACCTCTGCCTGTCCCAACACCTAGAGCTAGTCTCTCATTGGTTCCCCCTCTTCCCGTTCATCCTCAGGACAAATTGCAACGTGTTCGGAACAGGAGGTTAAAGGTGCTGATTCTCCAAGGAGGGAGATTGCTAGTAAAGCGGCTGGAATGGCGAACCGGAGCACAAGGAGATGAGAAATGAGGTGCGTTTTAGAAACCTTTCCCGGTCACACGGTGTACCATCTTCTGGGTTTCTCGTGCATGTTTTCGACGTAGGACGATGCCCTTGAACCTGGAGATTTGGGACCCATGGGATGGGTACCACGCCGTATTACTTTAAAGGGTCTGCGTTAGCTCACCCAACCTCACCAAACCTCTCAGCCCCAAGAGTGTCCTCCCTTATGTCTCAATCAGCTGTGGGTCTAGATATGGTCAATCCAGGTGGCATCGCAGCCCCTGAACGAATTTTGTAAGAATTTCTCTCTCTTTCACTGTCTTTGTTTCACGGTTTTTTAAAAGTAATTGATTTTTATAATAGGGTTTAGCTGCTTTGCACTGCTGTGTTTATGCCGCTTTACACCCACTTGACTCACTTACAGAGAGATATCAATACATAGGTTTTAAGATTCTTACTAGTCAGATATATTCTTGGGCGGTGAATAGGGGTTGTTGAGTCCAGTTCACTGAGCAAGGAGTAGGTCTTGTCTATTACATATTGGGTTTATGGAACGGTATCTGAGCTAATTTGAAACCCTTGTTTTATGCATCACCCCACCTCACCTTTCCCGTTAAGCAGCCATAGTGTGTTTTCTAAACGTGCGACTCTGTTCTGTTTTGTAATTCAGTTCAAGGGTAGCGGTTTTTACATTCCCTCTGTAAGTGATATCTTATGATAAGTGTCTTTTTCTGTGTGACTTATTTCACTTAGAATCGTCGTAACTAAATCCACTCATCATGCTGCTCCTAGCCTTATGACGTTGATTTCATGGCTGAGTGATATTCCATTGTACATAAGGACCACAACTTCTTTATCCATTCTTCTCTTTCCTGGGATGTTTAAGGTGTAACGAAGTGGAGGTTCTTGTCAACAGAGCAGCCCTAAACTTTGGGGTGCCTGTGTCTTGCTGATTTTTAGTTTTCGCAATTTATACGCCCATGAGTGGAAGTGCCCTATGCTCTCTAAGCTGAGTTTTTTAGATGTTTCAGGACACACCGTACACTTCTCCAGAGTGGCTGTTGGCAATTTACAGCCCGCCCATCAGCGTAGCAAGGCTCCCATTTCTCCATGGCCTGTCCTGCATTTCTGGTTTTGACACTTTATTCAGCATGGCCCTTTTGACCGATGGGAAGCGAGACTTCTTTGTAGCGCTGATTTGCCTTTCCAGGTTGCTTGGTTGGCCAAAAAGGGCGTATGCGTTTTTTCCTGAATATATTCAGGAAAAAACGCATACGCCCTTTTTGGCCAAGGGCATCATTGTCGAGGTTTTGCCGCTTTTCCTGTGCTTTAAAGGCGATTCGAATCTACCTCCTGAAATCGGTTTCCTGCAATTCTGCCTTGCTTTCAAATCCGCTTCGTAGCCTTCCCTCCATATATTTGTGGACGAGAGTTATCATTTCTAACTCTGCAGGTTTGTGAATTGCAGTGCCCCTGAGCTCCATTTTTCAATTCGCTTTCTCGGGAGCTGGCCGCAAAAGCGCAGGATTGCTTCAGGCCCTATTCTGGCTCCGGGCGGCAGGCTGAGCCTGTGGTTAATTCTGCTACCTGATGGGAAAATAGAGTGACCTGTGCCTGTCCCAACACCTAGAGCTAGTCTGTCAATGGTTCCCCCTCTTCCCGTTCATCCTCAGGACAAATTGCAACGTGTACGGAACAGGAGGTTAAAGGTGCTGATTCTCCAAGGAGGGAGATTGCTAGTAAAGCGGCTGGAATGGCGAACCGGAGCACAAGGAGATGAGAAATGAGGTACGTTTTAGAAACCTTTCCCGGTCACACGGTGTGCCATCTTCTGGGTTTCTCGTGCATGTTTTCGACGTAGGACGATGCCCTTGAACCTGGAGATTTGGGACCCATGGGATGGGTACCACGCCGTATTACTTTACAGGGTCTGCGTTAGCTCACCCAACCTCACCAAACCTCTCAGCCCCAAGAGTGTCCTCCCTTATGTCTCAATCAGCTGTGGGTCTAGATATGGTCAATCCAGGTGGCATCGCAGCCCCTGAACGAATTTTGTAAGAATTTCTCTCTCTTTCACTGTCTTTGTTTCACGGGTTTTTAAAAGTAATTGATTTTTATAACAGGGTTTAGCTGCTTTGCACTGCTGTGTTTATGCCGCTTTACACCCACTTGACTCACTTACAGAGAGATATCAATACATAGGTTTTAAGATTCTTACTAGTCAGATATATTCCTGGGCGGAGAATAGGGGTTGTTGAGTCCAGTTCACTGAGCAAGGAGTAGGTCTTGTCTATTACATATTGGGTTTATGGAACGGTATCTGAGCTAATTTGAAACCCTTGTTTTATGCATCACCCCACCTCACCTTTCCCGTTAAGCAGCCATAGTGTGTTTTCTAAACGTGCGACTCTGTTCTGTTTTGTAATTCAGTTCAAGGGTAGCGGTTTTTACATTCTCTCTGTAAGTGATATCTTATGATAAGTGTCTTTTTCTGTGTGACTTATTTCACTTAGAATCGTCGTACCTAAATCCACTCATCATGCTGCTCCTAGCCTTATGACGTTGATTTCATGGCTGAGTGATATTCCATTGTACATAAGGACCACAACTTCTTTATCCATTCTTCTCTTTCCTGGGATGTTTAAGGTGTAACGAAGTGGAGGTTCTTGTCAACAGAGCAGCCCTAAACTTTGGGGTGCCTGTGTCTTGCTGATTTTTAGTTTTCCCAATTTATACGCCCATGAGTGGAAGTGCCCTATGCTCTCTAAGCTGAGTTTTTTAGATGTTTCAGGACACACCGTACACTTCTCCAGAGTGGCTGTTGGCAATTTACAGCCCGCCCATCAGCGTAGCAAGGCTCCCATTTCTCCATGGCCTGTCCTGCATTTCTGGTTTTGACACTTTATTCAGCATGGCCCTTTTGACCGATGGGAAGCGAGACTTCTTTGTAGCGCTGATTTGCCTTTCCAGGTTGCTTGGTTGGCCAAAAAGGGCGTATGCGTTTTTTCCTGAATATATTCAGGAAAAAACGCATACGCCCTTTTTGGCCAAGGGCATCATTGTGGAGGTTTTGCCGCTTTTCCTGTGCTTTAAAGGCGATTCGAATCTACCTCCTGAAATCGGTTTCCTGCAATTCTGCCTTGCTTTCAAATCCTCTTCGTTGCCTTCCCTCCATATATTTGTGGACGAGAGTTATCATTTCTAACTCTGCAGGTTTGTGAATTGCAGTGCCCCTGAGCTCCATTTTTCAACTCGCTTTCTTGGGAGCTGGCCGCAAAAGCGCAGGATTGCTTCAGGCCCTATTCTGGCTCCGGGCGGCAGGCTGAGCCTGTGGTTAATTCTGCTTCCTGATGGGAAAATAGAGTGACCTGTGCCTGTCCCAACACCTAGAGCTAGTCTCTCATTGGTTCCCCCTCTTCCCGTTCATCCTCAGGACAAATTGCAACGTGTTCGGAACAGGAGGTTAAAGGTGCTGATTCTCCAAGGAGGGAGATTGCTAGTAAAGCGGCTGGAATGGCGAACCGGAGCACAAGGAGATGAGAAATGAGGTGCGTTTTAGAAACCTTTCCCGGTCACACGGTGTACCATCTTCTGGGTTTCTCGTGCATGTTTTCGACGTAGGACGATGCCCTTGAACCTGGAGATTTGGGACCCATGGGATGGGTACCACGCCGTATTACTTTACAGGGTCTGCGTTAGCTCACCCAACCTCACCAAACCTCTCAGCCCCAAGAGTGTCCTCCCTTATGTCTCAATCAGCTGTGGGTCTAGATATGGTCAATCCAGGTGGCATCGCAGCCCCTGAACGAATTTTGTAAGAATTTCTCTCTCTTTCACTGTCTTTGTTTCACGGGTTTTTAAAAGTAATTGATTTTTATAACAGGGTTTAGCTGCTTTGCACTGCTGTGTTTATGCCGCTTTACACCCACTTGACTCACTTACAGAGAGATATCAATACATAGGTTTTAAGATTCTTACTAGTCAGATATATTCCTGGGCGGAGAATAGGGGTTGTTGAGTCCAGTTCACTGAGCAAGGAGTAGGTCTTGTCTATTACATATTGGGTTTATGGAACGGTATCTGAGCTAATTTGAAACCCTTGTTTTATGCATCACCCCACCTCACCTTTCCCGTTAAGCAGCCATAGTGTGTTTTCTAAACGTGCGACTCTGTTCTGTTTTGTAATTCAGTTCAAGGGTAGCGGTTTTTACATTCTCTCTGTAAGTGATATCTTATGATAAGTGTCTTTTTCTGTGTGACTTATTTCACTTAGAATCGTCGTACCTAAATCCACTCATCATGCTGCTCCTAGCCTTATGACGTTGATTTCATGGCTGAGTGATATTCCATTGTACATAAGGACCACAACTTCTTTATCCATTCTTCTCTTTCCTGGGATGTTTAAGGTGTAACGAAGTGGAGGTTCTTGTCAACAGAGCAGCCCTAAACTTTGGGGTGCCTGTGTCTTGCTGATTTTTAGTTTTCCCAATTTATACGCCCATGAGTGGAAGTGCCCTATGCTCTCTAAGCTGAGTTTTTTAGATGTTTCAGGACACACCGTACACTTCTCCAGAGTGGCTGTTGGCAATTTACAGCCCGCCCATCAGCGTAGCAAGGCTCCCATTTCTCCATGGCCTGTCCTGCATTTCTGGTTTTGACACTTTATTCAGCATGGCCCTTTTGACCGATGGGAAGCGAGACTTCTTTGTAGCGCTGATTTGCCTTTCCAGGTTGCTTGGTTGGCCAAAAAGGGCGTATGCGTTTTTTCCTGAATATATTCAGGGAAAAACGCATACGCCCTTTTTGGCCAAGGGCATCATTGTCGAGGTTTTGCCGCTTTTCCTGTGCTTTAAAGGCGATTCGAATCTACCTCCTGAAATCGGTTTCCTGCAATTCTGCCTTGCTTTCAAATCCTCTTCGTTGCCTTCCCTCCATATATTTGTGGACGAGAGTTATCATTTCTAACTCTGCAGGTTTGTGAATTGCAGTGCCCCTGAGCTCCATTTTTCAACTCGCTTTCTTGGGAGCTGGCCGCAAAAGCGCAGGATTGCTTCAGGCCCTATTCTGGCTCCGGGCGGCAGGCTGAGCCTGTGGTTAATTCTGCTTCCTGATGGGAAAATAGAGTGACCTGTGCCTGTCCCAACACCTAGAGCTAGTCTCTCATTGGTTCCCCCTCTTCCCGTTCATCCTCAGGACAAATTGCAACGTGTTCGGAACAGGAGGTTAAAGGTGCTGATTCTCCAAGGAGGGAGATTGCTAGTAAAGCGGCTGGAATGGCGAACCGGAGCACAAGGAGATGAGAAATGAGGTGCGTTTTAGAAACCTTTCCCGGTCACACGGTGTACCATCTTCTGGGTTTCTCGTGCATGTTTTCGACGTAGGACGATGCCCTTGAACCTGGAGATTTGGGACCCATGGGATGGGTACCACGCCGTATTACTTTACAGGGTCTGCGTTAGCTCACCCAACCTCACCAAACCTCTCAGCCCCAAGAGTGTCCTCCCTTATGTCTCAATCAGCTGTGGGTCTAGATATGGTCAATCCAGGTGGCATCGCAGCCCCTGAACGAATTTTGTAAGAATTTCTCTCTCTTTCACTGTCTTTGTTTCACGGGTTTTTAAAAGTAATTGATTTTTATAACAGGGTTTAGCTGCTTTGCACTGCTGTGTTTATGCCGCTTTACACCCACTTGACTCACTTACAGAGAGATATCAATACATAGGTTTTAAGATTCTTACTAGTCAGATATATTCCTGGGCGGAGAATAGGGGTTGTTGAGTCCAGTTCACTGAGCAAGGAGTAGGTCTTGTCTATTACATATTGGGTTTATGGAACGGTATCTGAGCTAATTTGAAACCCTTGTTTTATGCATCACCCCACCTCACCTTTCCCGTTAAGCAGCCATAGTGTGTTTTCTAAACGTGCGACTCTGTTCTGTTTTGTAATTCAGTTCAAGGGTAGCGGTTTTTACATTCTCTCTGTAAGTGATATCTTATGATAAGTGTCTTTTTCTGTGTGACTTATTTCACTTAGAATCGTCGTACCTAAATCCACTCATCATGCTGCTCCTAGCCTTATGACGTTGATTTCATGGCTGAGTGATATTCCATTGTACATAAGGACCACAACTTCTTTATCCATTCTTCTCTTTCCTGGGATGTTTAAGGTGTAACGAAGTGGAGGTTCTTGTCAACAGAGCAGCCCTAAACTTTGGGGTGCCTGTGTCTTGCTGATTTTTAGTTTTCCCAATTTATACGCCCATGAGTGGAAGTGCCCTATGCTCTCTAAGCTGAGTTTTTTAGATGTTTCAGGACACACCGTACACTTCTCCAGAGTGGCTGTTGGCAATTTACAGCCCGCCCATCAGCGTAGCAAGGCTCCCATTTCTCCATGGCCTGTCCTGCATTTCTGGTTTTGACACTTTATTCAGCATGGCCCTTTTGACCGATGGGAAGCGAGACTTCTTTGTAGCGCTGATTTGCCTTTCCAGGTTGCTTGGTTGGCCAAAAAGGGCGTATGCGTTTTTTCCTGAATATATTCAGGAAAAAACGCATACGCCCTTTTTGGCCAAGGGCATCATTGTCGAGGTTTTGCCGCTTTTCCTGTGCTTTAAAGGCGATTCGAATCTACCTCCTGAAATCGGTTTCCTGCAATTCTGCCTTGCTTTCAAATCCTCTTCGTTGCCTTCCCTCCATATATTTGTGGACGAGAGTTATCATTTCTAACTCTGCAGGTTTGTGAATTGCAGTGCCCCTGAGCTCCATTTTTCAACTCGCTTTCTTGGGAGCTGGCCGCAAAAGCGCAGGATTGCTTCAGGCCCTATTCTGGCTCCGGGCGGCAGGCTGAGCCTGTGGTTAATTCTGCTTCCTGATGGGAAAATAGAGTGACCTGTGCCTGTCCCAACACCTAGAGCTAGTCTCTCATTGGTTCCCCCTCTTCCCGTTCATCCTCAGGACAAATTGCAACGTGTTCGGAACAGGAGGTTAAAGGTGCTGATTCTCCAAGGAGGGAGATTGCTAGTAAAGCGGCTGGAATGGCGAACCGGAGCACAAGGAGATGAGAAATGAGGTGCGTTTTAGAAACCTTTCCCGGTCACACGGTGTACCATCTTCTGGGTTTCTCGTGCATGTTTTCGACGTAGGACGATGCCCTTGAACCTGGAGATTTGGGACCCATGGGATGGGTACCACGCCGTATTACTTTACAGGGTCTGCGTTAGCTCACCCAACCTCACCAAACCTCTCAGCCCCAAGAGTGTCCTCCCTTATGTCTCAATCAGCTGTGGGTCTAGATATGGTCAATCCAGGTGGCATCGCAGCCCCTGAACGAATTTTGTAAGAATTTCTCTCTCTTTCACTGTCTTTGTTTCACGGGTTTTTAAAAGTAATTGATTTTTATAATAGGGTTTAGCTGCTTTGCACTGCTGTGTTTATGCCGCTTTACACCCACTTGACTCACTTACAGAGAGATATCAATACATAGGTTTTAAGATTCTTACTAGTCAGATATATTCTTGGGCGGTGAATAGGGGGCGTTGAGTCCAGTTCACTGAGCAAGGAGTAGGTCTTGTCTATTACATATTGGGTTTATGGAACGGTATCTGAGCTAATTTGAAACCCTTGTTTTATGCATCACCCCACCTCACCTTTCCCGTTAAGCAGCCATAGTGTGTTTTCTAAACGTGCGACTCTGTTCTGTTTTGTAATTCAGTTCAAGGGTAGCGGTTTTTACATTCTCTCTGTAAGTGATATCTTATGATAAGTGTCTTTTTCTGTGTGACTTATTTCACTTAGAATCGTCGTACCTAAATCCACTCATCATGCTGCTCCTAGCCTTATGACGTTGATTTCATGGCTGAGTGATATTCCATTGTACATAAGGACCACAACTTCTTTATCCATTCTTCTCTTTCCTGGGATGTTTAAGGTGTAACGAAGTGGAGGTTCTTGTCAACAGAGCAGCCCTAAACTTTGGGGTGCCTGTGTCTTGCTGATTTTTAGTTTTCCCAATTTATACGCCCATGAGTGGAAGTGCCCTATGCTCTCTAAGCTGAGTTTTTTAGATGTTTCAGGACACACCGTACACTTCTCCAGAGTGGCTGTTGGCAATTTACAGCCCGCCCATCAGCGTAGCAAGGCTCCCATTTCTCCATGGCCTGTCCTGCATTTCTGGTTTTGACACTTTATTCAGCATGGCCCTTTTGACCGATGGGAAGCGAGACTTCTTTGTAGCGCTGATTTGCCTTTCCAGGTTGCTTGGTTGGCCAAAAAGGGCGTATGCGTTTTTTCCTGAATATATTCAGGAAAAAACGCATACGCCCTTTTTGGCCAAGGGCATCATTGTCGAGGTTTTGCCGCTTTTCCTGTGCTTTAAAGGCGATTCGAATCTACCTCCTGAAATCGGTTTCCTGCAATTCTGCCTTGCTTTCAAATCCTCTTCGTTGCCTTCCCTCCATATATTTGTGGACAAGAGTTATCATTTCTAACTCTGCAGGTTTGTGAATTGCAGTGCCCCTGAGCTCCATTTTTCAACTCGCTTTCTTGGGAGCTGGCCGCAAAAGCGCAGGATTGCTTCAGGCCCTATTCTGGCTCCGGGCGGCAGGCTGAGCCTGTGGTTAATTCTGCTTCCTGATGGGAAAATAGAGTGACCTCTGCCTGTCCCAACACCTAGAGCTAGTCTCTCATTGGTTCCCCCTCTTCCCGTTCATCCTCAGGACAAATTGCAACGTGTTCGGAACAGGAGGTTAAAGGTGCTGATTCTCCAAGGAGGGAGATTGCTAGTAAAGCGGCTGGAATGGCGAACCGGAGCACAAGGAGATGAGAAATGAGGTACGTTTTAGAAACCTTTCCCGGTCACACGGTGTGCCATCTTCTGGGTTTCTCGTGCATGTTTTCGACGTAGGACGATGCCCTTGAACCTGGAGATTTGGGACCCATGGGATGGGTACCACGCCGTATTACTTTACAGGGTCTGCGTTAGCTCACCCAACCTCACCAAACCTCTCAGCCCCAAGAGTGTCCTCCCTTATGTCTCAATCAGCTGTGGGTCTAGATATGGTCAATCCAGGTGGCATCGCAGCCCCTGAACGAATTTTGTAAGAATTTCTCTCTCTTTCACTGTCTTTGTTTCACGGGTTTTTAAAAGTAATTGATTTTTATAACAGGGTTTAGCTGCTTTGCACTGCTGTGTTTATGCCGCTTTACACCCACTTGACTCACTTACAGAGAGATATCAATACATAGGTTTTAAGATTCTTACTAGTCAGATATATTCCTGGGCGGAGAATAGGGGTTGTTGAGTCCAGTTCACTGAGCAAGGAGTAGGTCTTGTCTATTACATATTGGGTTTATGGAACGGTATCTGAGCTAATTTGAAACCCTTGTTTTATGCATCACCCCACCTCACCTTTCCCGTTAAGCAGCCATAGTGTGTTTTCTAAACGTGCGACTCTGTTCTGTTTTGTAATTCAGTTCAAGGGTAGCGGTTTTTACATTCTCTCTGTAAGTGATATCTTATGATAAGTGTCTTTTTCTGTGTGACTTATTTCACTTAGAATCGTCGTACCTAAATCCACTCATCATGCTGCTCCTAGCCTTATGACGTTGATTTCATGGCTGAGTGATATTCCATTGTACATAAGGACCACAACTTCTTTATCCATTCTTCTCTTTCCTGGGATGTTTAAGGTGTAACGAAGTGGAGGTTCTTGTCAACAGAGCAGCCCTAAACTTTGGGGTGCCTGTGTCTTGCTGATTTTTAGTTTTCCCAATTTATACGCCCATGAGTGGAAGTGCCCTATGCTCTCTAAGCTGAGTTTTTTAGATGTTTCAGGACACACCGTACACTTCTCCAGAGTGGCTGTTGGCAATTTACAGCCCGCCCATCAGCGTAGCAAGGCTCCCATTTCTCCATGGCCTGTCCTGCATTTCTGGTTTTGACACTTTATTCAGCATGGCCCTTTTGACCGATGGGAAGCGAGACTTCTTTGTAGCGCTGATTTGCCTTTCCAGGTTGCTTGGTTGGCCAAAAAGGGCGTATGCGTTTTTTCCTGAATATATTCAGGAAAAAACGCATACGCCCTTTTTGGCCAAGGGCATCATTGTCGAGGTTTTGCCGCTTTTCCTGTGCTTTAAAGGCGATTCGAATCTACCTCCTGAAATCGGTTTCCTGCAATTCTGCCTTGCTTTCAAATCCTCTTCGTTGCCTTCCCTCCATATATTTGTGGACGAGAGTTATCATTTCTAACTCTGCAGGTTTGTGAATTGCAGTGCCCCTGAGCTCCATTTTTCAACTCGCTTTCTTGGGAGCTGGCCGCAAAAGCGCAGGATTGCTTCAGGCCCTATTTTGGCTCCGGGCGGCAGGCTGAGCCTGTGGTTAATTCTGCTTCCTGATGGGAAAATAGAGTGACCTGTGCCTGTCCCAACACCTAGAGCTAGTCTCTCATTGGTTCCCCCTCTTCCCGTTCATCCTCAGGACAAATTGCAACGTGTTCGGAACAGGAGGTTAAAGGTGCTGATTCTCCAAGGAGGGAGATTGCTAGTAAAGCGGCTGGAATGGCGAACCGGAGCACAAGGAGATGAGAAATGAGGTGCGTTTTAGAAACCTTTCCCGGTCACACGGTGTACCATCTTCTGGGTTTCTCGTGCATGTTTTCGACGTAGGACGATGCCCTTGAACCTGGAGATTTGGGACCCATGGGATGGGTACCACGCCATATTACTTTACAGGGTCTGCGTTAGCTCACCCAACCTCACCAAACCTCTCAGCCCCAAGAGTGTCCTCCCTTATGTCTCAATCAGCTGTGGGTCTAGATATGGTCAATCCAGGTGGCATCGCAGCCCCTGAACGAATTTTGTAAGAATTTCTCTCTCTTTCACTGTCTTTGTTTCACGGGTTTTTAAAAGTAATTGATTTTTATAACAGGGTTTAGCTGCTTTGCACTGCTGTGTTTATGCCGCTTTACACCCACTTGACTCACTTACAGAGAGATATCAATACATAGGTTTTAAGATTCTTACTAGTCAGATATATTCCTGGGCGGAGAATAGGGGTTGTTGAGTCCAGTTCACTGAGCAAGGAGTAGGTCTTGTCTATTACATATTGGGTTTATGGAACGGTATCTGAGCTAATTTGAAACCCTTGTTTTATGCATCACCCCACCTCACCTTTCCCGTTAAGCAGCCATAGTGTGTTTTCTAAACGTGCGACTCTGTTCTGTTTTGTAATTCAGTTCAAGGGTAGCGGTTTTTACATTCTCTCTGTAAGTGATATCTTATGATAAGTGTCTTTTTCTGTGTGACTTATTTCACTTAGAATCGTCGTACCTAAATCCACTCATCATGCTGCTCCTAGCCTTATGACGTTGATTTCATGGCTGAGTGATATTCCATTGTACATAAGGACCACAACTTCTTTATCCATTCTTCTCTTTCCTGGGATGTTTAAGGTGTAACGAAGTGGAGGTTCTTGTCAACAGAGCAGCCCTAAACTTTGGGGTGCCTGTGTCTTGCTGATTTTTAGTTTTCCCAATTTATACGCCCATGAGTGGAAGTGCCCTATGCTCTCTAAGCTGAGTTTTTTAGATGTTTCAGGACACACCGTACACTTCTCCAGAGTGGCTGTTGGCAATTTACAGCCCGCCCATCAGCGTAGCAAGGCTCCCATTTCTCCATGGCCTGTCCTGCATTTCTGGTTTTGACACTTTATTCAGCATGGCCCTTTTGACCGATGGGAAGCGAGACTTCTTTGTAGCGCTGATTTGCCTTTCCAGGTTGCTTGGTTGGCCAAAAAGGGCGTATGCGTTTTTTCCTGAATATATTCAGGAAAAAACGCATACGCCCTTTTTGGCCAAGGGCATCATTGTCGAGGTTTTGCCGCTTTTCCTGTGCTTTAAAGGCGATTCGAATCTACCTCCTGAAATCGGTTTCCTGCAATTCTGCCTTGCTTTCAAATCCTCTTCGTTGCCTTCCCTCCATATATTTGTGGACGAGAGTTATCATTTCTAACTCTGCAGGTTTGTGAATTGCAGTGCCCCTGAGCTCCATTTTTCAACTCGCTTTCTTGGGAGCTGGCCGCAAAAGCGCAGGATTGCTTCAGGCCCTATTCTGGCTCCGGGCGGCAGGCTGAGCCTGTGGTTAATTCTGCTTCCTGATGGGAAAATAGAGTGACCTGTGCCTGTCCCAACACCTAGAGCTAGTCTCTCATTGGTTCCCCCTCTTCCCGTTCATCCTCAGGACAAATTGCAACGTGTTCGGAACAGGAGGTTAAAGGTGCTGATTCTCCAAGGAGGGAGATTGCTAGTAAAGCGGCTGGAATGGCGAACCGGAGCACAAGGAGATGAGAAATGAGGTGCGTTTTAGAAACCTTTCCCGGTCACACGGTGTACCATCTTCTGGGTTTCTCGTGCATGTTTTCGACGTAGGACGATGCCCTTGAACCTGGAGATTTGGGACCCATGGGATGGGTACCACGCCGTATTACTTTACAGGGTCTGCGTTAGCTCACCCAACCTCACCAAACCTCTCAGCCCCAAGAGTGTCCTCCCTTATGTCTCAATCAGCTGTGGGTCTAGATATGGTCAATCCAGGTGGCATCGCAGCCCCTGAACGAATTTTGTAAGAATTTCTCTCTCTTTCACTGTCTTTGTTTCACGGGTTTTTAAAAGTAATTGATTTTTATAATAGGGTTTAGCTGCTTTGCACTGCTGTGTTTATGCCGCTTTACACCCACTTGACTCACTTACAGAGAGATATCAATACATAGGTTTTAAGATTCTTACTAGTCAGATATATTCTTGGGCGGTGAATAGGGGGCGTTGAGTCCAGTTCACTGAGCAAGGAGTAGGTCTGGTCTATTACATATTGGGTTTATGGAACGGTATCTGAGCTAATTTGAAACCCTTGTTTTATGCATCACCCCACCTCACCTTTCCCGTTAAGCAGCCATAGTGTGTTTTCTAAACGTGCGACTCTGTTCTGTTTTGTAATTCAGTTCAAAGGTAGCGGTTTTTACATTCTCTCTGTAAGTGATATCTTATGATAAGTGTCTTTTTCTGTGTGACTTATTTCACTTAGAATCGTCGTACCTAAATCCACTCATCATGCTGCTCCTAGCCTTATGACGTTGATTTCATGGCTGAGTGATATTCCATTGTACATAAGGACCACAACTTCTTTATCCATTCTTCTCTTTCCTGGGATGTTTAAGGTGTAACGAAGTGGAGGTTCTTGTCAACAGAGCAGCCCTAAACTTTGGGGTGCCTGTGTCTTGCTGATTTTTAGTTTTCCCAATTTATACGCCCATGAGTGGAAGTGCCCTATGCTCTCTAAGCTGAGTTTTTTAGATGTTTCAGGACACACCGTACACTTCTCCAGAGTGGCTGTTGGCAATTTACAGCCCGCCCATCAGCGTAGCAAGGCTCCCATTTCTCCATGGCCTGTCCTGCATTTCTGGTTTTGACACTTTATTCAGCATGGCCCTTTTGACCGATGGGAAGCGAGACTTCTTTGTAGCGCTGATTTGCCTTTCCAGGTTGCTTGGTTGGCCAAAAAGGGCGTATGCGTTTTTTCCTGAATATATTCAGGAAAAAACGCATACGCCCTTTTTGGCCAAGGGCATCATTGTCGAGGTTTTGCCGCTTTTCCTGTGCTTTAAAGGCGATTCGAATCTACCTCCTGAAATCGGTTTCCTGCAATTCTGCCTTGCTTTCAAATCCTCTTCGTTGCCTTCCCTCCATATATTTGTGGACGAGAGTTATCATTTCTAACTCTGCAGGTTTGTGAATTGCAGTGCCCCTGAGCTCCATTTTTCAACTCGCTTTCTTGGGAGCTGGCCGCAAAAGCGCAGGATTGCTTCAGGCCCTATCTGGCTCTGGGCGGCAGGCTGAGCCTGTGGTTAATTCTGCTTCCTGATGGGAAAATAGAGTGACCTGTGCCTGTCCCAACACCTAGAGCTAGTCTCTCATTGGTTCCCCCTCTTCCCGTTCATCCTCAGGACAAATTGCAACGTGTTCGGAACAGGAGGTTAAAGGTGCTGATTCTCCAAGGAGGGAGATTGCTAGTAAAGCGGCTGGAATGGCGAACCGGAGCACAAGGAGATGAGAAATGAGGTGCGTTTTAGAAACCTTTCCCGGTCACACGGTGTACCATCTTCTGGGTTTCTCGTGCATGTTTTCGACGTAGGACGATGCCCTTGAACCTGGAGATTTGGGACCCATGGGATGGGTACCACGCCGTATTACTTTACAGGGTCTGTGTTAGCTCACCCAACCTCACCAAACCTCTCAGCCCCAAGAGTGTCCTCCCTTATGTCTCAATCAGCTGTGGGTCTAGATATGGTCAATCCAGGTGGCATCGCAGCCCCTGAACGAATTTTGTAAGAATTTCTCTCTCTTTCACTGTCTTTGTTTCACGGGTTTTTAAAAGTAATTGATTTTTATAATAGGGTTTAGCTGCTTTGCACTGCTGTGTTTATGCCGCTTTACACCCACTTGACTCACTTACAGAGAGATATCAATACATAGGTTTTAAGATTTTTACTAGTCAGATATATTCTTGGGCAGTGAATAGGGGGCGTTGAGTCCAGTTCACTGAGCAAGGAGTAGGTCTGGTCTATTACATATTGGGTTTATGGAACGGTATCTGAGCTAATTTGAAACCCTTGTTTTATGCATCACCCCACCTCACCTTTCCCGTTAAGCAGCCATAGTGTGTTTTCTAAACGTGCGACTCTGTTCTGTTTTGTAATTCAGTTCAAGGGTAGCGGTTTTTACATTCCCTCTGTAAGTGATATCTTATGATAAGTGTCTTTTTCTGTGTGACTTATTTCACTTAGAATCGTCGTACCTAAATCCACTCATCATGCTGCTCCTAGCCTTATGACGTTGATTTCATGGCTGAGTGATATTCCATTGTACATAAGGACCACAACTTCTTTATCCATTCTTCTCTTTCCTGGGATGTTTAAGGTGTAACGAAGTGGAGGTTCTTGTCAACAGAGCAGCCCTAAACTTTGGGGTGCCTGTGTCTTGCTGATTTTTAGTTTTCCCAATTTATACGCCCATGAGTGGAAGTGCCCTATGCTCTCTAAGCTGAGTTTTTTAGATGTTTCAGGACACACCGTACACTTCTCCAGAGTGGCTGTTGGCAATTTACAGCCCGCCCATCAGCGTAGCAAGGCTCCCATTTCTCCATGGCCTGTCCTGCATTTCTGGTTTTGACACTTTATTCAGCATGGCCCTTTTGACCGATGGGAAGCGAGACTTCTTTGTAGCGCTGATTTGCCTTTCCAGGTTGCTTGGTTGGCCAAAAAGGGCGTATGCGTTTTTTCCTGAATATATTCAGGAAAAAACGCATACGCCCTTTTTGGCCAAGGGCATCATTGTCGAGGTTTTGCCGCTTTTCCTGTGCTTTAAAGGCGATTCGAATCTACCTCCTGAAATCGGTTTCCTGCAATTCTGCCTTGCTTTCAAATCCTCTTCGTTGCCTTCCCTCCATATATTTGTGGACGAGAGTTATCATTTCTAACTCTGCAGGTTTGTGAATTGCAGTGCCCCTGAGCTCCATTTTTCAACTCGCTTTCTTGGGAGCTGGCCGCAAAAGCGCAGGATTGCTTCAGGCCCTATTCTGGCTCCGGGCGGCAGGCTGAGCCTGTGGTTAATTCTGCTTCCTGATGGGAAAATAGAGTGACCTCTGCCTGTCCCAACACCTAGAGCTAGTCTCTCATTGGTTCCCCCTCTTCCCGTTCATCCTCAGGACAAATTGCAACGTGTTCGGGACAGGAGGTTAAAGGTGCTGATTCTCCAAGGAGGGAGATTGCTAGTAAAGCGGCTGGAATGGCGAACCGGAGCACAAGGAGATGAGAAATGAGGTGCGTTTTAGAAACCTTTCCCGGTCACACGGTGTACCATCTTCTGGGTTACTCGTGCATGTTTTCGACGTAGGACGATGCCCTTGAACCTGGAGATTTGGGACCCATGGGATGGGTACCACGCCGTATTACTTTACAGGGTCTGCGTTAGCTCACCCAACCTCACCAAACCTCTCAGCCCCAAGAGTGTCCTCCCTTATGTCTCAATCAGCTGTGGGTCTAGATATGGTCAATCCAGGTGGCATCGCAGCCCCTGAACGAATTTTGTAAGAATTTCTCTCTCTTTCACTGTCTTTGTTTCACGGGTTTTTAAAAGTAATTGATTTTTATAATAGGGTTTAGCTGCTTTGCACTGCTGTGTTTATGCCGCTTTACACCCACTTGACTCACTTACAGAGAGATATCAATACATAGGTTTTAAGATTCTTACTAGTCAGATATATTCTTGGGCGGTGAATAGGGGGCGTTGAGTCCAGTTCACTGAGCAAGGAGTAGGTCTGGTCTATTACATATTGGGTTTATGGAACGGTATCTGAGCTAATTTGAAACCCTTGTTTTATGCATCACCCCACCTCACCTTTCCCGTTAAGCAGCCATAGTGTGTTTTCTAAACGTGCGACTCTGTTCTGTTTTGTAATTCAGTTCAAGGGTAGCGGTTTTTACATTCCCTCTGTAAGTGATATCTTATGATAAGTGTCTTTTTCTGTGTGACTTATTTCACTTAGAATCGTCGTACCTAAATCCACTCATCATGCTGCTCCTAGCCTTATGACGTTGATTTCATGGCTGAGTGATATTCCATTGTACATAAGGACCACAACTTCTTTATCCATTCTTCTCTTTCCTGGGATGTTTAAGGTGTAACGAAGTGGAGGTTCTTGTCAACAGAGCAGCCCTAAACTTTGGGGTGCCTGTGTCTTGCTGATTTTTAGTTTTCCCAATTTATACGCCCATGAGTGGAAGTGCCCTATGCTCTCTAAGCTGAGTTTTTTAGATGTTTCAGGACACACCGTACACTTCTCCCGAGTGGCTGTTGGCAATTTACAGCCTGCCCATCAGCGTAGCAAGGCTCCCATTTCTCCATGGCCTGTCCTGCATTTCTGGTTTTGACACTTTATTCAGCATGGCCCTTTTGACCGATGGGAAGCGAGACTTCTTTGTAGCGCTGATTTGCCTTTCCAGGTTGCTTGGTTGGCCAAAAAGGGCGTATGCGTTTTTTCCTGAATATATTCAGGAAAAAACGCATACGCCCTTTTTGGCCAAGGGCATCATTGTCGAGGTTTTGCCGCTTTTCCTGTGCTTTAAAGGCGATTCGAATCTACCTCCTGAAATCGGTTTCCTGCAATTCTGCCTTGCTTTCAAATCCTCTTCGTTGCCTTCCCTCCATATATTTGTGGACGAGAGTTATCATTTCTAACTCTGCAGGTTTGTGAATTGCAGTGCCCCTGAGCTCCATTTTTCAACTCGCTTTCTTGGGAGCTGGCCGCAAAAGCGCAGGATTGCTTCAGGCCCTATTCTGGCTCCGGGCGGCAGGCTGAGCCTGTGGTTAATTCTGCTTCCTGATGGGAAAATAGAGTGACCTCTGCCTGTCCCAACACCTAGAGCTAGTCTCTCATTGGTTCCCCCTCTTCCCGTTCATCCTCAGGACAAATTGCAACGTGTTCGGAACAGGAGGTTAAAGGTGCTGATTCTCCAAGGAGGGAGATTGCTAGTAAAGCGGCTGGAATGGCGAACCGGAGCACAAGGAGATGAGAAATGAGGTGCGTTTTAGAAACCTTTCCCGGTCACACGGTGTACCATCTTCTGGGTTTCTCGTGCATGTTTTCGACGTAGGACGATGCCCTTGAACCTGGAGATTTGGGACCCATGGGATGGGTACCACGCCATATTACTTTACAGGGTCTGCGTTAGCTCACCCAACCTCACCAAACCTCTCAGCCCCAAGAGTGTCCTCCCTTATGTCTCAATCAGCTGTGGGTCTAGATATGGTCAATCCAGGTGGCATCGCAGCCCCTGAACGAATTTTGTAAGAATTTCTCTCTCTTTCACTGTCTTTGTTTCACGGGTTTTTAAAAGTAATTGATTTTTATAATAGGGTTTAGCTGCTTTGCACTGCTGTGTTTATGCCGCTTTACACCCACTTGACTCACTTACAGAGAGATATCAATACATAGGTTTTAAGATTCTTACTAGTCAGATATATTCTTGGGCGGTGAATAGGGGGCGTTGAGTCCAGTTCACTGAGCAAGGAGTATGTCTGGTCTATTACATATTGGGTTTATGGAACGGTATCTGAGCTAATTTGAAACCCTTGTTTTATGCATCACCCCACCTCACCTTTCCCGTTAAGCAGCCATAGTGTGTTTTCTAAACGTGCGACTCTGTTCTGTTTTGTAATTCAGTTCAAGGGTAGCGGTTTTTACATTCTCTCTGTAAGTGATATCTTATGATAAGTGTCTTTTTCTGTGTGACTTATTTCACTTAGAATCGTCGTACCTAAATCCACTCATCATGCTGCTCCTAGCCTTATGACGTTGATTTCATGGCTGAGTGATATTCCATTGTACATAAGGACCACAACTTCTTTATCCATTCTTCTCTTTCCTGGGATGTTTAAGGTGTAACGAAGTGGAGGTTCTTGTCAACAGAGCAGCCCTAAACTTTGGGGTGCCTGTGTCTTGCTGATTTTTAGTTTTCCCAATTTATACGCCCATGAGTGGAAGTGCCCTATGCTCTCTAAGCTGAGTTTTTTAGATGTTTCAGGACACACCGTACACTTCTCCAGAGTGGCTGTTGGCAATTTACAGCCCGCCCATCAGCGTAGCAAGGCTCCCATTTCTCCATGGCCTGTCCTGCATTTCTGGTTTTGACACTTTATTCAGCATGGCCCTTTTGACCGATGGGAAGCGAGACTTCTTTGTAGCGCTGATTTGCCTTTCCAGGTTGCTTGGTTGGCCAAAAAGGGCGTATGCGTTTTTTCCTGAATATATTCAGGAAAAAACGCATACGCCCTTTTTGGCCAAGGGCATCATTGTCGAGGTTTTGCCGCTTTTCCTGTGCTTTAAAGGTGATTCGAATCTACCTCCTGAAATCGGTTTCCTGCAATTCTGCCTTGCTTTCAAATCCTCTTCGTTGCCTTCCCTCCATATATTTGTGGACGAGAGTTATCATTTCTAACTCTGCAGGTTTGTGAATTGCAGTGCCCCTGAGCTCCATTTTTCAACTCGCTTTCTTGGGAGCTGGCCGCAAAAGCGCAGGATTGCTTCAGGCCCTATTCTGGCTCCGGGCGGCAGGCTGAGCCTGTGGTTAATTCTGCTTCCTGAGGGGAAAATAGAGTGACCTGTGCCTGTCCCAACACCTAGAGCTAGTCTCTCATTGGTTCCCCCTCTTCCCGTTCATCCTCAGGACAAATTGCAACGTGTTCGGAACAGGAGGTTAAAGGTGCTGATTCTCCAAGGAGGGAGATTGCTAGTAAAGCGGCTGGAATGGCGAACCGGAGCACAAGGAGATGAGAAATGAGGTGCGTTTTAGAAACCTTTCCCGGTCACACGGTGTACCATCTTCTGGGTTTCTCGTGCATGTTTTCGACGTAGGACGATGCCCTTGAACCTGGAGATTTGGGACCCATGGGATGGGTACCACGCCGTATTACTTTACAGGGTCTGCGTTAGCTCACCCAACCTCACCAAACCTCTCAGCCCCAAGAGTGTCCTCCCTTATGTCTCAATCAGCTGTGGGTCTAGATATGGTCAATCCAGGTGGCATCGCAGCCCCTGAACGAATTTTGTAAGAATTTCTCTCTCTTTCACTGTCTTTGTTTCACGGGTTTTTAAAAGTAATTGATTTTTATAATAGGGTTTAGCTGCTTTGCACTGCTGTGTTTATGCCGCTTTACACCCACTTGACTCACTTACAGAGAGATATCAATACATAGGTTTTAAGATTCTTACTATTCAGATATATTCTTGGGCGGTGAATAGGGGGCGTTGAGTCCAGTTCACTGAGCAAGGAGTAGGTCTGGTCTATTACATATTGGGTTTATGGAACGGTATCTGAGCTAATTTGAAACCCTTGTTTTATGCATCACCCCACCTCACCTTTCCCGTTAAGCAGCCATAGTGTGTTTTCTAAACGTGCGACTCTGTTCTGTTTTGTAATTCAGTTCAAGGGTAGCGGTTTTTACATTCCCTCTGTAAGTGATATCTTATGATAAGTGTCTTTTTCTGTGTGACTTATTTCACTTAGAATCGTCGTACCTAAATCCACTCATCATGCTGCTCCTAGCCTTATGACGTTGATTTCATGGCTGAGTGATATTCCATTGTACATAAGGACCACAACTTCTTTATCCATTCTTCTCTTTCCTGGGATGTTTAAGGTGTAACGAAGTGGAGGTTCTTGTCAACAGAGCAGCCCTAAACTTTGGGGTGCCTGTGTCTTGCTGATTTTTAGTTTTCCCAATTTATACGCCCATGAGTGGAAGTGCCCTATGCTCTCTAAGCTGAGTTTTTTAGATGTTTCAGGACACACCGTACACTTCTCCAGAGTGGCTGTTGGCAATTTACAGCCTGCCCATCAGCGTAGCAAGGCTCCCATTTCTCCATGGCCTGTCCTGCATTTCTGGTTTTGACACTTTATTCAGCATGGCCCTTTTGACCGATGGGAAGCGAGACTTCTTTGTAGCGCTGATTTGCCTTTCCAGGTTGCTTGGTTGGCCAAAAAGGGCGTATGCGTTTTTTCCTGAATATATTCAGGAAAAAACGCATACGCCCTTTTTGGCCAAGGGCATCATTGTCGAGGTTTTGCCGCTTTTCCTGTGCTTTAAAGGCGATTCGAATCTACCTCCTGAAATCGGTTTCCTGCAATTCTGCCTTGCTTTCAAATCCTCTTCGTTGCCTTCCCTCCATATATTTGTGGACGAGAGTTATCATTTCTAACTCTGCAGGTTTGTGAATTGCAGTGCCCCTGAGCTCCATTTTTCAACTCGCTTTCTTGGGAGCTGGCCGCAAAAGCGCAGGATTGCTTCAGGCCCTATTCTGGCTCCGGGCGGCAGGCTGAGCCTGTGGTTAATTCTGCTTCCTGATGGGAAAATAGAGTGACCTCTGCCTGTCCCAACACCTAGAGCTAGTCTCTCATTGGTTCCCCCTCTTCCCGTTCATCCTCAGGACAAATTGCAACGTGTTCGGAACAGGAGGTTAAAGGTGCTGATTCTCCAAGGAGGGAGATTGCTAGTAAAGCGGCTGGAATGGCGAACCGGAGCACAAGGAGATGAGAAATGAGGTGCGTTTTAGAAACCTTTCCCGGTCACACGGTGTACCATCTTCTGGGTTTCTCGTGCATGTTTTCGACGTAGGACGATGCCCTTGAACCTGGAGATTTGGGACCCATGGGATGGGTACCACGCCATATTACTTTACAGGGTCTGCGTTAGCTCACCCAACCTCACCAAACCTCTCAGCCCCAAGAGTGTCCTCCCTTATGTCTCAATCAGCTGTGGGTCTAGATATGGTCAATCCAGGTGGCATCGCAGCCCCTGAACGAATTTTGTAAGAATTTCTCTCTCTTTCACTGTCTTTGTTTCACGGGTTTTTAAAAGTAATTGATTTTTATAATAGGGTTTAGCTGCTTTGCACTGCTGTGTTTATGCCGCTTTACACCCACTTGACTCACTTACAGAGAGATATCAATACATAGGTTTTAAGATTCTTACTAGTCAGATATATTCTTGGGCGGTGAATAGGGGGCGTTGAGTCCAGTTCACTGAGCAAGGAGTAGGTCTGGTCTATTACATATTGGGTTTATGGAACGGTATCTGAGCTAATTTGAAACCCTTGTTTTATGCATCACCCCACCTCACCTTTCCCGTTAAGCAGCCATAGTGTGTTTTCTAAACGTGCGACTCTGTTCTGTTTTGTAATTCAGTTCAAAGGTAGCGGTTTTTACATTCTCTCTGTAAGTGATATCTTATGATAAGTGTCTTTTTCTGTGTGACTTATTTCACTTAGAATCGTCGTACCTAAATCCACTCATCATGCTGCTCCTAGCCTTATGACGTTGATTTCATGGCTGAGTGATATTCCATTGTACATAAGGACCACAACTTCTTTATCCATTCTTCTCTTTCCTGGGATGTTTAAGGTGTAACGAAGTGGAGGTTCTTGTCAACAGAGCAGCCCTAAACTTTGGGGTGCCTGTGTCTTGCTGATTTTTAGTTTTCCCAATTTATACGCCCATGAGTGGAAGTGCCCTATGCTCTCTAAGCTGAGTTTTTTAGATGTTTCAGGACACACCGTACACTTCTCCAGAGTGGCTGTTGGCAATTTACAGCCCGCCCATCAGCGTAGCAAGGCTCCCATTTCTCCATGGCCTGTCCTGCATTTCTGGTTTTGACACTTTATTCAGCATGGCCCTTTGGACCGATGGGAAGCGAGACTTCTTTGTAGCGCTGATTTGCCTTTCCAGGTTGCTTGGTTGGCCAAAAAGGGCGTATGCGTTTTTTCCTGAATATATTCAGGAAAAAACGCATACGCCCTTTTTGGCCAAAGGCATCATTGTCCAGGTTTTGCCGCTTTTCCTGTGCTTTAAAGGCGATTCGAATCTACCTCCTGAAATCGGTTTCCTGCAATTCTGCCTTGCTTTCAAATCCTCTTCGTTGCCTTCCCTCCATATATTTGTGGACGAGAGTTATCATTTCTAACTCTGCAGGTTTGTGAATTGCAGTGCCCCTGAGCTCCATTTTTCAACTCGCTTTCTTGGGAGCTGGCCGCAAAAGCGCAGGATTGCTTCAGGCCCTATTCTGGCTCCGGGCGGCAGGCTGAGCCTGTGGTTAATTCTGCTTCCTGAGGGGAAAATAGAGTGACCTGTGCCTGTCCCAACACCTAGAGCTAGTCTCTCATTGGTTCCCCCTCTTCCCGTTCATCCTCAGGACAAATTGCAACGTGTTCGGAACAGGAGGTTAAAGGTGCTGATTCTCCAAGGAGGGAGATTGCTAGTAAAGCGGCTGGAATGGCGAACCGGAGCACAAGGAGATGAGAAATGAGGTGCGTTTTAGAAACCTTTCCCGGTCACACGGTGTACCATCTTCTGGGTTTCTCGTGCATGTTTTCGACGTAGGACGATGCCCTTGAACCTGGAGATTTGGGACCCATGGGATGGGTACCACGCCGTATTACTTTACAGGGTCTGCGTTAGCTCACCCAACCTCACCAAACCTCTCAGCCCCAAGAGTGTCCTCCCTTATGTCTCAATCAGCTGTGGGTCTAGATATGGTCAATCCAGGTGGCATCGCAGCCCCTGAACGAATTTTGTAAGAATTTCTCTCTCTTTCACTGTCTTTGTTTCACGGGTTTTTAAAAGTAATTGATTTTTATAATAGGGTTTAGCTGCTTTGCACTGCTGTGTTTATGCCGCTTTACACCCACTTGACTCACTTACAGAGAGATATCAATACATAGGTTTTAAGATTCTTACTATTCAGATATATTCTTGGGCGGTGAATAGGGGGCGTTGAGTCCAGTTCACTGAGCAAGGAGTAGGTCTGGTCTATTACATATTGGGTTTATGGAACGGTATCTGAGCTAATTTGAAACCCTTGTTTTATGCATCACCCCACCTCACCTTTCCCGTTAAGCAGCCATAGTGTGTTTTCTAAACGTGCGACTCTGTTCTGTTTTGTAATTCAGTTCAAGGGTAGCGGTTTTTACATTCCCTCTGTAAGTGATATCTTATGATAAGTGTCTTTTTCTGTGTGACTTATTTCACTTAGAATCGTCGTACCTAAATCCACTCATCATGCTGCTCCTAGCCTTATGACGTTGATTTCATGGCTGAGTGATATTCCATTGTACATAAGGACCACAACTTCTTTATCCATTCTTCTCTTTCCTGGGATGTTTAAGGTGTAACGAAGTGGAGGTTCTTGTCAACAGAGCAGCCCTAAACTTTGGGGTGCCTGTGTCTTGCTGATTTTTAGTTTTCCCAATTTATACGCCCATGAGTGGAAGTGCCCTATGCTCTCTAAGCTGAGTTTTTTAGATGTTTCAGGACACACCGTACACTTCTCCAGAGTGGCTGTTGGCAATTTACAGCCTGCCCATCAGCGTAGCAAGGCTCCCATTTCTCCATGGCCTGTCCTGCATTTCTGGTTTTGACACTTTATTCAGCATGGCCCTTTTGACCGATGGGAAGCGAGACTTCTTTGTAGCGCTGATTTGCCTTTCCAGGTTGCTTGGTTGGCCAAAAAGGGCGTATGCGTTTTTTCCTGAATATATTCAGGAAAAAACGCATACGCCCTTTTTGGCCAAGGGCATCATTGTCGAGGTTTTGCCGCTTTTCCTGTGCTTTAAAGGCGATTCGAATCTACCTCCTGAAATCGGTTTCCTGCAATTCTGCCTTGCTTTCAAATCCTCTTCGTTGCCTTCCCTCCATATATTTGTGGACGAGAGTTATCATTTCTAACTCTGCAGGTTTGTGAATTGCAGTGCCCCTGAGCTCCATTTTTCAACTCGCTTTCTTGGGAGCTGGCCGCAAAAGCGCAGGATTGCTTCAGGCCCTATTCTGGCTCCGGGCGGCAGGCTGAGCCTGTGGTTAATTCTGCTTCCTGATGGGAAAATAGAGTGACCTCTGCCTGTCCCAACACCTAGAGCTAGTCTCTCATTGGTTCCCCCTCTTCCCGTTCATCCTCAGGACAAATTGCAACGTGTTCGGAACAGGAGGTTAAAGGTGCTGATTCTCCAAGGAGGGAGATTGCTAGTAAAGCGGCTGGAATGGCGAACCGGAGCACAAGGAGATGAGAAATGAGGTGCGTTTTAGAAACCTTTCCCGGTCACACGGTGTACCATCTTCTGGGTTTCTCGTGCATGTTTTCGACGTAGGACGATGCCCTTGAACCTGGAGATTTGGGACCCATGGGATGGGTACCACGCCATATTACTTTACAGGGTCTGCGTTAGCTCACCCAACCTCACCAAACCTCTCAGCCCCAAGAGTGTCCTCCCTTATGTCTCAATCAGCTGTGGGTCTAGATATGGTCAATCCAGGTGGCATCGCAGCCCCTGAACGAATTTTGTAAGAATTTCTCTCTCTTTCACTGTCTTTGTTTCACGGGTTTTTAAAAGTAATTGATTTTTATAATAGGGTTTAGCTGCTTTGCACTGCTGTGTTTATGCCGCTTTACACCCACTTGACTCACTTACAGAGAGATATCAATACATAGGTTTTAAGATTCTTACTAGTCAGATATATTCTTGGGCGGTGAATAGGGGGCGTTGAGTCCAGTTCACTGAGCAAGGAGTAGGTCTGGTCTATTACATATTGGGTTTATGGAACGGTATCTGAGCTAATTTGAAACCCTTGTTTTATGCATCACCCCACCTCACCTTTCCCGTTAAGCAGCCATAGTGTGTTTTCTAAACGTGCGACTCTGTTCTGTTTTGTAATTCAGTTCAAAGGTAGCGGTTTTTACATTCTCTCTGTAAGTGATATCTTATGATAAGTGTCTTTTTCTGTGTGACTTATTTCACTTAGAATCGTCGTACCTAAATCCACTCATCATGCTGCTCCTAGCCTTATGACGTTGATTTCATGGATGAGTGATATTCCATTGTACATAAGGACCACAACTTCTTTATCCATTCTTCTCTTTCCTGGGATGTTTAAGGTGTAACGAAGTGGAGGTTCTTGTCAACAGAGCAGCCCTAAACTTTGGGGTGCCTGTGTCTTGCTGATTTTTAGTTTTCCCAATTTATACGCCCATGAGTGGAAGTGCCCTATGCTCTCTAAGCTGAGTTTTTTAGATGTTTCAGGACACACCGTACACTTCTCCAGAGTGGCTGTTGGCAATTTACAGCCCGCCCATCAGCGTAGCAAGGCTCCCATTTCTCCATGGCCTGTCCTGCATTTCTGGTTTTGACACTTTATTCAGCATGGCCCTTTTGACCGATGGGAAGCGAGACTTCTTTGTAGCGCTGATTTGCCTTTCCAGGTTGCTTGGTTGGCCAAAAAGGGCGTATGCGTTTTTTCCTGAATATATTCAGGAAAAAACGCATACGCCCTTTTTGGCCAAGGGCATCATTGTCGAGGTTTTGCCGCTTTTCCTGTGCTTTAAAGGCGATTCGAATCTACCTCCTGAAATCGGTTTCCTGCAATTCTGCCTTGCTTTCAAATCCTCTTCGTTGCCTTCCCTCCATATATTTGTGGACGAGAGTTATCATTTCTAACTCTGCAGGTTTGTGAATTGCAGTGCCCCTGAGCTCCATTTTTCAACTCGCTTTCTTGGGAGCTGGCCGCAAAAGCGCAGGATTGCTTCAGGCCCTATTCTGGCTCCGGGCGGCAGGCTGAGCCTGTGGTTAATTCTGCTTCCTGATGGGAAAATAGAGTGACCTGTGCCTGTCCCAACACCTAGAGCTAGTCTCTCATTGGTTCCCCCTCTTCCCGTTCATCCTCAGGACAAATTGCAACGTGTTCGGAACAGGAGGTTAAAGGTGCTGATTCTCCAAGGAGGGAGATTGCTAGTAAAGCGGCTGGAATGGCGAACCGGAGCACAAGGAGATGAGAAATGAGGTGCGTTTTAGAAACCTTTCCCGGTCACACGGTGTACCATCTTCTGGGTTTCTCGTGCATGTTTTCGACGTAGGACGATGCCCTTGAACCTGGAGATTTGGGACCCATGGGATGGGTACCACGCCGTATTACTTTACAGGGTCTGCGTTAGCTCACCCAACCTCACCAAACCTCTCAGCCCCAAGAGTGTCCTCCCTTATGTCTCAATCAGCTGTGGGTCTAGATATGGTCAATCCAGGTGGCATCGCAGCCCCTGAACGAATTTTGTAAGAATTTCTCTCTCTTTCACTGTCTTTGTTTCACGGGTTTTTAAAAGTAATTGATTTTTATAATAGGGTTTAGCTGCTTTGCACTGCTGTGTTTATGCCGCTTTACACCCACTTGACTCACTTACAGAGAGATATCAATACATAGGTTTTAAGATTCTTACTAGTCAGATATATTCTTGGGCGGTGAATAGGGGGCGTTGAGTCCAGTTCACTGAGCAAGGAGTAGGTCTGGTCTATTACATATTGGGTTTATGGAACGGTATCTGAGCTAATTTGAAACCCTTGTTTTATGCATCACCCCACCTCACCTTTCCCGTTAAGCAGCCATAGTGTGTTTTCTAAACGTGCGACTCTGTTCTGTTTTGTAATTCAGTTCAAGGGTAGCGGTTTTTACATTCTCTCTGTAAGTGATATCTTATGATAAGTGTCTTTTTCTGTGTGACTTATTTCACTTAGAATCGTCGTACCTAAATCCACTCATCATGCTGCTCCTAGCCTTATGACGTTGATTTCATGGCTGAGTGATATTCCATTGTACATAAGGACCACAACTTCTTTATCCATTCTTCTATTTCCTGGGATGTTTCAGGTGTAACGAAGTGGAGGTTCTTGTCAACAGAGCAGCCCTAAACTTTGGGGTGCCTGTGTCTTGCTGATTTTTAGTTTTCCCAATTTATACGCCCATGAGTGGAAGTGCCCTATGCTCTCTAAGCTGAGTTTTTTCGATGTTTCAGGACACACCGTACACTTCTCCAGAGTGGCTGTTGGCAATTTAAAGCCCGCCCATCAGCGTAGCAAGGCTCCCATTTCTCCATGGCCTGTCCTGCATTTCTGGTTTTGACACTTTATTCAGCATGGCCCTTTTGACCGATGGGAAGCGAGACTTCTTTGTAGCGCTGATTTGCCTTTCCAGGTTGCTTGGTTGGCCAAAAAGGGCGTATGCGTTTTTTCCTGAATATATTCAGGAAAAAACGCATACGCCCTTTTTGGCCAAGGGCATCATTGTCGAGGTTTTGCCGCTTTTCCTGTGCTTTAAAGGCGATTCGAATCTACCTCCTGAAATCTGTTTCCTGCAATTCTGCCTTGCTTTCAAATCCTCTTCGTAGCCTTCCCTCCATATATTTGTGGACGAGAGTTATCATTTCTAACTCTGCAGGTTTGTGAATTGCAGTGCCCCTGAGCTCCATTTTTCAACTCGCTTTCTTGGGAGCTGGCCGCAAAAGCGCAGGATTGCTTCAGGCCCTATTCTGGCTCCGGGCGGCAGGCTGAGCCTGTGGTTAATTCTGCTACCTGATGGGAAAATAGAGTGACCTGTGCCTGTCCCAACACCTAGAGCTAGTCTCTCATTGGTTCCCCCTCTTCCCGTTCATCCTCAGGACAAATTGCAATGTGTACGGAACAGGAGGTTAAAGGCGCTGATTCTCCAAGGAGGGAGATTGCTAGTAAAGCGGCTGGAATGGCGAACCGGAGCACAAGGAGATGAGAAATGAGGTGCGTTTTAGAAACCTTTCCCGGTCACACGGTGTACCATCTTCTGGGTTTCTCGTGCATGTTTTCGACGTAGGAAGATGCCCTTGACCCTGGAGATTTGGGACCCATGGGATGGGTACCAAGCCATATTACTTTACAGGGTCTGCGTTAGCTCACCCAACCTCACCAAACCTCTCAGCCCCAAGAGTGTCCACCCTTATGTCTCAATCAGCTGTGGGTCTAGATATGGTCAATCCAGGTGGCATCGCAGCCCCTGAACGAATTTTGTAAGAATTTCTCTCTCTTTCACTGTC